>NW_028186353.1:149039-245309 GCF_003343005.1 Rhea americana | reverse complement strand
AAAGGAGAGATACCTACTCCTGGAACAAGATCAAGAATATCATAAGCCTTAGAAAACCCAAAAGAGACAAATCTTTTGAAGCATCGTACAGCCTCAGTAATAGATCAATCTACCCTGTCTCAAATCCAACAGGATACACCAAACACCAAGTCCCAGARGAGCTGAGCACTGAAGGCAATGCACTTGCTGCAATTTTTCCCCAAGGAGCAGAGTCCGGCTGCTGCGGGAGGCTCTACTGCCAGTGGCTCTGCGGCTGAGCAGGATTTGCCCATGGTGGAAATTCGTCAACGGAGATGAATGTGTCCTGTGCTGGGGAAGTGCAAGAGAAGTATGCCAGAGTCCTCAGCAGGTATCTCAGCTGATTTTTGAATTAGGACAAAGTTTGATTGTTTTTTTCTTTTTCTYTTATAATGACTTCAGTACATCTACACAAAACTTGCAGATTGTGTCAGTGTGGCTGATAAAGTRTATTTGTGTAGACAATGGCATCCTTAGAATGATACTCCAGAATCCCTTCCAATGATGACTTTGAGTTCAGTCTACTCTTTTCCCTTGGCACTATTACTTTTCACTGTGAAATAATGTTTTCTTGGTGATAAATACTTTTTTTTTAATTAACATACCTACTCCCCCCCCAAAAAAAAAGATATTGAATAGATGATTTTCTCTCTCAGAATCATTTCTTCATTTGCTCGAATTATACAATTAGAAATCTGTAGCTGAGTGGCACATTATAAGAAGCTGCTATTTGGGGTTATACTGGGGACCTCTTTGTTACACATAAAGGGACGAAAACCTAATTCTCAGATTCTAATCAGAGAAAAAATTACTGCAGGTGAGAAAAGCTCAGATTCATATCTTGTAGCTTTCTCACACCATTACAAAAAAATCTGACCTCATATTCAATTTGGAATTTAGTTACAAAAAAGTTGATCTGTCATTCTAATGGAAAAGAATGCAAAGATATTGGATAGTTCTGAATAGGCCAATGTTCTGGTTTACGTATAAACTTGTGGTTGTTTTTGGAAGGGTTTGGTATGGATTTTKTTGTTGTTGTTGTTCAGCTTGCAGAAGTGTCACTGCAGATAATATGTTTATGCAATAGTATTAAAAGCCTATCTAAAAAATACCTGTAGCAGGAAGAAAAAAGAAAAATAAATGCATTTGACTTTTTTTGGAGATAAAAAATTAAAGGCAGGTTAAAATAAATAAGTGCAATATRTTGTTTTAATATCTGTTTATTTAGGGAACAGGTCTATTTAATATATTTTATTCACTAAAATGTGAGGGGAAAAAATGGTAGTGTTGGTTACTTTGAGGTACCCTAACATAGCTAATAACACATAACATAGCTGCCAAGTACACCAGTGTGCCTGGTAAAGCACTGTTCTTGCACTCAATTAAATTATTGTACTGACAAGAGAAAAATGAATCCACTTTGTTTCAGGCTGTCAAACATGCTTCACCTTCCAGCCTCCATTATTCTAGCTAAGTGAAATGTATAGAAACCACTTAACTGTGCCTGTCATTGGAGCAGTAAGGGAAGAGCACAGTCTTAACAAGTAATTTTCTTAAGACTCCTCCTAACTGGCAACTTCTGGCAAACACAAATAACAGTTTTAAGAATACATTTGTAAGTGTTATAATGGAAATGTTCCAAGGAAATTTCGGGCACAGACAGTTAGTCCTTCTTTTTTCCCATGTGATAACTACCGTATTTTATTATTTTTTTTTAACAGCAGATATTAATACATCTTCAACTGAAGAATAAACATATAAGGCCAAGTTCTTACCCTTTTTTTGTTCTAGTAATATAAAGTTTCTTCTAAACTGGGAACTCACTGGCTGAGAGTGTTATTATGAGGAAAGACTGTAGACAGACCCCTCGCTTCTCATCAAATTCTGCAGGAGTCCAGTAGGGACTGATGATAGAAAGTGGATGACATGTGTCTCATTATAGTGATTCCTGGATGCTGCAAAACCACTTGTGGTGTTACAGCCTACTATAAAGTAGAGTTGTCCTGATGTAATGAATGATGTGAGTCCTTGTGCTGAGCGAAAGCTAAAAGCTAAAGCTCTCTTTACCTATGCTGAATGATGCTCTGGTACAGCTGTATAACTGAAATGCTTTGACATGAATTTAGCTCTCTCTCTCTCTCTCTCTCTCTCTGTCTTTTTTTTTTTTTTGTCTGATGCTTAGAGACTGCAATGAAGAAGAACGTTTTGCAACACAGTTGTCCTCAACGTTCTGCCAAGTAACTGTTAGCAGCTAAGCAAAGTGACATCTGTGCATGTGGCAATTGTCTTCAGTCTGAAACTATTTCTCTTAAACCTAAGCCTGAGGGCCTGAATCATCATTTCCCTGGATCTTGGCAATTGGAGGATATTTTTTTACACCCATTTCTTACTAATGTAAATGACGACTCAAATGAGAGACACTGAAATACTAAACCCTGTCATCATTTACCGTGGATTTTTTTTTTCTTTACACTAATTTGAGATCACCAAAAAGTCTAAAAAGAAAATGTTCTGAGGTCTGATTCAAAATTCAAAGCTTTTTAATGTCATTTTTATTGACTAAATTAAATTTTTATAGAATATTATTTCAAAAAATAGTTACTTAGATATTTTATGGGTAGGATTTAGTTGTTTAAATATACACATCTGGTGTAATTTTAAAGCTCTAAGCTATCCCACCTCAGCTCCAGTTGTGCCTCCAGACCAAGGCATGGGTTTCCATATTCTATGACATGTCATGTCCATTTGGATTTGGATGTCCTGAATATTCAAGGACTTCCAAAATAGCACTAGATACCTAAGCCAGTTAGCAGAATTCTCCACTTTTTGCCTCACTCTTATCTGCACTGGTAATTCTTAGTATAACCTTTAATTGTCAGGAATAAAGATAACAAGGAAACAGATACGTGGTAACCAGTTTTACTGTTCCTAATCCTCTTATATACACAGGTTTTCTAAACTAAATTATTCTCAGTCATAAAAAGAGGAAGGAATACTTATTCTCTAATTACTGAAATTTGATTCTTGGAAGCCAACAAGTTTGACTGTCATAGTAAAGTGATGGCATCTACAAAATATTAATAAGGAAGTTGATTTGTTAACAGAGATAACATATGGTCAGATCCTCAGATTATAGAAATTAGGATAGCACCATCAAAGTCAGTATCTCTATGCAAATTTGAAAGAACTGAGAATCTGACTTTCATTTGTAGTATAAGAAAAATTTCTGTCAGAAGCTTATATACAAAGAATATGGAGAATGTTTGTATATACAAATAGGTAAGACACCAGCAATAAGCTGAACTAAAGAATGCCTTTTTACTTGGAATTTATCAAGATTTCAATGTTAAGTTTAGCTCACATACATAGACATATAGTAATTAAGCTGATCTTTACTCCTACAAATTGAAATTAGAAAAAAAAAATCTTCATGCATAGTCAGTTTACAAAAGATTTGCCTGGAGGAAGATAAATGCAAGTCAGAATTTGTGTTTTGGCACTGTGTCAGTCATGCACAGAAATTGAATGGCCCTAACTGCACACTGAACAAGATGCTTCTGTCCACATGATGAGAGTGAAGACCCTCATGTTTAATTCCCAAACAGTTCTGAACTTGTGCATGCAGGAGTTGCTGCCTTCTTTTTAAAAAGTGACTTCTAAGATAAAGATGTTTAAAAAAAAACTTTATTTCATTTTCACTGATAGCGAACAGTTCCTTGATTTTCTTGAAAGGCAGCCAAGAGTAAGCTCTTTTCCTTGCAAGTTGAAAAAAAAAATTATAAAAATTATACAGAATAAATACTTAATATAAATCTAGCTAGATTTCATTGCAAAAATAAAACTGCAGTGTTCTACCTTTTTACCTGTTTTTCCCACAACACTTTATTTTCTTCTGATTTCTGGAAAATATAGCATATTTTTGTACAAACAAGTACTACATATTATTACTGTTCTTTGTGTGTGTGTGTTTTGTTGTGGTTATTCTGTTTGAAGATTGCTTTTTGGTCGTGTGGGGAAGAAGCTGCTTTTGCACCTGGAAGTTCCTAGCCACAGCAAACTCATTTCTTCCAAGAATATTTAAAGCCAGCACAGAAGTTATTCATATATATAGATAGTTACATAAAAATCAAACTTATTAAACACAGTAACATATTTACAGCTGATTCTCAGTAGCTTTTCAAATTGCCCAGGATTATGAATTCAAACACCAGTGATGCACAATATTTTATAGCAGCAGCATAAGAGAAGATTGTCCAAACTTATATAAAGCTATCAGAGAGGAAAAATAGCAGAAGGCTTGCTTTTTTGTTGCTGTTGGGTAAACATAGTTATATATTTTTTTCTTCCGCATACTGATACCGAATGCACATGATGAAGTTCCATGTAAGATACTTAAATATTTGCAGGCTCTGGGTGCATATGCCAATATCTTTTCCTTTTGTTTTTAACTGACATTTAGTATGACAAAGTTTCAATTCCTTTCATATTTATTATGATGATATGTTAAGTGTGGTTGTAGACAATGTTCTTGTATGTAGTGTGTGTACTAATACCTAACCAATACACTATAATCTTAAAACTACAAATACAAGTTTGTTTTGTTTTGTTTTTTAAATAATCTTATTAAACTGAGGGAAGAAGAAAGTACAGTTAACAAATATTTTGTCATAAATCAGGAGCAGAACAGAAAGTACCATACACACCTTTAAAAAAATCTAGAGGAATATTGCAATATTAGAGTAAGCGATCTTCCTCCCGCAGTTCAATCACACAGAGTTCATATTTAATTTGGGGTGAGACGTTGCCTGCAAACATCCCCATGGCTTCCCACAGTGATCCCTGAGGTTTTTTTTGCTAGGATTACTGCTGTGCTTAAGTTCTGACTGTTGATGTGTTACTATAAGGCACTTTTATTTACAATGGTTCCAACTTAAAATAGAAATACAGAAGTTCAGCCCCAACCCACCAAAGGTTTGCTTCATGTTTGCTGCTCCAAGACTTCCAGATAGTCAGGCTCAGCATGTAAGTTAGCTTTGAGTTCAAAATACTCATTTTTAGTCTGTTCTAGGAAAACCTTTCTTGGTCTGGAGTACATTAGTGTCTCCATTAACTTCAGCTCCTCATGTGTTCCAGGATAATGAACCTCCATGTCAGGCTGGAGCTGGACAATATTTTTCCTTAGGTACTCCGTGATACCTAGTTGTTGCAGTTCTCTCTCTTTTTCAAGAATGTTTCTGTACAGAGAGCTGGCATCCTGAAATGACAGAAATTCAGCCGATTGATCTGTAGCCTTATATTTGACATTAGCACCTGTAAGAGGTGAACTGTTCTCTCTTTCCAAGAGACTTCTGCGGAGATGTTTGGAATCATTGTCTTCCTTGTCATTTCCCTCCTCCTGTTGCTCAGTATGCTTGGGGCTAAAGGATGGGCTTCGATAGACCTGAACCATGGGAGTAACCATATGCTGCTCATAGAGAGTTGCAGCTGGGCGCTCAGTTGTGTGATGTGTTGTCTTATGCCCATACATGCTGTACTGAAGGTGAACTGGGCTGCTATCCCTCATTTGTTCATCTGCTTGTTTCTTTTTGCATCTTCGCCGCCTATGCAGAACAAGAACAACTATTCCTGCTGCACAAAATACAATAGTTATAAACACAATCAGGAGTCCTAGTATTAGAACAGAAAGTGGGACAGCATCTGTAAGGGACCGCAAGATGGTGTCTGCAGCAGTGGTTGTAGCAGAAGTTGTCACAACTATAAAGCTGGCATGAGTTGGTAGTGCAGGGCTGTTTATTAAGCCTGGACATAAGACATCACTGTTCAGGGATTTCAGTTCTTTTTTTGCTAAGTGTCCTGGAGATTTACAAAAAATGTCACCCATCATCGTATTCTTACTCAGCTTTTGTATCCATTTTTGCAGCCCAACTGAATCACAAGTACAATCCCAGGGGTTGTCTTCAAGTTCAATTTGTACCAGCATATCTARTTCATCCAAGACATTACTCACGGGTAAATGGGCAAACTGGTTTGTTTTCAAATTTAATCTGGCAAGTGGGACCCCTGAAAAGATGTGGGGTGGTAAAGTCTGTAAAAGATTGTTATTTAAGTAGAGAACCTTAAGTTTTGGCATTKCATTAAATGTCCCTGGCAAAACTTCTTTGATGGCATTATATTCAAGGTACAAGTATTCAAGGTGCTGAAGACCAAGGAAAAGATTCTGACTTAGCTTTGTAAGATGATTGCCATTGAGATATAATTTCTGCAGTCTAGTTAGATTCATAAAAGATCCTTCTTCAAGGATTTCAATACGATTGTTCCCCAGATGAAGCATTTCCAGGCTGGCATAGTCCACAAGATCTGATTTCAGTAATGTCTGAATAATATTTCCAGCTAGAATAAGCTTTTTAGGATTTGGAGGCGGAGGTCCTAAGTCAGACAAACTTTCAATATTTCGCTCCTGGCAGTGCATGAGAACTCCTGAGAGTGTATGGCTGGTGCAGTGACAGGGGACAGGACAATAGATTCCTGGAAACTGAGTAGTTGGCTTTGAAGCATGAAGCACAAAAGTTGGCTCTTTAGTAGGAGCTTTCAGKATAGGAATAACCTTAGTTAATAGATGATTTTCACTAATAGAGGTGGTTACAACCAAGGGCAGTGATCCTGAAGGATCTTCAAGTTCATTTACAGGATGAGTGGGACAAAGTGATTCTTTCTTCAACCGGCTTAAGATGCTGCCTTTGATAACTGGAGGGCTATTGCACACAACATCACCAATTATTGACTGGGGAGGCATGTTTTCTAGCCATATCTTCAGCTGCAGCAAATCACAGTTACAAGCCCATTTATTATCTTCCAACTGAAGATCTAATATTCTACCAATGTGTTCTAGAAAGCCAACATATGGCAATGTCTGTAACTGGTTTCCACGAAGATCCAAATGGGTCAATGGCACAAAACGAAATACGTTAGGAGGAAGATATTCAATCGCATTATCRTTCAAAATAAGCACTTTGAGCCTGTTAAGCTTGCTAAAGGCACTTGCTTCAATCACTGTGATGAAATTGTTGTCTGCTTGAAGAAACTCCAGATTTTCCAACCCATTAAATGTATCTTCTTTAAGTATTTCTAAAGAATTGTGATTGATATGAAGTTGCTTAAGAAGGCTGAGACCGTTAAAAGCCCCAGGCTCAATATCTGCAATATTATTAAATCCAAGATGTAGAGAGATGGCATTGACAAGACCAGCAAAATCATTCACACGCAACATAGTCAAGCCATTGTTTAACAGATTAAGATGGAAAGGCCGTGATGGTGGGACATTTATTTCTGATATCATCTTAATGCCCCTTTCTTCACAATTTATAACCATGGTATCATCCTTTTCTTCACAGGAACACAAACTCTGACAAGATCCTCTGGTTGAAGAAAAAGAAGGCTGTGACTGGA
Organism: Rhea americana; assembly: GCF_003343005.1. Taxonomy (NCBI): domain Eukaryota; kingdom Metazoa; phylum Chordata; class Aves; order Rheiformes; family Rheidae; genus Rhea; species Rhea americana. Next base: position 237,845 of record NW_028186353.1, on the reverse strand, counting down.
AAGGGTCAGATGCAACCAGAACTGAACATAACACCAAAACCCAGAGCTTCATCTTGCCCAGCAGATCCTAGAAAAAAAGAAAAAGAAAAAAAAAAGAAAAAGAAAAAAAAAAGGAAAGGGTCATAATTTCATTTGGGGAGGGGAGCAGGAAAGAAAAAAAAGTAATAAATATTTCTAGAACTTGTAACTGAGCTATCCCAGCTTGTGAAACAATATTATACCCTGCAAAACATTTAAAACATTTTCTAAGAAGAGAAAATATATTTAGATTAAGCTGCTGAATCAAGCAGCACAAAGGGAGGAGTGCTTCAATACTTCATGCTGCTACAGCAAAATAGGAAATAACCAGGAATATATTAGCTTTATTTATATACAATATGTAATGTTTTGCCAATAGACAGAAGTAATAAGTTGCTTCCCTAAGCCGCTCATATCAAGGATGACATAATATTTTAGATCATCACTCTTTTATCACCATGCAGTACTGCAAATTTGAGGGGTCTTTTGATAGGCTTAACTTAACATTGTCCAGCTCCCAAGGAGAAGAAGTAAGATTTGGTTTGGTTTAACACATATTGTGATCAAAAGTTCCTTCGGGTAGCATAGAGGGAACCTTTTCTTTGGTTCTGCAGTGTGTATGTAAATCAAAAGGTATTGTCTCAGCTGTCCTTATACCTCCAAACTGAAAAGGATGTAGACACATTAGTGTTTTATTTAAATTTTAAAGTATATGGTACATTTTGTGTGTATTTAGTGAAAGTAGAAATGCTACACACTCCTCTGTRGTAGGGTAACATGTTTATATGTAATATGCATGTAAAAATGTTTTTAAAAATAATAAAACTTATTAAATCCAAGAAAGATAGTATTGTCAAGGTCAGCAAAATCATTCATGTATTAACATAGTCAAGCTGTAACATAGTCTCTGTGTACACTGTAACTGTGTGTACACAGTTAACCAAGAGGAAAAAGAAGAGAGACTTGACAATGCAGTACATATCAAAAGAAGCAGGTAGGCAAGAGACAAACAGGTTTTTCGGACAGGAATCATTAGACTCCTTCCAATTATTGTGATCATTAATTACCAGAAACATTCCAAAATGCACATAGAATTAACCTTGCCTTGCTAGTTAAAAATTATCACCAGTATCCCCTGTACATYATGTAACAAATTATCAGCTTTCAAGCCATTTAGTCTCAAACTCAAACTGCCTGAGAAAGATATCCTAACTGTACCACTATAGAGTAGCAAGCACAGTTCACAAGTTTAAGTTAAATATGTGTTRCCATTGGTTTGAAATTAGTTATGCTACACTTTTTATTTCAAGATTCTATATTTCTTTCTATTAAGGCATTCTAATTAGCCAAAACAAAGATATTTCCTGATATATGAGGTAAAGTGAAATCTATAATATTTTAATAAAATAATATTTCCACATTTGCTAAAAGAAAACAAAAATCTTACAATGATCATTTAAAACACAGTAACCTTTTGGGTGCACCATTTACTCTAGGACAGAACAAATCAGATTTCTTAAGGGATCTGTCTAATAAAGGTCACTTTATCTTTCAAAGTAAGCTAGTGAAACGTGGAGTACAGAATGTCACCACACAATTAACCTGCCAAAGTGTTAATTTCTGAGGGACAAGAAAACTTTRTAAGTATCTACGCAATTAAATGCATGAACATTCTTACAGTGTGGCCCTATGTTTTGGCCTCTCATATGTTTTGRCCTCTCATCAATACTTACTCTATCAGGCATTTCTGTTACTTTTACTAGTAACTCCACTTCTCAAGGCTTCTGTCACAAAGGTGTGCAAGGATTTGTGCATCTAAGCACTTAAATGCTTTGGTATGAGTATTATACACAGACACACAYGTGAAATCCTGCAATTATGTGCATAGTGAATTGTACCTTTCACCATTCCCGATAACTGGGAGTAGAGGTATCAATTTAGAGGCAGTAAGTGCTATTCATAGTGTGAGAAAATTTTCTCATGTTATACCAGCTGCCTATATTTAATGTATATAGTCTCTTAAATTTTAAATCCAAAAGTATTGGTTAAGACATGACATGCCATTATTTTTAAGTATTCAAAGTAAAACTGGAATCATAATATGCTAGATATTTATTCATGCTTCATATGCAGCAATATCCTTTCCAGTGACCTAAGATGAAAAATGCAGACTCTTGACATAGATGCCAGCTTCAAGCCTACTGTCTGGCTAATTAGACTTCATTTTTATACTCCTTTTCTCCATTAAAATTCCGTCTTAGATCTGCATCAAATTTAAAGTGCACTTTAAAAAGGCCTTAAGCAAAATTAAAGGAAAAAAAAAATAATCTGAAAAGCATGTTGCATTCTAGTACATCTTGAAAAATTCATATATAAAAATGAAAGCCCTCCTCTCAGAGATGAAAGTAAAAACATTTGTAACCAATTGGAAAACATTCCCATTTTAATCATCATCATACTTCTGTGGGCAACGCTGTAAGAACTCTCTCTCACACACACACACGCACACACACACCACACACTCGCACACACACACCACCCCCCCACACACACACACACGAAGATGCTTAGAACTTCTATGCAGACCTAATAGGAGAGTTGGTCTGTACACTCAGGAATACACGATGAAGGTCTCAGTGGACTATCGTTGTGAAATGAAAACTACTTTCAAGTAACAGATGCTCAGTATTTAACTGAAAGAATTCGTGATAATAATAATAAAAAAAAAATAAATAAAAGGCTTGACAGGATTGACCTTACTTCTGTTTCACATGGTGAGGTTTTTCAGGAAATTCTRTGTGGTAACTTAAGCTTGTTGCTTTCATCTATCTTCATATAAGTCATTACTAACTGCTTGCATCAATTGAGCTTTTTGCAGCACGAATTCTAAAAGACTAAAAAATTCAGTCCTTTCCACCGGATGAATTTCAACACTTTTAGAAGTAGTCACTGTATGGCAAAGGCATCGCATGCTTGAGAAGTGAAAATCAATGCATGCTTTCTTCAAATATTGAAATAGCTTTTTATTGTGCATCAGTTTTTCATTCAGTTACTTAAAAATAAAAAAAATAGATTTTAAAGAATTTCAAAGCTTTCAGCAAGGAACTAGTCATTTCTAAAAGCATTCAAGATTGTCTGTTAAATCCTGGAGGGAATCATAGTCAGATGATGTATTCAGGACTATTCTTACACTTCAGAAAATAAAAACAAACACCCACTCCTCCCCCTCAACCACAATCTCAAATCAGCATTTCCTTAATACATACATTCTACTATGCAGCTAAACTGTTGGCAGATTGAATAAATGCACCTGGCACACTGTTTGAAATACAGTGTAAACTGCTATCATTTAAGAGAAAAGTTATACAAAGTCACATAGAAAAATAAAATAAACCAGTACTGAGAAATTAATTTCTCGTACTCTAAGCTAATTAACTAACTGGAATCTTTCTTACCTGTACAGCAGTTACACTCCCTGAAGGGATCAGTAATGCACAGTTAGAGCAGCTGTTTGAATGCAATTTAATTTTCGCCTATGAAAAATGCACACTTTCTTCWGAGTTTCACTTTGCTGCAAGCTCTGGTAAAACTACAATTCCATAGAGTTAAAATCCTTGTTCAGAAGACAAAGTACAGAGCATTCAATTGAAAAAATCTTCCCGGCAGAGTGCACATTAGAGTGCACATTAGACCACCCTGCGAAGCAGTTGTCCTTTTTCCTCAATTAAAATTCACAGCATACTTCACAGCTATGCTGACTTTTCTGTATATAGTTAACTGTTTGCAAGCAATTTGGATGCAGTAAACAAACAAGATGGTCAGCAGAGCTTGACTTGATCACTCTTGGTTTGTTAGATTTTTAGATCCAAGCTGCTTCTATGTTCTCTCTGCTCTTTCTAGTCTTTCTTGTTAGCTCAGTTTGTTATTAGTCAGATTGCCAGGGGCTGGGAGGTAGGCGTAAATAAAGAGACTTCTTGGCTTTTGACTCAGCCTTTAAGCCCTTCCCCATCTGAGAGCTTTAATCTGCCAGTGTCATTTAATACAAGATACAGCTCCACCTTGAGACAGATCAGCTCCTCCTCCTCCTGCAATTTGTCTCACCTCCTTTTTCCCTTATCTAACTGAACCTCTGAGAGTAGAATTGAGCTAGCTATCTTGTAGATTGCTTAAAATCTATTAATGGCTGATTTTGTGATACAGTAAACATCTACTGCAGCTTTTGCAGTTTGTTCTGTTAGTCAGATCTTGCATTTGGTTTATATCTGCAAATGCTTGCTTTAAAACCTGAAAACATTCGAGCCCAAATACACTCGATGCCACAAGCGAAACCTTGTCCTCTGGAAAATATATCTATCATAATGAAATGCAGGATTATTCAAATGTATAAATGAGGCAGTACAGCTGTCGGTCCAGTCCACCCCGGGTGACTGGGGTAGGGATGGCTGTGCCTGTACAGTTGTTTTATATGTTTTAGTTCTGAAATAAAATAAATCATAGAATATTTGTGTTTATGCTCGTACAATGACTACAGTAAGTCCTTCTCAAAATTTCCCTTCTTGTTCTTCAGGAAAAGAACAGGATTGAATCTAATTGTCTGTTTTACAGATGTTAGCATAGTGTGTTGGTATCTATCAATGTGAGATTATACTCTGCTCACATGAAATGTTGCTTTGATAAAAAGAGATCTGTTGGGGGACAGTATTCTTAAAGGCATGTATTATGCTTAAAGTATTATTGATTTTGTGGTCATAAACACATAATTAGTAGGTATTGTAGGACTCTTAGCGATTTTTTTTTCTGTCATCCAAGGCACRTTTTCTTACTCTCTCCTGCACTACTTAGGCTGGTTTTATGTGCTGCAAATGCTACTTCCTTGTTCGTCCTACTGCCAAAACCCAGCAAACCCTTTTGATGAGCATCAGCAGACCTAGTGCTGAGGCATGGCTATCCCATAGGGCATGACATTTCTGCTTTGTTTTTCTTAGTGTTTTTGATTAGGGTGAGGGTTGGTTATTACAGTCTCAATACCAGCCAGATGCTCATAACTTGTTGTGTGCTGACAGTCCTCCAAGTGGCCTCATTCGGTCTTAGAAGGGGTATGGTGACGTATTGTTCTGTGTTATGAAGGTTATCAAAATCTATCTATATATAGATACGTGTATTCACATATATGTACACGCACACCCACATACATACACATATACCTATATACGTTTGGGGTTATTACAAGCTTTTTAGTGCTTCATTTTGTAAAGATAAACTATGTCATTTAGCAAAATAATAAAAACAGATAAAATATTCCTAAGCAAGTAATCTCAACTTTTTTTTTGTCAGAATAACAATACAAAATACAAATAACAAAACCAATTTTCATTCATTTCAACACATCACTTATTTGATCATATTTTGCTACTTTTAATGAACCTTGCAACTCTGTCTTGATTGCAGAAGTTTTGCCATTTAGGCTCAGAGATTCTCAGCTGCCTGTGACAGGTCAAATATGTCATCTTCTTTATTCATTTTAATTGAAAATTGGATTCTTCCTAATTTTTGGAAAACATTTTACGTGTACTTATACTTATTTTGTGATTGATTTGAGTAAGACGGAGAAGCATCTGTATATACAGATATTCATATCTGAAGTGAAAACAACTTTCTCTTTACTTTTCAGTTAACAGCCACAAGAGTAAAACTTAACCACAAAAATGTTTCCAGAAATTAACTATTAAAAATAGGAGAGTATTTCTAGRCATATATAATTAAAAAAGCAGTGAGAATGCTTATAGATAATGTATGTCATTCCATAAACTGCAGATTTACCAGTTTTATAACAGTATGGCTATTGACTGTTTTTCCACAAACAATTTTAAAACCCATTAAGTAGGTTATTATAAAGAATCTGACTCCACAAATGCATTAGCATGGAGAGTCTTAAACTGATATGGAATTTTAACTTAAAAATATATTAGTTATAGTAAAGTGTAACTATTTCACTCTGTCTTTTATCTGATAATCAAAACAAGTATCAAACAGGCTGTGTTCTTCAAGATCATGTCTATGAGAGTGGACTTCTGTTTTCACACAAAAGTCCATTGACATCTGTGTGCTTTGATGCAATCACAGCTATCTGAAGAAACAGGCAGTCTGGGGAATTCATTGATTTTGCCCATTACTCTGCATCTTTAAGACCATTTTAAAATGGTATAATTAAATTTTTAAAGGAAGAGAATGAAGATGAGAATGACTGCCTTACAGAAAAATAAATTGCTTTCTATATTTTTAAATCTTTGAATCACAAAGATGCTCCTTCTAAAAAGGAGACACTTTAAAAATTCACTTTAGCAATTACTCTGACAATTTTAAAGTTTTTTTAAAGCTATATTAATAAAACTTAAAACTGTCAGCCTTATCTTTTTTTCCAAAAGACCTAAAGCTTTCACATCATTTCTCTTTGATTCTTCCCATGTAAAATATATCTTTATATCAGAAATGAGCTGACCATACCCCCAACTGTATTTGCTTTATACAGAATTCTCCCCCAGACAGTGAATATTCTCTTTTATCAATATATACACAAAGAGACATTAAAATACTGTTAAGAGTGTAAGCCTTTTATTCATACCATCCTTTTACATCATTTATATCATCATGCTTTTGTCACATTTTGTGTTATATGATAAGTTGTGAAGGCTTCTGTAACGGTATACATTGCAGAGGAAACACCTGCACCTGAATTAAATAATTTATAAATTTTGATATGACCAGATAATACCTGGAAAGTTTCTTCTGAAATTCTGCTTTCCTCCTATGATGAAGGTCTTAGCAATAAATTCCTTCCATGCACAAAAATTATGAAGACTATAGGGAAGTCTCTGAGAAACAATGGCAGGCTTTCTCACATGCTTTCATTGAAAATGTGTGAGTATCATCTCTAAATTGCTTTGGAGAGTGTTTGCCACCTAAGAGATATTAATTCCAAATGATGAAATTAGGCTCAAAAGTTACAGATTAGACCTTAAAATACATATTTTCTGCAAATCATGTTACCCTACTTATTTATTTGTAAATTCAGTGTTTAGAAATAACAAAAGGAATAAGAAAGAAAAATCTGTCACTGATATAACTGCATTTCAACTAAGGATGCACATTTGCTATTTCAATGGCATCCATCATCATTCACAGCTCCTTGTCACTTATCAATATGCTCTTAGGGAGCCACTGATTCCACACTCAATATTTGAGCCAAATAATGTCTCCTCTGATGCCTGCAAGGAGCCATTAATCCACTTCAGCAATTCTTCACCGCTATTTCTTGCAAACCAGCTCCTCAAATTTCCCACCAGTACTGGTCTGAGACCTTAAAATACTGTACTGGAAGTCTTCTTTTGGAACAATTGAGCAGTCTCTGAATATTCTTGCTTCAGGGAGAAAACTCTGGGACACTGCTGACACTCATATCTGCATAATATAGATGAAAATTCCATAAGAAAAGGCAATCACCAAGGCTAGGTCTATACTAGTTAAATAAGTAAGATCAGAGAACATAGCATGTAAATGCATACACACAAAATAAAATAAAATAAATAAATATAAAAAGGCASCTAAAATTGTTAGAGCTGCTAGTGCCTATTATAAAGCAAATCTAGAACCTTTCTTTCCCATCACAAGTGAAATTAAGAAAGGTTTTCTTGAACTATAAGTTTCATCACAGTCAAGTAAACAGGAAAGAAATGATTAAGCTTATCATAAAGAAAAAGAAGTGCTTTGTTTGTTTGTTTCTTTGTGTTGGTAAGTATCCATTTATTTCAATCAGCTGAATACCTATTTGCCTAAAGAACCATGGCCCTTTTCCCGTTCTGAACATACCATTTTTGTGATTTTTTTTCAATTACTGAACACATTGCAATTATGTAAAGAAAGGTGAGGATTTCTCTTTAAAAGAAAGAGCAGGTATGCACATCTAGTGAATATTTTCTAAGGTTATTATTATTATTAATAATTTTTTTATGACCCTTACTGAGAGTCAATTCTCTGAAGAGTCTACTGAAAAAAACTCCAATATGTAAGGTAACAATCAGGTTAACAATTCTACATTGTCAAAATGCAGCTTCTAAATAGCCAATGATTTTACATCTATATATGCATGCATATAGATATACAAATGCACATGTATAACATTATATGCAYTGATAATCACCATCATGCAAAATCACATTCTCCGAGGCAAAGTATGGAATCCAAAAAATGGACTGTGAAGCTAGTATTCTTTATGTTTCATTCTTCAAAATAAAAAGTTATATGGACCTCTAAAGGCRCTGCTAGAGTGAACTGGAACAGTCTATTTTATTCTATTTCTTTTACCACTGTGACTGCTTACTAAATGATAGCTTCTTTGTCACTTAATAAAAYGTGACACAGTGGCTGTAAATAGCCTCTATTTTGGAAACAGAGGACACCAAGTTGATTTGGGGAAAAAAAAGCATAATTCCTCAGTAATCCTGTTTTATTGTATTATTCAGCTTATTGTAAATGTGTAAATATTTATTTAATTTGTTAGTATCTGTTTAATAGATCTCAAACATTCTCTTTATTTTTCTTTAATTTAYTCACTGAGAACTCTCATTTCTGCGTAATGTAAGAATAGTTTCAATTAGTTTCAAAGTTAAAGTCTCCTAACCTTCTCTGAGAAAATCTGTTCTGTCTATAAATTATAATGTTGAAGTAACAAATCTCTCTTGCTCTGAATTAACCTTTAGGAACAGGTTCTTTTCTCTTCCTTTCTCTACCCTGCCCTGCCCCTCCTTTCTGTTCCCTTCTCCCTTCTCCTTTCTCCTTCTCCTTCCCCTTCTTCATTTATTTAGTAATATTTCCACATCTTCCTAGTGGATTTGAGCGAGGCTGGCAATATTTGAATGTCAGTCAAAAAAATGCCTAAGATAACTGGTCTATCTTTTTATATACTTGCCAATGACCCAAGAACCTAAAAAACTGAGTCATAGCTTGGCATCATGCAGTATGCTAGCAGCCTCCAAACCTCTCCATTAATCTATTTGTGCTCCCTTTTCTCATTAACATTTGCAAATCTAGAAGCGTAAGTGTCCATTGACCTTAAAAGACTGTAGTTTTAAGAGTGTCTCCTGCCTACCACATAGTCAAATTAAACTGTTATAAGGCCAAATAGTATAAAGCAGCTTTTGTCTAACTAGAAGAGAAAATCCAGTATGAAGTTAACAGCAGAATTTCACTTGACTTATTTGGATCTTGACTTCTCTGGACCAGGAACATTTTCTTTCCTAGTTACTCTGGACTTCCAGTGAATAACCTTTAAAGCACATTTGAATAAAATTTAAATTAAAAAATCCTTGTATATTTATGTATATACTATCTAYGTTCTGCTTATTCTTTTCATTTACAATATAGTGCAATCAGCAATCCAGATGAACTTCTAAGCATAAATTCGTCTGTCAATAGTTTATAAAGATTACAACTAGCACACAAAAATGCAGGTATACTAATATATTTTTTTTAAAAGCAAAAAGGAAAACAAATCAAAAGTAACCACTGAATTTCCAGTGATCAATAGTCAAAACAAAAGATGTTGCATAATCTACATATGTTTAATWTTATTTTGTCAGCATTAAAAAGTTACTATTCTTAGCAATAAAGCAGATAGTAAAAGACATTAATTGAACTTTCATTGACAGTTTTGGATTCGCAGCATAGAGCATATAAGATTTTATTGACAGGTATCACTGAATAATTTTCATCAGTTATTTAAAAATCCTTTTTCAGTAAGTCTGAGTAAGAAAACATGAAATACTGAAACAACAATATAAAACATTTTTTTTTTCTCTTTGGCTATGAATAATGCACTGATATTAAGATTAGTGTCTTATTAGACACAGGTTAGTCTCTACATGCTGATTATGCCTAAGCCTATTCGTGATAGTGCATGCCTGTGCAGAACCTAATTGCACATTACATATTATCCACAGAAATCCAAGTAATGTAGGTTATATTGGGCAACTTGATAAAGCACCTAAAGAATAAACTCTATAGAAGACAATCAACTGTGGAACATCAGTAAATTATGCAACTATCCATAGCATTCAATTAGTTGCTCTTGCACATGTTATGTATGCATTCAGTAAAATTCATAGGTACAACACAAGTCTAATGCACTAATTAATTCATATTTAAACTCTTCTTTGTAGATGATCTTAACTTCTTTCTGATAATGTGTTTTCTCTACAGAAGCATTGATTTATATTCTGAACTGCAGCTTTGGATACTTCTTAAGGGGGTTGAAGCAAGTGAATGTGCACTACAAAGAACACTTTTCAGATCTCTGAAGTTATAGGTAGCATATAGGAAAGCATTAGATCTTGACAGCTGAAAAAATACTTCTCCCTGCTCCAAATTCCTAGGTGATCTCTCCAAGTTTTCTGTCTAAAAGTTCATCAGTTAAGTCCAAGTTCATCAACCTATAGAACATTTATTATACATGGACAAATCTGAGATTATTCATCTGATCTATCATATAATACCAATCTTTAGGTGAGATGAATCATTCTAGAGGTCCTTATTGCTTTCCTGTCATTCAGTGGGATGTTGAGAGGTTAGCTTAGATTTGGACAAGATATTTTTAGACATCTACACTGRCTGAAATAAATATTACCCTAAATAATTTTTCTGAGGTTGACATTTAACAGAAGTACAACAAAACTCCCTGGTTTAAAGTTCATAGTGGACATACTCATCTTTTGGACAATAGCTGAGTAATACGGCCTTTCAGGAAGTGGCAGAACTGGAATCAATGTTCTCTTTATTCTTATTTTTCTCTACTTCCCAACAGACTGTTGATGAAGCCACTCTTCTCTCTGCCTGGTGCAGTCATGCTATGGAAGAGTCACGAGAATTAGACTCTAAGGGAAAGCCCAGAAGCAATAAAAATTCTGCATCTAACTGATTACAGAAATCAGTTAGGATGGATGTGACAGATCTCTGCTCCAGTATGCACCCTGGACTACTTTTTTTGAAAAAAAAAAAAAAAAAAAAAACACACACACACACACAAAAAAGGAAAATATATTTGGAGTGGGTTAGCATTATTCAGGTACTCCATATATCTAAATCCACCAATACTCTTATGAGTATCAATTTCCTTGAGGTATGGTTCCTCTATATTCTGCTAGGTAACGATACTCCATGTTTCTATTTACACTGTTATCACGAAGCAGACAGGGCCCATTAAAAGAATTAAATCCACCAGATTTAGGACCCAATTCAGTAATAATAAAAAGCCCTTCTGCCAAAGTGGGAAGAACACACAAACTCACATTTGCCAACTATTTCATTTTTGGCTTCTATTCTCAAATAGCCATTTATTTTTAGAATGTAGCTTTTAAAAGTGAGAGGGTCATGTTAGTCACTGTAGAAATAAATCTACAAGGTATGAAAAAATCTAACAGGCAGTGTAAAAAGTATATAACTTAACAAATTCAGGGATTTCTCTCCATTGAAAAAACATAGTTATATCTAATCTCTCTTTTGTGGAAGAAATATCAGATCTCTGCTTAAAAAAAAATTATACGTGTATCAGATGTGTAAAATGAGTATTTGAAAGCACAAAGTTTTTGTTTGTTTGTTTGTTTGTTTGTTTTAATGAGTTCAGCATGCTATACCAATGCTTTTTAATTTTGATGGCACAACTTTGGCTCTAACACCAGACTCATTAGGCCAGGTTCTGTTTTGTTTCCAAAATAGAAACAAGCTTATATAACTTTCTGTAATGTTATTTTCATTTGTGATTTAGCCAGATGTTGACTCCTGCTCTGTTTCTGTGCAGTCAACCGGTGCAGACCAAATGAATCTTTGAACAATAAGTGAGAGTAAGTATTTATGCAAATATTTAAAGTATTTATTTAAATATAACAGAATGCATCTTATCTTGAAATGTCCTTTGTGGTTCAAGTCTTGTGAATCTMCATTACTTAACATGGGCTAGGAAGAACATTAGTACAAGAAAGTCAGACACTTCCATTCTGTGAAAAGGAAGAAAATAATCTTTCTGAGGAGGAAAGAAAAATTCAATTACTTTCCTCAGGGGTGAAGAATAAGGATGGAAATGGGAATATTTCCAGTAAAGAAAAAGACAGAAAGTAGGCCAGGAACAGTGAACTTTCTATTCTTGCTGCTATTGAAGAAGAGGAAAATAGGGTGAGGTAGTGATTTTCTTTACTGAGAATATGCATGTCATTATCTGTGATTACGTCATTACACACTTTTCCTCAGTGACAGTGGCAGAAACAGCCAGCATATCGCAGAAAACGTAGACAGTTTTTTATAGGCATATTTTTGCTTCCAAAAATTTCTTGCCCTACACACTACGTACTATGCATTCTTTATATAAGGCTTCTCTTGAAATTTTACCTCTTTTTGGAGTAAAAATAACCTCTTTTTCAACTAGGATTTTATACATAAAGAAATTTTCTTTAGACCAYATAATAATGACAGCTTCCAAATTCATTCTTCTGATCTTGTTTTTTTCTCACTCTTTATCTGACTTAAAGACCTTAAGCTACAACTGATCATCTACTGGCACCTGTGCAAAGACATATGGACTTCAATGAGTCACAGACCATGAGCAGCTGTGAGATTAATTACAAGACAGCTACTGAGTCAGTAGTAGAGCTTGGTATTCTGTACGACACTGGGGATGGATTGGGTCATGGAAATCACTTACAACACTGTAGTAACCAACTCAGTACAATTAATAACAGTGAATGGGAACAGTGAATAACAAAAAGTGCACTGCAGTGCAACGTAACTTAACTGAATAGATATAAATAAATTTCTCACTTTCTATACTTGTTCTGGTCTCAGGTCATAGWTGTTTTTGGAAACAATAGTAAATAAAGACTTTCAGACAGAACTGTATTTTTCAGTTTATAGTGCCCATAATGCTTATTYTTGGTCTTAATTAGAAAGTGAAATATTTMCCTTTAAAACTGTAAATTATTTTATTTTCTGCAGGTTTGTGTTCTTGCTGTAAATGACAACCATATATTTGCCAAAACAGGATATACTGTTTGGTTGATATTTTAAATCTCCTAGAAGTCTGCCATCTATATACGTATCATATGAATTGTTGTAAACTCTCAGATGATTTTCAGTTTTAAAAAGCTTGATTTATCTTTCTCATAGCTTAGTTAGAATCTATACAACATTTTAAAGGCTCATTTGAAACAATAAAGGAAATCTCTTAATGTTTTTGTAAGCTCCTTAATAGTCAATAATATAAAAGCAAAATCTGAGATCTCTTGGGATCTCCTGTAGACTTTRTGTCCCTAAAGAAGTAGCAAAAGAGAAAATGCATGCAAAATTTTCCAAATGTATGTCTGAATAAAAATAATAACAGATAGTTTCCTTTCTGCACCATTTGCAAAGTAAAGATAGTACTATATAGCTCTTCCAATGAAAATATTTTTGTTTCTGAAGGGAAAAATATTGTCGTTATCTGTTGAGGATTTTTAAGTATCACCTAATTAGTTACTCTTTTTATAAAAGAGGAAAAATAGATCTAGAATTATCTGCATCAGAGAAGAAGGGATAGAGTGCAAAATTATGGCTTCTCTACTCTAGTCTCTTTGCAGGTATTTCATGAAAAATAGTGTCTATTGTGGTCAGGCTGGAGCCTGTGGAGTAAAGTCAGAAATAGGAGATTATGTGGACAATGTGTGCTGTCTGCAGTGTAATACCTATTATCCTATAAATGGAAAGAGATCTTAGAACTTTGCCTGTGATGGCAAACTCCAAAGACATTTGACTCTACAAGTAAGAAGACATTACAAATGATATTATAACAAGGACATTCTTTTATGATTTTTTTTTTTTACATTTTTTAAATGATAACTCATAATTCAGAGTCATAAGTCATACAAAATCATATGTGAGTTTTCCTCTTTCCACATATATTAAGCCATTTGAGGCTTTTTTACTTGATTATAAAAAAAAAAACTCGCTCTCAAGATTTATTGATAAGAAAACTTTCACTTATGAAGGTTTATTCGGCATCCCTGTAAGATTTTTACATATAGCTTAGCATATATCTAACATACTTCAAAAGAAATCCAATTAGTAGTAAGTGAATGAAGTCTTACTGGTGGAATTTAGAATCCGTGATTTATCATTTACTAGCTGACACAAGAAGCATCTAAATTTAAAATGATTTATTACAAAAAATAAGTACTCAAATAAATACTTTTCTAAGAGCATCTTGAATTACTTCCTTATGGGAGAGGAAAAAAGAAGAACAGTAGTCTTTCTTACCACCTTCTTCCTTAAAGAGATCTCTGAGAGTAGTATTGCCAAAGTAGGCTGGGAAGAGCAAGGMGTGTTTGGAGATCCGCTGATCCTCTCTCTCCCCATTGTCAATCCACCTGAGCCAGGACTGAAGTGTTGTCCTATGACATTGCTATAAGCTAGCAGCAAATGATTACACACTCTCTTCCTCTCTAAGGAGAGGAAAAGTTCATGAATAAAACTGATTCAAAAAACTGCTATTTTTCTTCTGTTGAATTTCCRTAGTGTTTGACTTCATCCCTACAGAGAACATCTCTTAATTTAACCATATTCCCTATTCCATCCTGCCAGCAGATGATCATGAAAAAAATTGTCTTTTTAACACTAAAGAGTATTAGAGTCATTGAAAGAAGAAATCTCCCAAAAACAGGATCATGATCAACAGACTTTTTCAGAACTGAAGTTCTCAGCCTATGATCAGTTGATTACATCAGTTCCCCCAATACATTTTCATGGTGCAGTAGCTGAAATTCTTTGTGAATCTAACATCTGGTGGGGTCAGAATTTTATGAAAGGCATATCGTTTAAATATAATCCTTAAATTTGGATTAATTTATCTTATCAGGAACTAATTAGCATATATTCAGTCTTATTCAAAGACATGTACTGTCATATACTGTCCCTACAGAGGTGCTATGGAAATATTACTTAACTAATTTGAAAACTTAGTATAAATCACTAGAACATTACATCTGCATAAAAYAGTTCATATTAAACAAGTCATGTGATTATAATTTGGAGAAATCACAATAAATTATAAAGCTCATTTAATACCAATCATGTTGGTATTAACTAAATGTTTATTTAAAGCATTTTAGTGAGTTGTCAATCTTAAAGGCTCCCAGACCTSTCTTTGATTCTTTCCTAATACATATGGCCTGCTTGGGGTAATATAGACACTGTTCTCCTCACAATTCAAAATAACTGGTTTTGAAATACATCAGTTTAAGGGAAAATATAAGTTGTGAATGCTACTTTTCTTTATATTTCTTGTTTCAGGCTATAAAACATACAATCAAAGTTGATAGTGTGTTAGTTTAAGGTCTTCAAAAAACCTGTTTGTTTTTCTAATCTTTTTGAAATCACATTTTATTATTATCACTATATTAATGAAAAGCTTTATCATGCCAGTGGGTGTTTATGTTTAAGTACTGTACAGTTTTTCAATAGCCTRATAGCTGAAATAGTGACTGAACTATAAATCCATGTGGAATACAATCACAACTTCAAAATCACAGGTCTTCTACCTAAAATTGATCAAACCAGTTCAATTGTCAATTTAGTTGTTCTTCTAAAATACTGAAGCAAAATTCTATTGCTAAGTGTTTCTAAAACACAAAACACAATAACAAAGTAATGTCATTTGGCTAATTTAAAACTAGGTCTATTTATAGACTATGGTATATACAGGTAAGTCCATATGACAATAAGGACAAGAAATACGTTGGCTTTATTTTGTCTCACTGTCATCCAGATGTTTTTCACTCTTTTCCAGGCAACACTGATCACAATTCAASTGCTAACAGCTAGATACAAGTAACAATGAAATGAAAGGGAATAACTGCTGCTGAAGACTTTGCTGAACCTCAGGAGTTATTAGAAATACACCCACTTCTGAGGATTATTGAATAGTTAGTATGGTATGAAGAAGTAATTGGAAAATTAGCTTAAGCTAATGGGGTAACTTTAAAAGTGCTCACATCTTTCCCAGTTCTAACTTGCAATTTTTATTAATCATCAAGAAAGAAAAAAAATAATAAAACACTTATACCTAGAATATTCAATGACATTAAGAGATATTCAGAGAATATATGATATTTGTTTTCTTCATCTAGTGTTATATATTTCCACTCATTACACTGCATCATAAAGAAATCACATAGAAGAGTAAGCTTTATAATTACAGATCAGTGAGATACAAGTGTTAATTCTGCAAAAGCAAAGTACAGAGTGCTGATTAATCTGTACAGTGCTGCTGGCAGGTGATCAACATGAAGCTGCTGGATCTAAAATGCAGTATGGATGACTTGAGAGTCAGATGGTGGCACACAGCAAGAACGACTTGTCGCTGTGACCATGATTCTTTTTTACAGACTACAGCCTGTTGACTGCCTTACTCAATAAAGACTGGGAAGAGTAAAAGGGACTACAATAATAATAGTTTCCTTATTTCCCAGTTTATGGGAAAATATATTATCATTATTTTTGTACTATTTCACACAATTTCTATAGAAAATATCTTCACTTATCCTTCATAAACTGTAATTCCTCTGTAACTGAATAAGAATTGACAGCAAGAAGATAATTCAAAAAGGACAAGACAAGAAATCATGATGACTTTCATGACTTCTGTAAACTAGGGTAACAAGTTTACAAATTTACAATTTACAATTACCAGGGTAATAATTTGCAAAAGTATTGTATGCTTGTTTACAGATATGTGAGTGTATGTGAATATATATATATATAAAATATACAATCAGATTATTATGAAACATTTTCAACTATCTTTGGGGTTGGAAGGATTGGAGCTCCATAAAAATTTTTCCATCTCCTGTCCCTCCYGAAAATTTGCATAGACCTTATTTGAAAACCTTACAGAGATTTTTTCTGCTTTAAATAAGTATTGGTCAAAATAAAAAGTTTTGGAATCTTTCTTGCAAGSGCAAGGTTGCTTCAGAATTGTAGTTCAATATTGCCCTCTCCTGGCAGAATGCCTGAATTAAAATGTCATCAATGGTTATATTTTGAAAAAATTGTAAGATTTTTGTATTGTTTTTAAACAATGTTTTTAAACATCACTTTTACTAATTCAGATAAAATTATTTGTATAATCAATCTCCTGGAGAGGGAGAAAATAACATYTGGATTTCTTTTCTTTTTTCTTGTACCAACTGTCATCCCCCAAAGTTCAACCTCCTGACATACTTTCACCATGTATTTAAGCTATTCCATATTTATATCTATTTATTTTAAAGACTATGCAACTTCACCAGCCTTCAGACAGTTCTCAACCCTTCTTCAGTTAGCACTGTTATATTTGAACCACTTATTTCTAAAAATTGTAATTGTTCCCTTTGTTGATATATTTCAAARTGGTAGAAAAAGGTAATTCCAAAGGGGAGATTAAGAGTTTATTTCAGTTTAAAATAATGTCAAAAAGTGAAAAAAAAAAAGTACTGGAGACCCTGAGAAGAGCTGTACTTAATATGAAATGTATTTAGTTTACCACTTCAACTTACACRTTGCTTAAGATTAACTGGATTTCGTTCCATCTATTTGGAATAATGTCTTATGTACTTCTATATTGCTTATCATAAGTATCCAGGACTGACTGTCTTTGGCAAAATTTCACTATCCAGCTGAAGAATAATGTACTACTACTGCAAAAGCAGTGAAATCTTTCCAAAGTCATAACAAGCCTAAGAAATATAATAAGTGTCATCTGGAATCAGTTCCTGTTAACATATTAATTTTTAGTGCTTCCAAAAATAATAATCATGTGAATGTGAAAATTGAAAGAAGATGACCATAGCATGGACAACAAGGCTTAATTTATTCTCAGGACTCAACATCTTTTTCACAGCAGCCAAATATAAGTGCTTGACTGAACCGCAGCTTTACATTTGCATCAGAAATTGTTGTTATTCTGYTTGTAATTTTAAATAATAATCTTATTTCAGGAAACAAATAACATCCATGCAAGACCATCTGCATGCAAACATCTAACAGAGTTTAGAATATTTTCACACTTTGGCTCTACTGAAATAATTGCAAATATTGCCATTAACTTCACTGATTCTGCTATTTCATTTTKCATATGTATATATACATGTTTCTGTTTAGCTCTTCCATGTCTGAGTTTCGGTGATATTATTCATGCTCATAATATTCTGACCTTTTTTTTTCCCAGAGTTACTGGCAATGTTTGCTTGAAATACTCCACCCAGTTGCCAGGTGTTCATATTTTTTTTTTTCTGTAGATCAAATCAACAAAAGAAAACAAAAAAMCACCCACTTAGAAATGAGCTTAACAGTGATGAAATTGCAGCTGATTATAATTTGAATGAAATTTGTGTTTATTTTCTGTTTTTATATTTACTCGAAGTGACAAAGATGTGAGAGAAAGTATTTCTTTCTTGTTTGTCAGTAGCTATGGTGGGAAAAAATGAGATCAAATGTTACATCAGTACTTGCAGTTGTGAAAGATGGCCAGCCAGAGAGAAATAATCATGTATAAATAATAAAATAGTTTAAATGAACCTAAAAAGAAAAAAGTCAACCAAACAAACTGTTGAATACCTTTTCTGCATTTTCTGTAGCCTTAGAACAAAACTTTCGCTCTGAATTTTGTTAAACTACTGTTTACAGTTTTCTGTGTGTGTGGAGGGAGGAGGATGGGGAGTAAAGTTTAAGCTGATTGAATTCATAGAAGAGAACAAGATTCTCTGCTCCAAACTTTCCTTGTGTCTATTAGTAATGTTGGAGTAAGGGAGTAAGATTACTGGCTAGGTGGAAGTTGCTTCAAACAGAAGTGCACCACATAGATGGATTAGGACGAATGAGTTTCAAAAGGAGGGAATCACTGACAGTCAACATTTAATGACACCATATGCATTTTGTTTTTTCTTCATCTTTGTTTTTAAAATAGAGCTTTTACTTTAAACAAAGGTTTGCATTTTGGGTTGGAGTTTTCTATTCCTAGTGGCACATCTACTTATCTTCTGCATTATTTTTTCCACTGAGAACCTATCCAGTGTTGTCTACAAGTCTTTACACTATAATGAAGTTTTCCAGTGTCAAGGCAAAAATCTACAAAATAATCCATGGCTAGGCAGACAATTCAAGACCATTGTAAGGAACAGCATAAAAGAGAGAGAGAGAAGTATAACTGTAACGTTCTAGCCCCATAGCATCCAACAATACCATCTCTGTAGATGTAGATTTTGAAGAAATTTCTACATATTTAACTTAAAAAATCTTTTAATTGTTTTTGATAGATTTACAAGTTTAGCCTAAGAAAGTTGAATTTACATCTTTACATCTATGACTGCTCCAATCTAAAATTTGATTCAGATATCCCACAAATTTAGGAAAATCATTTTATACTTCCAATATAGGAATAATCAATGAAATGTGATAAACTGTTGGTTACTGAAAAGACTGCAAAGGTAGATAAACAATCATTATGTACTTTTGAGTACCTATGAACTCTTTAAATTRTCGAGATGTTGTGGAATGTTAGTATAACATGCAATATGACATGATGTCATATTACACAGTATAAGTGATAAAATATAGCATAGCCACTGAAATATAAGGAAGAGATTTATAACCCCACAAATGTGTTGTGTTCATCCTTCAACAATAAAGGCATTATAAAACACAAACCCCTCTCTTGAATTGTTTTTCACCCTACTTCATTCTTTTCCAAATTGTTCCTAATTCATTCTGTTGTAACAGTTGAAGTTTCAGAAAAGCTTCTTCAGTTTTCAGTATTTAGCTCTTTTTCCAATAATAGATAATAGCAATAGCAATAAAATACATTAGTAGATTAATGCTAATTTAAGTGTTACTGCCTTATTTTAAGTATCTCTTACACCTACTGTTGCTGAGTAATTAGAGTTCAGGTTGATTCACCAAGAATATTCTTACAATTTTCTATTTTTAGCTTAATATACTATATATTTTCTTATACTTACTAGAAAGTAATCAAGTATATTAGATTTTTAAGTTCGTTTTAATAATCTGTACACTTCCTGCACTATTGGAAAGTTAGATGTCTGTAGATCAGAAACAGAAGGATTTTATTTCTACTGTAACAACCAAACATTTACTCAGCTCAGCATGTGGAAGAATTGAAAATCATTCTTGCCATCTTTGTGAGGTTTTTGATCAGTTGTCTTTTCTCAGTCTAAATAAGTAGATGTTTCATAACATGGTATCTCTCCTAAAAAAAAGTACTTTTCTTTCTGAGGATGTTTTTTTCCTTGAGATTCAGAACTTTGAGTCCCCAAGAGTCATTTACTTTTTTGTCTGATCAGGATTGCAGCAGCTGGAGTATCTTCCAACTATGCACTCTTGYTCTTTCCGTTCTGGGAAAATATTCAGAATTGCCATAAGCATAACAGCAATCTCAAATTGTGATTATATGATGTCCTTACCTGTAACAGCTGGTAGGCTTCAGGACTATATGGTCTCTTTCCTTCTTACATTGCTATTACTTCTTAAAAACTTAATAACTTTTGCCAGTATATGAAAAAAAATCGGAACAGAAAAGCGTCGGGTAAGGAAAGAGTTGAAAATCTCGGGGGTGCCGTTATAAAAAAAAAAAAAAAAAAAAAAGAAGCAAGCCTCTTTCAAAACAGTCAACATCCTGAAGTTTATCTCAAGTCTGTGTTATAGAGTGCAAAAGGACACACACACAATTATTTTAAAGGTATTTACCCCTCAGAACTCTGTAGCATTCGTAATACATATTCCCATACTGACCTACTGACTCCATTAGGCAGTCAGTGCCCCAAGGGCACACTGGGTCTCACTGGCCCTGATCAGCTTCTCCAAACATCCCACAAACACCCTTTCCTGTGGGCTCAGGAGTCCCATTTCAGCTCAGRCCTGGGTACTCAGTCCTGACCTGGGCTATGTTGTTGGTGTACCTCTGCCCAGCTTTGTCCCCCGCTATTCCTGACTTGCAGGTGGACATCTTAGGTTGACTTTGGCCCTGAATTGTCACCTTGCATTTCTCTGAGGCACTCTGGACTGTTGGCAGGACATGTTGGCATCACCAAACCTGCTCTGCCCACCCCAGTGGCACTGTGGGGCTGCACGTGGTTGGTGAGGACATAGCTTGATGCGGGGTTCAGAGAACTGTCCAGTAGGGTCTTGAAAATCTCCTAGATGGAGGCTCCACAGTCTCTCTGGGCAGCCTGCACTAATAATTATCCTCATTCTGGATTTTATTTCTTTATATCCAGTTAAGACTTCACCTCTTTAAATTTGTATATCTGCTGGGTCTCATCTTCCCATCATGCCCCACTGTGAAGAGTCCTAATTCTTCTCCTTTGATGATATCAACATAGGTACCAGGGGACTACCTTTAGGTCCCCCTGAAACTGTCTGTTCTCCAGGCTGACCAAGCCCTGGTCTCTCAGCCTCACCTCACAAAGCAAGTGCTCCAGCCTTGACCATCCTAGCGGTCCTTTGCTAGATTCCCTCCAGGTGATCAACACCCCTTTATTGTTTTGGAGGCCCCAAACTAGATGTAGTGCCATGTGGTTAATCAGTCACAAGTAAAGTGGAACAATCACTCCCCTTGACATACTGATTGTGGTCCTGTTGATATAGCCCAGTAYGCAGTTAGCCATTATCACTGTCAGAGCATGTTGCTGACTCCTGTTTAGTTCACTGTAGTCCAGGCCTTTTTCAGCAGAGCTGTTCCTCAATCAGCTGGTCAGTTGTCTGACAACCAGCCTGTGTTGTTGTAAGGGATTAGACCAGCCTAGAAGCAGGATCTTGCATTTATCCTTGTTAAATTTCATGAAATTCCTGTCAGACCATTCTTCCTTTCTTCCACCCTGTCTAGGACCCTTTGGCTGGCAGCCCTGCCCTCCACATTATTGTCTAGTCCCTCACAATYTGGTGTCCAAAAACCTGATGAGAATGCACTCCATAACCTCTTCTAGGTCACTGATAAAAGTATTAAACAGGACAAGTCCCAGAACAGATCCTGAGTATACTGCGATAGTAATTTCCATTTTCTGCTGGTAATGGTCCTCCTAATACAGCTCAGTAGCCATTCAGCCTGGTCCTGCTGTAACCCCATAGCCTTTTCTTCAGTGCTGCAACTCGRCTATTTGCTTTTCAACCAATATCAAGGCTGGGATAAACACTTGATTGCTCCTTCCCAGGTGCAAACCATTAGCTTCTCCTTTTCGTAYTTCAGGAGGTTTCTGTTCCTCAGGTCCCTCTACATTGGAACTCTACTTTTCAACACATCAAACGCTTCCACAATGTCCCCTTTGTTAATATACTGGGGAGTCATTCTGTCTCATCATTCAGCTTGTTGATAATCTTGAGCAATATGGAACAATATGGAACCCAGTATAGATCTCTGGCACATTCTGTTTGCTATTGGCTGACAGTGGGACATTGACCCCACTAATTATTGCCCTTTGACTCTGGATATAAAGCTAATTTTCAACCAGTGTGGCAGTTCACTTATCCAGCCCACACTTCTTCAGTTTATAAAGGAGAATTCTGAAGAATGTGATGTCACAAACTTTACTAAAATCATGGTAGATTCCATCTGTCATCCCCATAGTCACTAGTTTCATAATACAAGGTGATCAGGATTGTCAAACAATCATTACTGTTGGTCCAGTTACAAGAAAGCTATTTAATAATAATTGTGCGACCAATCTCATTGTCTTCCATGATGCAATGACTGGTTATGTGGATGATGGAACAGTGGTGAAAGCAAACAATGTAAGTTTTATTCTAACTGTACACTGATAATCTAAATAATCTAATTATTACAGAAAGGCCTCATTAATATTATAATCAAGTTTATTTTTTTAACTACAAATTTGTTAAAACTAACTGATACCTTTTTCTTTTTTCAGATGTTATGCTCATCCTTCACTATCTCTGTGGTCCTAATGTCATTGACTTCAGTCTTGCTCAGGAAAAGCTAAGGTGCATCATCAGTGCCCTCAGCTCTTTACTGGGAAGAGTTGAAGACTGTGATGAGGGTCCCATCCTGCTTTGACTTGTCTTAGTTATTTAACCAGCTTGGATTATTTTTAAGTTTTCTTAACACAAAACTTACTCTGCTTACTTGCTCTTTTGCCATCTGAAGTTTGAACATCTTCACTCGCTAGCTGTTAGCTGATGTTAAACAATAGCTTTCCCTGGCACAATTAACATAAAGCACTAATGTTTGTTACTCAGTGGGCAAAAATATTTGTTTGATCTTTACTGTATAATACGATATTCATCACACTAATCTAAAACATCTATGCATCATTTTGGTGATGGCTATGCAATTACAATCATAGCTAAAATGAATTAAAACCAGCTCAAGCTAAGACAAGCTGAGACAAATTCTGAGACATGGCAAACTATTTGCTAGACTGCCTTAGAAATKGATTCTTTACAGTGATTGCGGAGAAGCTGACTGACTACCAGGTTCCCTAAGTCCTCCTTCTTGCCCTTCTTAATAGTAACATAACACTTGCTTTTGTATCTGATCATCACAAACTTCCCCTAGTCAATGTAATTTTTCATATTTCATAGCAGTTTTGAAATTACATCAGCGTGCTCTTTCAACATCCTTGGATGAATCCCATCCAATTTCATGGATTTGAATACATCCAGCTTCTCTAAGCTGTAGCTCAGAAAAATAGGATTTTTGCCAGTGCTAGTAGAATCATTGAATTAACAATGCACAGTCTCAGGATTTGCTGAGGCTTATTTTGGCTTGAGATTGCTTAGTTTGTTTTAACAACTATCTGATGGTAAAATGACTATTGTTACCAAGCAACTGTTAGGATCTATTTTAGGTTAAGTTCTGAGAATACCCAATGTGGTACAGGTCTCACAAACCTAGGTAGTCAGTGTGTAACAACAAYAACAACAAAAGCCCTTATGTTATTTGAGATTAAGCAAAGCTGTTGTGCACCTTTTAATCTCCACCTAGGATCTAATGACAAGGAAACAAGAGAAGGAAACTAATAAAGTAGCCCCAAGCAGCCACTAAGACTGAGGAAGAAGGATCTCACAGCAYGAACATCATACTCCTCTTGGCAAACACCTCAAGATGCTCATGATCTGTCATAAACCCCTTCTCTCTCTGCTCTGTTCTGCTTGAGGAAGACTGAAGCTGTTGATGTTAGGACCTAGAGAACAATGGAAGGGTGAATCTGACACCTAATAAAAAAGGTTGTCTTTATATAAAGAATTTTATCTATCTTAAAAAGGCTTTTTRTATAAATTTGGACAAACAGGAATTAAACTAAACTCAGTTTTTAATTTCTGTATGTGATATGTTCCCTTTTGCCCATAGCAAGATTTTGAGTGTAACAAAGYAGTCCCTATTCTGTGGGCCCATCAGCTTTGGTTGCTCCTTCTACTACAGGGGAGTTTAGTCTGGAGTGGCCACCAAAATGGAACCACACTTATCTCCGTGCAAACCACACTGTTGCTACCTCTTTCTTCCCCACACTGTGCCGGTGTACACATAACAGGCTTAGCTTGACTGACAAAAAAAAAGTGTTGAGCACTTATGCCTATCCTACATTATCCATCACTTGATTGTCCCTCTCATCCATCAAGAGGCACACGTTTTTCCCTGGCATACTCATAAATTCCTTCCTGTGACCTTTCTTGTTCAGTTCTTTTATGCCATCTTTTTGTTTCAGTATGTCAAAAAATTACTTCCATAGCCAAGTGGGTCATCTGCTGAAAAATAACTGGCAACAACCAAACACCATCAATACATCTAACACGAGGACCTGACTTCTAGCAACGATTCCTATCATGCAGTTGATTCAAAAGAAATTGCTGTCTTCAGATAAYGCATTTGTACCCAGCTAGAAAACTCTTCATTTCTTATTCTTACTATATTTTTTTTATTTTTTCTTACTTACTTTTTTTCCCTGAGTTGGTTGTACTTCGACAGATTTGGATGACTGACTTGGAACTACTCTGTAAGAGTTCGTGATTACTGCATGTTGTTGACCATTGGATACAGATAAATACAGCGGTTTCATTTTAAACTGGCTGTAGAAATGCCAGTTCAATGTCAGTGACTCTACTTCAGGGCTGTTAACAAGGAATGAAAAAAAAAAAAAAAAGGATATTCTCTGGAAGCTCTGTCTGTTTTCTGAAAACCACCCAAAGACTGAGGAACTTACAGGAATTAAATAAATAAAAATGTTTCTTCTTCTAGGAAAACATGGGAGATAAACATCTAACAGGAGAGTCTGAAGAAACTAGGATATTCAATGATTTAAGATGACACTAGTGTAGTAAAGTTCTTTTCTTGTAAACACTTTATCTGTCTGTAAAATCAAACAACCACTTTATTTCAGAAGCTTATCTTATCAGTAGGTTAGAGACCCCCCCCCCCAAAAAAAAAAAAAAAAAAAAAAGAGTTCTAACTATAAAACTCTGGCAGATGATGCATTTGATGCAGTAGGTACAGTAGCTCATTGGCACAGCAGGACTGAGAGAATCACGATTCCTTTTCAGAGAAAACAAAAGTCTGATGTCTGAAAAATAGGATTTTATTTTCCTGTTCAGAATGAGGGGAGGACAAAGGTGTAATTTGTACTGTAATTCTGTAATTACAGTAATCTTTATTAAATGAAAATATCTGAAGCTTTAATGTTTATCTAATGGGAATGTGTTCAGACTGTAACTAGTGTAAAACACCTGGACAATCTAACACTTGTCTCTAAGTGTCAGGTTCATCGKAATTAATTTAATTAATTATCTTTTAATAATTTAATAATTTTAATTTAATTAATTAATTATCTAACTATAATGTAAGAAAGGTGTATACATTTTGCTAGTTATGTAAGGAAATCTTTTCACTCTTCTATAGTGCTTCCTTTTGAAATGAAATGAGCTACCCAGTTCTCTCCCAAATAGACCTGATTATAATTTTGCATATTAGCTCTCAGAATGAAAGTCAGATATACAAAAATCATTCTTTTCTAGTTAATATGAAGAATCTTAGGCTATTCCCAATAAAGTATGGTTATATGGGTACAATACATGTATCCTGAACACTGTTACAACTGTTAAATTGAAATTACTGGAATAAAACGGTCTTGGACAAATACRTGAACACATTTTTTTGTTGTGAGTCACTTGGTTCTTCTCACATATCCAGAACATGCATCCCATATCRTGATTGGAGATAGTTTCATGTTTTTTTATAAAATACTGCTGATAATTTCAGATGTCAGCCTATATCCCAGAATATAGATCTATAACTACACTAAACTAGTACTGTTTTAAAATCCCCAGTGACAAWTTCATGAAAACTCTTTTACTTTAAACACTGAAGAGAAAAGTCCTTTAACAGAATTTGCTTTGAAAAGCTAACCTCTCTCTTTCACCTTTCTTGTCTGTGAAAAATAAGGCAAACATTGATTCAGATCTTCTGGGTGATGTGCTGTAGCAATGTGTGTCATTTCATGTCAGAATGCATTGTGGCAAAGGGGCTAGTAATTTCAGTTCATTCACCCATCAGAAAAAAATGTGTTTTGAAAATCATTTTGGATTGGTAGAGCTATTAATTAAAAATATGATGCAGATGGTCATTTAGTTAGTGAAAGCAGCTCTGCTATAACGTTTGGTGCACCAACCTCAGAAATACTAGAGAAATGCAGCCTGAAAAAAAGACATGATTGTTGATATCACTAAATAGAATATCAGTTACTATCTGGTGATCAAAATGTCACCATTTGCCACCACACACCTCAAAATGAAATGAGAAACTCAAGAGTTTGATATTAGTGTATTGTTTCCTGTTAAAAGTTGAATTTTTAATGGTAAACACTGTAGACTAAGGAATTACTTACCATGGTACTTTCTGTGATTTAGAGTAACATCAGTGTTCCAATTTTACAAATAAATAAATAAACAAACAAACAAACAAACCCTGAATCACTCATTTCTTTCAGGCACTTCCAATGGTATGATTTGTCTCTCCAGAGGAACTGAAATGCAGCAAAGTAAGAGGATTGCTCTAGATCATCTAATGAAAGTTAGGAGCAGAGAACAAGGCTCAGAAAGGTCTGGTTAGGCATGCTATCCTGCCTTTCACCATGAAGATGAAAAGATAAACCATGTGGTGTATTGAAAGCCATCTGATGATGTAAGTATGCAAATCCTGGTGGTATATTTCACAGTATGCTCCCACTCAAATTAGATGCTACAGAGCATCTGCTTGATCCAGAATCAGGTGGTCAAGGTAAGTTTCCGTTTAGTTGGGAGCATCCTCATAATTTTATATGTGTCCTTCTGGAGCTTTATTTGAAAATAGAGCCCTGAGAGTTGTACTCTTACAGTTGTAGGTACAGAAATGAATAATTAGTGTGAAAAATGAATTTATTGTATGAGTTACATTAAATCTTATCCTTGACAGTTGTATTTAGCACAAGGAAACTAGATTGATGTAATCACAATCTTTCTTTTTCCTATTCTTTCCATGTATGTGTATGCATTTATGTAACTACCTTCCCGACTATAGGATTGCCTTTGGAGCGAGATGATTTTTTGAATTCACTGGTAARCTACAACCAATTTTAACAGAGATATGGGAACATCAAAGACAATAAAATTCTACAAGTTTCATCAGGGCAAACACCAGGGCAAGGAGGATAGATCTTATTTGTGTCYTTATATGGGAAATTCTGCAGGGGAAGCTTAAACAAATCTCAGACTATATCACAAACTAGAATTTAAGTAGGAATTATAAAGCCACATAATACATTGTTACCTCTGAGTGTGAAATTACTCATCAAAAGGTAATTTATAAAACTTAGACTAGATGTGTCTTTAATAAAATGTAAAAAAAAAAAAAAAAAAAGTATAGGTATGGTACAACTCACAGTTTAAGATTCCTATATTTAACTCTCTACACACGATTCATGTGTCTCAAATCCCACTGCAGTCAGTGGGGAAGAACTGTCAAAGGAGCCTAAAGAGCATTTAATTTGTTCTGAAGTGGACAGCAAGGGCTGGACTCATTTGCCTGAGTAGTCAGTCCAGTCTTTGAGATGTCCTAGAGTATCTAAAGCACYCACACATGTGCAGCAGGTGAGAGGGAGGACTTACGAGAAGCTTGCATCCRGCCACAACAGCATCTGGGAGCAAAGAGGTCCTCCCAGGACGTCTTAAATAGCAATACACACCTATTTTTAGGCAACTGAATGAGCTGAGCTGAATAACTCTCTAGTATTCATTGACTGGTGTAATCATGCAGCCCTGAAGTATGTTATGGCCATTACTAGTAACAGGCCATAAGGTTTTTTTGAAAGGTCTCAGAACTGAAGCTTGACAGACTGGCTCTGGCTGAGCTTTCCTTGACCAACCTCAGCTTTGTTTTATYGAGTTTAGCTGTGACAGCAATTTATCTAATTTACTATGTATCTGTGGCTATTTTTTTTTTATGTTTATCTTTGTAGGGTACAACCACAGTTTTATATGGTTGCAGTAACAAGCAGTTGTCCCATGTCGAATGAGATATTTACAGCTAACATAATGATGTAGTGCAGAGAAAGACAGGCCTGATACCATAGCAGAGGCCTTGAAAGAGGCCACACAGTACATGGTATAGAGGAGCACAGGCCTGGGGCAACAAGAGGTGGGGCCACAGGCTTGGCCCTGGGGACCTCACAGCTATGAACAACTCACCTAAGGTCAGTTAAAGAAACGCAGATTGGGAGGTGGGCAAAACTGGATTCAGAGGTAGCAAAGAGAACAAAGAAATAGTATCTAACGTATCTAAAAGGCCCCATCATATATAGCACATTCAAATGTAACATGCTGCAGATCASAGAAGAAAGAGTGAGGATCTAAAAGCATCTTAGCAAATATATAAAAATTTTCCTGCATGGATATTAGAGTGAGGAAGAAGAAACTGTCTGTGTGGACATCATATTGTGCCTGGCAAAGGACTCCGGATGCTGACAGCTTGCCATWATACCACCACCACTGCCAGAAGGAAACCACCGACCTTCAGACACAGAGGAGCAGGGAAAGAGAGAGAATAACGGCTATTAAGTCCTTTTCTATCATGATTAGATCTGGACTAATAATGATGAGATTCTTAAAATTTCTATTATACTAACAGTAACAATTCTAGGGTTAGCGTATACGTAAGATATGCTTCCCCTTTGCCCATAAACAGGATTTTGGTCTTAACACTGGGACTAGTCCTGTTGCTTGTTTAGATACCTATGGAGTCCTAGCATATCCTATCTGGCCTCCAGGTGCCTTCCAGGTGGTGAAGCTTGTAGCTTCACTGTTAAACCCATGTAGATGTCCCAGATGGTCTATGACGTTTCTCACGCCKTTATCATCCTGTGTTTAGGGGGAAACTGAACTGAGTTCAAACTCTGCACTGACTATAAAAGGGAAGCTATATAAGTACCTCACTTGTAGACATTTATGTTGGACATCTAAATTTCAATGTTTACTAAGCTGAATTTCAGCCTATTAATGTGTATTTAATGTGTGTGATTGAGTACTGAAAATTATTTAGCTATGTATGACAGCAGAGAAAATATTCACATATTTAGTATGGTAAAACACAATTTAGCATCAGCTTATATTATTCTAGAAGCTTTATACAAGGTATCATTGAGATAAAAAGAATTTTTTTTTTAATAATTAAAAGATTATGTTCTTCCCAGTCTAGCACCTGAGAAAATTTAGCAAAACCAACAAAACACTGTGGAAAATACTTGGACGTGTGGAACAGATGCTTGTAAGTAGAAGATAAAAATCCTAAATGTTAGATTCTTGAAATACTAATATTTACTTTATTACCTTGGAAACATTTAAATAAGCTGTATATCAGTTTTTCTATATTTAGTTTTGTGTAAGAATGATTGCATTTATACACATTAAAATCAGCTTAAGGTATTTGGAAAATGATGTTACATAAATGCAATAATCATGGATAAGTCCTATTGACAAGCTATGAAATAAACCATAAATAAAAATATTCGATTTAATCCACTGTATTTTTTTCAGTAAGTACAAAAATCTGAAGCAACACAAATTTCTTCAGGGGGCATGGAACATGGGACATAAGGAAACATCACCTGCCATTTTTCCCATTAGATTAACTTTCTCCTTTCCTTTCAGAATTGATTTCAGATTTCCTATTATGCTCAAATTGTTTCTTCCCACCAACTTGTTCCTTTACTGATTGCATATGTCATCAGTAATTTTATAATTATTTTAAATTATTTTGACATCTGTACCCTAACTGATGACACTCAAATAAATCTTTGAACTTAATCTGTCTTTCATTATTTTGTAGTCTTAAGCTAGCTCAGGAGCTCATTGCCAGTCCAAAATTGCTAACTTGTTACAAGAAGAGTACTTTTAAAAATAATTAGTCTTAATATGTTTAAAAAGCTAGCCACCTCTGCCCTCTAGTGGTCAGATTTTCTTTCAGTCACTTAGGAGGAAAAATAATTAACACCTTCTGAGAAATAAAATATTTCCTGATTTTAGCTTATTTCATTTTTGACAGCTTACAAAATTCAGTCATCTCTTCAGTAGGAACTGGTTTTCTGCAGCATGTCTTTACTCTCTAGCTTTTAATATCAAAGACACTTTAAAAACATCCAAATAGAKCTATTTTTTCATGTACAGTCCATTATACAATATATTTCACTTAGCTTGTAGTGCAGTTTTGCTGAAGTTTCTTCTTCTGAGGGATTTTCTCTTTTGACGAACCACAGCATATGAGATCAGACCCCAACTCATTCAGAGCCATAAGCCTGACATTCTTATTAAAAAAAAAAAGAAAAAGAAAAGAAAAGAAAAAAAGTAAATCTATTGTACTATAATCTCTTATCTAAAACATAGCAAGACTCTTCCCTACTTGAAGTGTCATTTCAGGTAATTTCTTCTTTTCAGGTTTGATGTCAATGAAAAGGGCAACTTCCATGGAAGTAGCAAACTCTGCAGATCCTCTTCTTTCCAAAGTACATGGATCCAAAATAGCATTCCAGTCAGGAAACCTATCCCCACATCTCTGTAATCTCACTGAGACCATATCTTGAATCTACCCATGGACTTTTAAATTCCTCCTGTTTTTTTACCATGGTGCTTTTGTCCGTGTAAAGGCACTCAAGAAGGGAACCTAGTCATTCTGTTTTCTGAAGGGAAGTGAGAGAGTCTTGCCCATCATGCCTCCTCACTGCTCTTCAACTTTTACTTCCTACCCCTCAMCAAATTTAGTTTGAAGCTTTCCTTAAAAGGTTGGCAAAGATATCCACTTTTTTTCAGGTAGATCCTGCCTTTCTCCAGCAGTTCTTATTCCTCAAAGGTTTTCAGACCAAAAACCTGGGATGTGACATCAACTGCAAAATCAGATGTTAACTTGCAGACTGCACCTGTGCCTACTTGAGTCTTTTCCCTTGATTGGCAGAAGCAAAGAAATGCACAACCTGTTTTCCCCTGACCTCCTCCTTTACATCCAGAATTCTTTGGTGACTCTTGATATGCTTAAAGTTGATTGTATCACTGGTGCCCACATGGATAAGTAGCAAGGGGTACTAGTCCAAGGCCTCAGAAGTTTCTCCACGGATCCCGGATACAAGACCATGAAAAAAAAAATCAAATCTTGTTAGACAGCCAACTGCTTAGCAGATGGTGCCTCCCTACCCCCTAGAAAGAAGTTTCCACCAATACTAGCCCTTTCTTGGTGCTAATGTGTAGATCGGCTCTGCTGGCTCAAGTGTGTCTCCTGGTGAGAATTCTCCTCTCTCATCTGTCAGATAAGAGTTGATATAATAACACTTCTTTAAGAGCACATATGCACAAGGAAGAAAAGCCTTCTTCCAGTTGCCCAAGGACCCCTGCTTCCAGCCTGCCCTAACATAGGGTCCTGGGCTCCAAGCTTTACTCAGTCAAGCACAGTCATAGCTCTCTCTCCCTAGCGAAGCAGGGTTCAGGCTATTGCCTCTGCAGGGTCTCTGCAAAGAGCTCATTAACCACTGCTCACTAATGATGTGTAGACTATTTGCCTTTCTTGCAATCACTTTGCCCAGGGGCTCAGTGCTTAGCCGGAGTTCACCTGCATGGTCACAGTCCAAGAGGGTGGGCTGAGCACTTGCACACTCTAGCCTCAGAATACCATGTCTCAGAGGGTAAAGCACYGTGATCTGCTTTTGGAGGTCACACTGTTTGGGACCACCCTGGACTGTGTTCCATAGAGTATCACCACTGATGTTGCACCATCTTCAGTTGTCCTATACTATCTTAAACAGTGTCTACAGGCCCTCTGCCCTGAGAAGATGACTGTTAATCCCTTCTGCTGTCCTTGGTTGTAGTCATTCAAAGCAACAATCAAATAAGTACTCCCCAGCTATGGTTGCATAGGACCTAGACACTCACTATGCAGAAAGTGGTTGAAGATGTAGATCTTCCTTGATCAGGAGCAAACAGAAGTCGAAGCTTATCACTTTCTGTGAGCAACAAGCAACTGCTGTGCTAATTACAGGGTTCCTGTTTACCCTTTTTGCTGTGCTTCTCAATTTAATGTAACTGGGTGAAAAAAAAAAAATAGAAAGACTCTCTGTTATGCAATACACCTTTCTTTAGTTTTTGCAAGATGAAATGTTTTGTTTGTGCTGACAATACACACACACACACACACACACACATATATATCATCCTTAAAAAGGAAAATCTGGGCAACAAGTAATTCCTGTCTGCTGCACTTTGTCATATAAGTTGTCTGGGAGAAACAGAAACAACTCTGAATGCCAGAGGGGGGAAAACATCTAGAAGATAATCTTGGAGCAGGGAGGAGAGAGTAAGATAGCATACCTAAGTTTAGCAGAAAAAGGTGTGCAACTCAACAAAGAAAAAAGCTCAAAGTATCAGAAAGGGAAAAAAGAATTCATAGGAAATAGAAGGGACACAAAAAAGAAACTGTTGCCAGGATGAAATCAGTTTAGAGCAAAAGATCAGCCTGCAAGGACACAAGAGGCAAGAGGAGATTTGTTTTATCTCCTTTTTTGTTTATTCTTGTCTCCTCCCTCTGACTCAGAGTTTCTTCTACTTTTTAAAGTTACTTGTTTTATTTTATAGGAAACTCTTTTTTTTTTTTTCCTTACCTAAAATATGTTTGGTCTTTTGAGGTTGCTTACCAAAGCAAGAAAAGTTTTAGACAGATACCTTTTAACAGCCTAGCCAAGTTAGGCTCCTACCATAACTCTCCTGGCACTTCAGACTTTTTCTATTCTCAAGGGCAGGAGTAATGGGCAATRCATTTCAAATATGCTCTTACAGAGTAAATTCTGTACTTTAGACATGCAAGTTAGCTCCTTCTTAACTGATGTCAGCAAAAAGTTTTCCATAGGCAAAGATAAGTTATTCTCCACTGCTACAGATTTTTATTACACCCTAATTAAACTTTGTTCAATGAAATTTTTAAACTACACTCTACTTTCCAATCATTTCCTGTCACTTCTCCACATTTTAAAAGACCTTCCCTGAGGGGATCCAGACATTCCCATGTGGTGTCAGCATTTGTTTTATCTGTAAGCTTTAGCATCTGCTCAGCATTTTGAGAGCAAGGCATTTTGATGGCCTKCACTCTTTTTCACCACTTTAATTTCTGTGATCTAACAACATGGGGATTTTCTTAGACAACTTCCAACAACTTTCAGACTGTTTTGCTCATGGCTGCCTGATCTACATTCCAGGTCTTCATGTTTGGCTCATGCTCACTTTGTTAATACCCTGTTTTCTCCTTCGAGATAACACTTCCATGCCAAGGAGTAGTTGAAGGCTACTACACCACTACTAGGCAAGTTTCAACAGTTACCTATTGCTGGTTTAGATAACATAGAGTTTACTCATTTCTTCCTCTTTATATTTTTATTACCATTACAGGAACATGGTCAAGAATCAGCTGTTGTATGCACCACAGATCTCACTACTTACTCTGTCCCCCACTATTCTTCAACTGATTGAAGGAACCAAAGTCTCTCCCAGCAAGCTGAGGCAAGAGATATAAAAAGGTTGGAGGGGGGGGCTTAATATATTTTTGCTAAATACTTCAGTTCCTGAAAGTATAGTCTCAGCACTTTCTACTTTTCACATCTTTGAACCAAGGGGAAATAGTGGATGTTAATACACATTTAGCTACCTTGACTATTCACTTTTTCTCTTCTGYAAGACTTAAAGCTTGAACAATTGCCTCATAAGCCTTTTTTATCTCCACTTTGAATAATGGAAGTATTCTTGTTTAAATTATATCCCTTTTTTTCTTCTAAGACCAATTTCCCTTTTTTTAATAGATTTTATATCTGAWATTGGTGCCATTATATTCTTTAGCAGATGTGAAATAGGAGTTTTTCAGGTTACATCTACAGTACAGTATTCTCCTCTCTGGAATAATCTCCGCAGTTTTCCAATTATTGCAGATCATTTTGGTTCTGCACTTATTCAGTCTGGCTGGACTGACTGCATCCASTTTACATAACATATAACTTTGGCCTTCTCTGGGTTCCATATGGGACATCTATGGCACCTATAATAGCGAATACTGGGCTGGAGGAGCAGGGGTACTGCAAAGAATCCAAAGAGTGGAAGCTGTGCCCTAAGAAGCAGTACTTAAGTCGTGTCACTCTAAGGGTATACGTTAGTACCTGCTATGAAGGATTGTTTAAAGAGCAAGATCTGCAAAACCATGTTGGAGAACTATATAGAACAGAGGGACTCAACTCTGACGGCTTTTAAAATTTACTGCAGAAGACAACTTAYGAGAAATTAAAATATATGTGGGGAATGTTCAGGAGCCCACAAACAAGGAAGACCTGAAAAGTTAATTGACTATGTAGCTGCACCAACACAGCCCTTAAAATATCACCATGTATCAGCCACCTAAACATCACAGAGCTGCAGTACGTGAACAAAGACAAGAACGTTGGAGTGTCTTCTCCTGCAGTAAGTAGAAGGTACGATGGATGTCGTACTACAGAAAGGTAACAACAGTCTAGGCAGTAGCTATGCACACAATTAGCTGGTCTGGAGGATCTAAAGAAATACAAATTTTAGTACATCTTAATTCAGTAATTTGTACTGGTCAGCTAGTGAAGCCCACTGAGCAAATTGCGTTTATTTATTTTGGCTTTTCCTTTAAAGAGATTGCCAAATATAATTCCTCTGTTGTCAAAAGATTCAAGTTCTAAATAATTTGGTCTTAACCCCACCAGATGGCATTGTTGAGAGACTTAATTAAATTCTGACAGCATAACATCTTGTTAAATTATGGTGACAATTAAAAAGGGAGTGAAGGAGAGTGAGAAAGATGAGACTCATTATTATTCTTGTGAATTAGTAAAACCAATCAATAAACAATCTTATTACAGTATAAAAGTTAGACTCTTCAAACAACTTTTTATAGTTTAAAGGAAAGTTCAATTATAGATTCTTAATCCTTGTGCACATTGAACTATTTCCTTCTAGTGCCTGTCTTGCACTGTAAAAGAAACAGAAAAAGAAACACTGAAGTGAAAATTCTATTTAAATGCACCAATTTCAAGTAATTTGATGAAAATGATTAGTACTGTATGCAAAAACTGATATGAAGTAATGTAGCATTACATAAAATACAAGCTTGGTAGATTTCAGAAACATAAAAGTAAAGATGTATTTGAAAATGTTTGATTTTCTTTGGAATATATAGAAAACACGAATACCTTCCATTAAAATGTSAGTTTGTAATAGTAGATCCTATAGAAAATCTTGAACTCCAACTTTTGTTCATATCATAAATCATGCTCCTTCTCTTAAAGATAATGCAACAAACCACATCTTCTAGAACATTACTTTGCTGTCAGTATTCTGGTTACCATAAATTCTCTGCCCAGCGTATATATTTTTCTGAAAATCTGAACTAACTTAGCAGACTTTTTTTTCAGTCAAACAAACATATCTTGTTTCTATTGATTAAATATAGAACTTTTGATTGATAAACACATACAAATTTAAAAATTATCAAAACATATAATTAGTATATTTTATAATCCATATTCTCCTTTTACCATTAATATTAATTATGTATTYGTTGCTATTCGTTATGATGATGCTTAATGTTATCTCTCAGAAACAATAAGGAATGGTTGAAATGAAATACTAGAAAGTTGTCTATCTTCAACACCTTGTCATCTGCAGTTGGGAAATACACATGTGGAAAAAAAAAAAAAAAAAAAAAAAAGTGAATGAAATGGAGACAGAGAGGAGTATAGCCTTCTTGAGTGGAAGGCAGAGTACTCTCAGGCTGTGTCTATATTAACAATTAATTTGGTACAGCAGAAGCAGGTCAAAGAATTTTGATACAAGGCTCCTATATCTTCAGTACATGYGATCTGGGGCTTTTATTTTGGATTAGTTCTGCTTCCCAGTCTGAAAGATTCAAAGTTACCCAAAGAACCAGTTACCTGATCTGCCCTGATGATGAAATCCAGGCTGAAGCACAACTCTGTCTTCAACTTCATCTCAAAGGGATCTAGTACTATCATAGTGAGAGAGGATGTTTTGGGAACTTCCCTTAAAATTGTACTTCTCTGAGCCAGAGTGCTGACRTACACACACCTTCAGTATTCATATGCACTACTTAACCATAGCTCTTCATCTATGTATATTCTTAAAGAAACTACCCCAGCAAATCTAGTTCTTGGCATCTCTAACTACCAGTGTTAAAACATCATCATAGATCATCCGCCATCCTGTCATCAAATGACTTCACTGACAAAAAAAGACAATACAGAAGAGAATTATTAGTTTTGTGTGTTCAGATGTAGCGGACAATTCAAATACGAAACTCTTTCACATGCACATCAAAAATGCTATACTATTTATTCTTTAAAAAAGTGGTATTTTCAGAACTTTTCAGAATAACTATATGCTTTTTCTTTTTCTTTTGAATTTCTTAGATTTTCAAAGTCAAATAGAATTGCAGTAAATTCCCCAGGCAATCTTTGATGGGCTATCTAGAAATAATGTAATTATGATAAACATGGYTAACTCAGCTCTTTGACTTTTGTGCTTTGTTAAAACTTTTTAGCATTGCTTATATATATGTAATTAGTAGCACTTGACAACACAGATTTTTAAACTTGACCTTGGACTAAAATTGATATTTATAGTTTAAATATGTTGTCAGATAGCATTTTCAGCACTCATTTATCTTATAAAAAAATGAAAGAAAGAGGTGAGCTAAAGATATAGAAATAAATAGCTATTCACCAGATTTGGGGGAAAGAGAAGTTTGGAGAAATACAGAAGAAGACCATTGGTCTGAAGCACTATGAATTTTCTAATGTTCTTATTATTTCTCTCAGAAGTTTTGTGATGGTCATATTGTAGATCTATTTCAATTAAAACATATCCCTGTATTTAGTATGAACATATCATGTAATTTCTTAAAGGGACTAGTTCTAGACCTTTTGTGTTAGCTGTTCTATTTTCTATAGATTGACTAAAGCTTCACCTTTTTTTTTTGTTTGTTTGCTTGTTTGTTTGCATGTTTTTGCCTTTGAGTTGATAAATGCACAATGAAACTTGAAAAAAGAAACAGATATTTTTGACTCAGGTAGCTYGCTTGATGACGCTGGCAACGTGCCATCTTCCTTGTTGAATTTCTGTATCTTCAATATAGTTAGTAAGACAGAACACAGTATACTTATACGCTGTAGTGAGTAGTGAGTAAACAGTAGAAGACTGATGAGCAGATGGGGTCATGTTGACTGATCAATTATTCCAGCTGCCAAAACACTTGGTATGCAGAACCCATAAGGAATGGCAGGTCTTGACTCTTAAACTTGCACCATCTAGGACTCCTAAGAAATTACTGCTTTCCTTGTTATCTGTAGTGCATGTGCCGTACCCCATATTGCAACCTATTAATTCACCTTAAACTCCCACCTGCAAACCTCATCATTGGTGGGTGCTCTGCAGTGCCTGGGACAACYCGATGGCTTCCCCGTAAAGTTTCTGGACCCTTTGTGGTAACAAATATCTAACAACCTTATTCCAGAGTGGTGTATTCTACCTCTGCATATTCCAAGCATCAGTTACCACCATTAATGCCGTGCAACCTGAGTTATTTAATTATGACCTTGTCTTCTCAGCGTTTCCATTTAAATAGACCAATAAAAAAGAAAGAGAGGGAAGGAAGCCCACACACAGTGCATTCAAACAGCAACACAAGTTTAATCTGAACTTCCTCAAACACTTATTTCAAGAGTGAGATTTCTGATTAGATTAATCAGATCTTCAAAAATAGTTCTAAAGCATCTTACCATCCAAAATGTCATGAATCACAAAAAAAATATTTGTTATGCTGCCAAGGAGAAAAAGATTAATGTTGTCTCCTAAATAGCTTTTAGGGTAAAATTAAAGATGTGGAGTTGCATTGTTCTTGCTGTTTTATTGTTTTTTATAGTGTTTTCTTCACCATCAAATATTTGCACATGATGAAAATGTCTATAGGTTTAGAGAAAAAGAATCAATAAATAACCACAGAGATTTATGAAGAAATTGTAGTACTTGCGAATATAGGAAAATAACATCTGCTTACAACAGGATATGACTGAGCTGTTATGGCTGTTAGTGCCTGTTGCAGGTGCACTTGACACCTCTGAACTACTGTCTTTGGTAGAATGGTGTTTCTGGACTTCAAATAGATCTTGTGAAAGCTCATTTTTCTACTAAGAATAGATCAAAAATTGTGGATAGTATACACTAGCTCTAGCATACTCTGGTTGCTTGAGTGTTTCTGTAATGAGAGTAGTCATAACAATAGTAACAAAAAAAGCRCTCACATGGAAGTAGTGATAAGTAGTGATATCTCTACTTCCATAGCCCAGAACACTAAWAAGATCCATGTGGATATTCTGGTGATATCCTCAAATGATATGGGAGAGAGATGCTATTGCACACCAACTCTTTCATCTTCTTTTATAGAAAAGGATTTCAAGATTAAAGTCAGTTGAGAGTCTTGCATTGCTAAGATCTGSTACTTGATCTAAATATTTTGGAAAACCAGGCCTCTAGGACATGCACTAGTGTGTGCCACAGTAGGACAGTACATCCTGAACAGAAAAAAAAAAGAAAAAAGAAAGAGAGAGACCTGAAGTAATACACGCATTGTATTGATACTTTTACATGTCCTAGCTTCTCTCATCGACTTGTTAATTAGTTCTAAATTCTTTTAAGTGTTGACAATCCTATAAAGCTCTGTAAATTACCCTTTGAGTCACTAGTGCATGTCTTAGGTAACATGATTGCTCTTTCTTCTATAATTTTACAGTTATATATTCCATGATTTCTTGTAGTTGTTTGGAATAGAGTTTGTAAGTAAAAGTGTAAAACTTAAGCAGTAATAATAGCTRTTAAGTAGTTATTGGTTAATTATTTAAAATGAAAGCTGTTTTCTACGTTATGTAATGAAGTGATCATATTGAAATTACTGAGAATTGTTTTTCTCAAAGAATAGAGTTTTATTTTCTTGGTTTTAGTAGAGGTTAAAGATTATTTTGTGAACTTGAAAGTCTGGCCTTTCATGTTATTTCTGTTACATGCAATAAAGATTCAGAATTCTTCTGAATCTGAATCRTGTTCTTCTGTTATAAACAGTATTAATGAGAAGCTGAGAAGTTTGAGCTAGAAAAAAGTACTAAAATAAGTTGTTTTAATTTTATTAAAGAAATAGCTTTAGTGTTACACCTCCAATTTGATGAGATGAAGAGTTGTTGATGACGATAAAGATCATAGGTGAAGACATTCTTCCTATCAGGATTTATGCATGCTATGTAAGAGCCTGAGAAAATGAGTTTACTAAAGAATTGTATGAGATCCTGAGTATCTACTGCAAGGTTCTTTAGCTGCCAGAAAAGTACAGTCTTAAATTGTGATATTATTCGAAATATTCTTATTAGCATGTTTAAAGATAATATGTTATCTAAACTGA
Organism: Rhea americana; assembly: GCF_003343005.1. Classification (NCBI taxonomy): domain Eukaryota; kingdom Metazoa; phylum Chordata; class Aves; order Rheiformes; family Rheidae; genus Rhea; species Rhea americana. Next base: position 197,719 of record NW_028186353.1, on the reverse strand, counting down.
GTGCCTCAATACCTAAGTCTGGTAAGGATTCAAGGATTCACAAGCTGTGCTTCCCTGCATCTGATTCTGCTAAACAGTCTAATCTGGAAGGCATGTATTTAGAATATCTAATGAATACTGACAGAGAATACCAAACACAGAAATCAGGACAAAGAAGAGACATCATTTCTCCTTTCACATTATAGGGTCATGATTAGATGTGTCTTTAGATGTTCTGGATTCAATTATTTAGCCTTTGGCGGCTGAAAACACTTTTTTCATTTTCTAGGAGAGAGATCATTCCGGAGGGATTTGCAGGCAAAGACTGAGATATTTTATTATATATTCTAACTCTACAAGTGTGCCATGTAAATTGAATAGCTAATGGATTGAGAGACTAACTTTGCAATCAAATGAAGAAAGTTCTTCTGATAACAGTGAAATATTGAGTTCCAATCTATATTCCCAATATTGTATAAGTAGCTTATTCATTAGCTCTTTAAAGTAAAATTCGTACTCATTTTGGACAGCTAGTACAATTCTGAAGTTCTCTCTTCTTCCTATTTTTCATTCACTGRTTTGTTCTAATTCTCTGGTTTTGGACTAATAAATCTAGTTTTCCTTTCTGCAAAATAAATTCAATTCCAGTAGAATGTTCTGTAATAATCCACATGCCACCCGTGTCCCATCCAAACAACTTGTACCTCCATCAGTTAGGGCAYGCTGCTTGGAGAACAGAGGGTGCAAGTTTATACTCTGAAATTTAGGAAGATATGTAGTACAGGTTTCCCAGTTTACATCCAAACTGCTTATGAATGTACAACTCCTGTTTTTCCAACAATGATATTAAATGAAAATGGCTGTGACTGCTGTGTTTTATGCTGAATGTGATGCTGTCGGCTTGTGTTAGGCAAGCTGCAAGCATGCTTGCCTGATTGGGCCGCTTAGGAAACACAGACCCTGAATTTCTAATGACACAAAACGAGAGAGGTTGCGAGCTGCTCAGCTTTGTCAGCGTAGTGGTACCTCTCCACACTAATTCATTTACAATAGCCTGTTACTTCAGATCTTTCCTTTTCCTTTTCCTTTTCCTTTTTCTTTTTCCTTTTCTTTTTCCTTTTCCTTTTCCTTTTCCTTTTCCTTTTCCTTTTCCTTTTCCTTTTCCTTTTCCTTTTCCTTTTNTTTTTTTTAAGGGAATTGTTAATTGTCCTCACTTATTGTGCTGAGCTTCAGGTCATGAAGTGGTCTCATCTCCTTTCAGATGAAATGTTAGCAGAAGTGCTAACAAGAGCAGAGTTAAGGAGCTTCAGTTGCTAATGGACTCTCAGTACATAGAGCCAGGTTACAGCCAGGTCAGAATAAAATATCCCAAAATGTGCATAATGTGGATATTGAGTTCTCAGCAGTCATTGTTTTGCTGCACTTTTCCCTGAATTACTACTAATATAGACATGCATATCCATATAGCTGCAGAAGTTTAGGAGCCAAARGAACTTCACCAATGCAAACGAAAGTATCTAGGGAATCTTAGTTGCCTAAGCTAATGATAGAGTTTTTTTAGTGGTTACCTTGTTTTGCACAAGTTTAGGTATTTCTAAAAATATTTATGTCTAAATAGAGATGATTTAGCTAATGTGATTATGCTTAAAATGTTATTTTCAGTAAAGATAGCTGTAAGTCTTTTTTTTTTGAAACTAGGTTTAGCTTTTATTTGAAAAAGACTGATAGACRGGAAAAAAATAAACTTAGAGTAAATAAATAAATAAAAAAAAAAAATCCAGAGTTTGTTGAGTTAAGCATCCTCCAGTAGATGGAGTTAGAGAATAGGACTTTTTAGATGATCTATCAAAAAAGTTTTTTCCTCAACAGCAGTGTTCATACATTTTCTGTCAATCTTCCTAGAACATTTAKCAGAACTGTTAATACATTACATTCTGACAATGTGCTCAAGAGAGTACAGGTGACAGTAATTCAGGTAAGAATTCACACAATCGTATATAAAATGTGAGAGAGAATAGTTGGTAAATACAGTAAGAATTAATTTCCTGCTTTCCTATCTCTTATTTCAGTAACAGTCTTCAAAGAAAATTCATTGTTACTGTATGTTTCATATATAGATAGATATTTGTAAATTTGTAATTTTAGATGATCTGATAGATTAAATCATTCTTTTTTAAATAGTTTATTTTAAAGTGCAAATTTGAGTCTACTTGATTTGAATCTTTACTACAGGTAGTAGAGTTCTTTGATTATATCTGCACTTTATTATGCCAGACATTTAATAAATACACTGTAATAATTTCCTGTTATCTTTCAGCTCTTTTATGAAAAAATGTGAATTGGTTACCTTCCTGGCAGGCTGCTTCCTGCCTCTCCACAGAACCAGGTACAGAAAAATTATAAGGAAGAATGTGGGCATTTACAGAGTGAAATTAAAAAAAAATGAATTTATGTAGTCACAACAAGAGAAGCCTACTGATAGAACTGAAAATACAAGGACATTCCTCATCAGGTATTTAATTCAGACATTCCCAAGAATATCAAGTGGTGGGCTCTCCAGGGACCAGTATACTATTTCTAGTTAGATCCCTTGAAACTTCYACCTTGCCAAAAAGTATTACTCTGCTATTACTCAGTGAAAATGGCCAAAATACCCACTTAGAAACAAGATTACTACCAGAATAAAGAGTCACTTAAATGGAAAATGGAAATTTTTTTCAGTTTTTCTTTTCCCATTTGCCTATCTACTGCAGATATTTATGGCTTTTTATTATCACTGTGATGCTTAGGCACTTTGCGTAATACATGGGGATGGCTGTTCTGTGTCTTCCTCCCAGGCAGTCTGCGATGTTGATTTGATGTTAAAAATACATGGAAAACTTCAAAGCATTAAAGTGTCCTTGGAGTGTAGTTAGATGAATGGTCACTGTTGTGGAAGTTGGTTCACTACACATGGATTGTTATCTGAGAAAGTTAATCTTTCTTGTGGATTGATTCTTTGACTGTTCCTGGAGATCATGGTCATATACAAAAATACAAGAATGAAGAGTGTCTACACTAACTTGATGATAAAGAGAAAAACAAGCTATGACTTTTTTCCTGAATAAACAAAAGATACATCAGAGATCCTTACAGATATTTTTGATACAGTAAGTAGTTTATAGTAACATCATGTATTCATGGGTTCACCCAAAGGTGAACCTTATGCAGGAACTGATAGTTTCTCATTAACTGCGAGCTTGATTACATTTCTGAGACCTGTATCTGAGAAAACACTTCAATTTCTGTGTAAGAGTAAAGTTTCGGTTTCCTTTTTTCCATATTATAGGAAGCAGTCTCCAGACATCTGAGGATTTATGGAAAGAACTGGCAGAGCTGAAATAGCTAGACTCAAAAGAGATGTTGCCTTGAAATCATTCTGAAGAGTAGGACAAAGCTGCATGCAGGTCTGCAACTTCTTCATCAATAATGCACTAGTCTCAGGAGATCAGCAATGTTGAGGGGTGGGATAAAGACCTTTTTCATTTAGAAAAAGGTATGGAAAGACTGACCTTACTTCTCAAGAAACAAATATTGAAAAAAAATTCCTTGGAATATTACAGAGGTCAATGTTTCATCTTTATTTTCTTTACCTAAAAAGCAGGAGTCTCTGACTAAAAGCTATTACAGCATTTTTTTTTTCCTTCTCTGTACAAACACTCAGATATATCTTACTATCTTTTCTTTTCTTCTTTCTGGAAGTCTCCTTGCACAATGAAGTTGCGCTTTCTGGCAGTAACAAATGAGAAGGAGTGGGAGTAAAATAAATCATTATCAGAAAGGTTGGTATATATATATGTGTGTGTGCATGTGTATGAAAAGGAGGGAAATGTCATTGAAGATATATCTTATCCTCAACTTTTTCTGCTTCCTGTAAAAAATACTAGCTTGTTTTTCTGACAGCTATTGACTAGAACTATTTTTGCAACAGTAAGAATAGTCATGAATTGATGCACTCCCATGTTAGCAAGAGCTCAYATAATCAAAACAATAGGGATTTGGAGTATGTCAAGGACAGCAAATATAGAACAATGTTTGTTGTTTCTTTGTCCTCCCTAATGCCTTGCTGCTGTAAAGGTCAATCAATCTCCCTCTTCTACCAACCTATGCTGGGATTTTGGCACAGTTTTATGTCCATTAGAAGTGATCTGAATTTACTGTTCTTCTTCKTGCTAGAAGCCCCTGAAGTCGTTGATCAGAAAGGAACATTTGTAGCTTCATTTACCAAGAGAATGTTCAAAATGGTTTTCAATAGTTTCTACTGTTGTATATKCCCTTTGTTGTTTCAAGCACAGTGGCACCATCTGACTTTTTCTGGCAGTTTTCCAGAGCCAAACCAAACGCGTAGTCCTGATGAAAGGTCTTTTCAATGGCAGCAAGAGATGTAGGAGAGATTGATCAGTACAACATAGGTCTTCTGTGGTCTGAATGGGTTTATTTTTGCTTGCCTTGTCTATTGAGTTTGGATGAGTAGGCAACCTCCTCCTCTAGAATTAGAAGCTCGGGTCGAGTATAAAGAAAAGAGTAGGTTGAAGAAAAAAAAAATCCATTGTAGTCATTAAAATCATCCTTTAACAGTCCTTGTGACTGTAATCTAGCCTTTTTCAGGGTCACATGTTCTAGCTACTTTGGTACAACCACTCAATCTATTTCAAAGACGGTAATATACTCCAGGTCTTACTAATTATRTGGTGAAAGAACTGATATTTCCCTCTAACCTGAGAGCTCCTCCCTACTATGTAATTGCTGCACTGTTCCATACCACATATTACAGAGGTTACTTACTTACACCTTTCCATACTATCTTCATTTTTTAGTAACTGTTAACTGCTTTGACAGTACTTTTAGTATGATTATCATTGGATTTAATGCTTCCAATTGACAGGTTATTTTGAAAGGGCAAAGTAACCTTATGGTATCTGCCTGGGAGAGTAGAGTATGAGAAAGACATTCTGTGCAAACTTGGGAGATCTCACTGCACTTTTCAGATTTTATGACATCTCTAGATACAGAATTATCTCCTTGGTCACCTCACCCCTATGGGGGATCTCTTCTTTGCTATTCACTGAACGTCTCCTCAAGTCATTATCCTAAGTAGACCTGCTGTTGATAGCTTCACCTACAGTATCTAATTGCTTTTTTCCAGAAAGTTTCTTCCAAGTCCAAATAATCCCTTACTGCTCTCTGTCCTTCTCCTCTTCCTCTCTGCTTCCTAACACTTCTGTCCCAGTCATAAAATTTTATGATTGCTTCTGCAGCTATTGTATTGTACTATTTTTCTCTAAAGTGAACATCRCTACTAAAGCCTATACATATTTTTTTTTCTGTTTTATAAAGATACATACAAGAGAACAGAAAGAAACGTTGTCTCATACCAGGCCAGATATGTATCTTTGATATGTATCTTTGATATATATATATATATTTATTTATTTATATTTAACAGTGTAAAATAGCTTCCTAATTCATTACTGTAGTTGTATGCCGTGCTAAAYCCTAGCTTTTTAAAAAGATAGAAAATTAAATAAAATATGAAAACTTTTATAAAATTAGCAGAATGTCACTCTCACTTACAGTAGTAYAAACCAAACTATCCATTTTGCCCCCTTCCTTCTTCTTCTGGCTCTGTAATTTTTTTGTTCCACTCCTTTATGCTTTTTTGACTGACTGTAAATGCTTCTTTCAACATGTCTGCATACCATAGCAACTTCATGAGCTGCAGTAAAATACACATTGGATGAATTATATTCATTTACAAAATGATTTAACTAATACTCTTACCTTTATAACTGCACTAACACTAAATATAGAAGATCACAGAAATGTCAGCTGTGTACTACAACTAGCTTCAGCATTTGTTCTATACATCTTGAAATCTTTAATGTCAGTACTACTGAATTTTGCAAACTAATGATGAAAATTCATACATACATTTCTTATCTGGTGTTCTGTGATTATTGCTCCAATTTTCTATCTTTTGCCTTCATTACAATAAGTGCTAGGATGTTCAGATCAATTTTTATTTCCAAGGCAGTTGCAGTTCTCTACTTACTAGAGTCTAAGGGAATGTCACGGTATGACAAGTTATAAAAAAAAYACATTTTGGATGCAGTGTTAAACTAATGTCTTTCATGCTTGTGTTTGTTAAAACTTCAAGGCATTTTTGGAAGAGAGARTACAATAGCCCAGATGTCCTTAAGAGATTGATATATATGCATTAGATCAGAATAAATTATTCAAAAAAAATCAAATAAAATATTTTTATCCTTTATCTTAAACCAAACACAAAAGTGCTTCTGTGTAATGTTCTGTTACAATATATTGTACCATAAGCAGCTGTATTTACTGATAGGCTTGCATATTAATGATAGGTAAATTKTAATAGATTTTGAACAAAACATTTATAGTTTATTTTTCCATCATGCTACACTTATTAGGCTTCTAGATGCTGTAGATGGCATCAAAATGCAAAAAAATAAACAAATGATCACATTAATTTACTATTTTTTGAATTGTTAGTGAGTCTTRGCAAACAAAGACCTATCTGGAAATTAAAACTATTTTCAAGCTATCATTTTAATCTCTATAAAGCGGAAAAACATATTTGCTTTACGTAGATGTTTTATATCATATTTGCAAGCATTTGGCGATAGTGTTTGTCACATAAGACTGTATTAATTTGTCTATATACAGCAATCTATGCATGAGTTAGTCATTCTCTGCTCATGCCATAGTCAATAAATTCCAGGCACACCTGGAATGTGATTAATTGCATTCAAATCCAGGACTAGTTAGGCACAAATGAGAAGAACTTACAATTCCTCTTTTTCTATTGATGATAAACAGAATATTAGAATGAACAACTTTTAGATTCAGACTTTCACAGCATACTGTGTCTAAAGTTAAATTAAATAAATTCTGCACTCATCAAACATGCATTGGCTAAAAGTAGGTCACCTACTCAAAGCTAGCTGTTTAGATTCAGCCTGTAGTAGGCAGAGAAAGAAAAGCTTTACATTTTTATRTAGAATCAAGGACTGCTTCTCTGCTCCCTATTGTGGGCCACAACAAGACTCAGGTATACCTCTCTTTACCATTCTGTATTTCCATGGAAAGGAACACCTCATTCGTGTTCCTAATGACAGCTGGAGGCTATGACTCTTCGATGTGTGATGGAGCATACCTGCTTATAATGCAGATGTGTAGCTAGCTATTAAGCTTGGCCATTTGCTCCTATGGGCAAGAGTTAGAATAATTGATCCATCATAAATATCTCTCTGCAAGATGTGCCAAAGTTTCTAAATTCCAATGTGTGTTTCAGAAATAATCATTTATCATTGGTTTTTTTTTAGGTCATCAGTAGATTCACAAAAAAAAAAAAAAAGTCCTATTTTCTTCAAATTGCCCCAATTCCTCAAGAGTTTTAACTTGTAAACAATAGCCAGTAAATAGCCACCTGCATAGATTCACTGATGTTTCCTCCAAGTCTGTACAGCAGGCTATGGCCTGCTATATTTTTAATGATTATGTAAATTCTTGAACATGAAACAAAATAATGCAYTATTTACAAAGTATAATCAATCCCTGACATGGGGCTGAAAGTTCAGGCAAACAGGCACCTATTTTATGTGCTTACCTTTCAGGGGAGGTGAGGTGATTTTAGGGGTGATATTTCATTACATATATTTCTTACACAAACTTTTGGAGGCTGCCTTCTTCATCCTTTCTAAGAGAAAAAGAAGTCATATTACTGTTTATTTTGTGTAAGCCCAGAAGGTCTTTGCTGCACTTCATGCTGAACAAAAGCTTTATGACAACGATAGTGATTTGTTAAACTTCAGCAAAGATTTATTGCCAGTGCAGTAGGGTTATATTGCATAGAGTTTGCTGGATGAGGAGRGAGGGGTAAAGTCTTTCAGTCTTATTATATTATTCCATATTTCTATAATCTTCCTCTTCACAAACTGAATTATTACTTGAAAATGTATATTAGGAGCAAAAAACAAGTATGTTGTTTCAGAGAGTCTGAAAATCATTTAAGACCAAATGCACTATTTCATTGATAATATTTGTAAAGTGTTGATTCTTTATTAGCTCTYATAGCTGGCATAGTAAATAAAACAAAATTATTAATTCACTATAAAAAAATATTAAATGATACTAAACATATTTAAACACCAATGCACAATTACTTTCATTCACAATAAGCTACAAGATTTTGTTATGAAAGTCACATTGCAAAAATGGCAAATCAACATTAATTATATTTACATTAGTGGAGTGTTTGCTGTTTTGGTCATACTCTCATGCTTTAATTTTTAAGATCAATGCAATTTATGGAAATTAATTTCCCTTCTCAAGTTCATAAATCCTGAAGTTCAATAACTCAATAACTAAATAAATGCAAAAGGTTAAAATAAAAAGAAAATCAAGAAACTTTGTGATTTTTCAACATACCATTGAGATTTCTAAGATTAATAGATAAAATTACAGTAAAGATCTTAATTCTTTGAACTCATGAAAAAATATCTCACTAAATAAAAAAAAAAGTTAAAGGTAGTAATGTAGATTATTAAATACTTACTGTCATTTATCAGGGACTCTATTGCTAGTCTTTAGATTTCCCTCTCTAAAATGTATGTCAAAAAATAGAAAAAAAGCTTTCCAGGCAACAAGATATTGAGTTGACCTTTAAACACAATTATTTTTCAAGATGGGCAAGGAAAAATATATTGGGAATTTTTTCTAGGTTTGCATAAGCTAGATCGTGTGTATATATATTTATATAGACACACAGATGTGTCTTAATTATCTGGTTACTTAGCATCTAAAATAATTTTGAAGTTCTTAAYGTATTTTGTCCATCTTTAGAATAAAGAATCATGATAGAGATACTTGGTTTCTCTATTCAGTATAAGGAAAGTATGTAAGAAGCAAAAAAGTATATCTGATTGACCCATGTCATGATCATGTTAAATGGAACAATTTAATTGTTTAATTGAGGCAATAAAAGAGGCAATATACAGCTGGTTAGAGGTAGCSAGTCAGAAATACTTAGGAAAAGGGTGGCTCTCCAAAGGCTTTAGTTTCAAAGCTGCAGGGACAAACTTCAGTTCAACTTAGGATCCTGATGTAGCTATGCATATGGCTTATCAAAAATCTAGATTTTCTCTTTTCTGCAAACTGAGAAGGTACAAACTAAGAAGGGAACACATTCTAGAGTGGTAACATATCCTGTCACTGAAATACACTGGTGGGTTCTGGTTCCAGCTTTCTTAGCTTTTCTTGCAAATTTTATCGTATAATTGTTTCATGTAAAATACATAAACAGTCCCAACAAAAAGGATACAAACTTTCAAATGCTGTAAAGCATCTCTGGTACAATGCTACATATAGAAGGGCTTTGTCAACACATGTGGAGAACTTCTCTGGGGTTATGATGTTTTCGTAACAGAACTCACAAAACTCACACTGCTCTTGAGGAAAGACATGGAATAATTGGAGAGAGCCTAGGGGAGAGTCCAAGGAGAAAGCCTGGAGAAAGGAAGACTTTTCCTTAATCAAGGAGGATTGAGTTAGAGATCATTTAGGCAAACTTGACATTTGCAAGTCCATGGGCCCTGATGGGATGCAYCCACRAGTACTGAGAGAGCTSGCCAATGCCATAGTGAAGTCACTTTCCATCATCTTTGAAAGGTCATGGAGAAATGGAGAGGTACCTGAGGACTGGAAGAAAGYCARTGTTGCTCCACTCTTCAAAAAGGGCAAGGAGGAGAACCCAGGCAACTATAGGCCAGTCAGCCTCACCTCTGTCCCTGGAAAGGTGATGGAACAGCTCATCCTGGATGCCATGTGGAGGGGAAGAAGATGATCAGGAGTAGCCAGCATGGATTCACCAAGGGAAATCACACTCAACCAACCTGATAGGCTTTTACAATGGAATGACTGACTGGGTTGATGAGGGGAGAGCAGTGGATGTCATCTACCTTGCCTTCAGCAAGGCTTTTTGGCACTGTCTCCCATAACATCCTCCTACATAAGCTCAGGAAGTGTGGGTTAGATGAGTGGACTGTGAGGTGGATTGAGAACTGGCTGAAAGGCAGAGCTCAGAGGGYTGTCATCAGTGGTGTGGAGTCTAGTTGGATGCCTGTGGCTAGTGGTGTCCCTCAGGAGTCTGTAATGGGTCCGATCTTCAATTTTGTTAGTAACCTGGATGAGGGGACAKAGTGTCTCCTCAGCAAGTTTGCTGATGATACCATGCTGGGAGGAGTCGCTGAGACACCTGAGGGTCRTGCTGATATTCAGAGACCTGGACAGGCTGGAGAGTTGGGCGGAGAGAAATCTTATGAGGTTCAACAAGGGCAAGTGCAGAGTCCTGCACCTAGGGAGGAATAACCCATGCACCAGGACAGGCTGGGGCTGACCTGCTTTAAAGCAGTTCTGCGGAGAAGAGCCTAGGAATCCTGGTGGACAAAAAGTTGACTATGAGCCAGCAATGTGCCTTGGTGGCCAAGAAGAGTGCATGAGGGTGGGGTGCATGAGGAAGAGTGTCATCAGCAGRTGGAGAGAGGTGATCCTGCCCCTCTACTCTGCCCTGGGRAGGCCTCATTTTGAGTACTGCATCCAGTTCTGGGCTCCCCAGTGCAAGAGAGATATAGAGTGACATAAAGCACATTCAGTGGAGGGCTACTAAGATGGTTAGAGGATGGGAGCATCTCTCTTTTGAGGAACGGCTGTGAGAGTTGGGCCGGTTTAGCCTGGAGAAGAGAAGACTGAGAGGGGATCTTATCAACGGGTGTAAGTATCTGAGGAAGCTGTGAAGAAGCTGAGGTAGGACTTCTCTCAGTAGTTCCCAGAGACAGGACGTGAGGCAAAAGGCACAAACTGAAACACAGGAAGTTCCRTCTGAACATAAGGAAAACCGCCTTTACTGTGAGGCTGAAAAAGCACTAGCAGACGTTACCAGAGAGACTGTGGAGTCTCCATCCTCATAGATATTCAAAAGCCATCTGGATACGGTCCTGTGCAATGTGCTCTAGGTGACCCTGCATGAGCAGGGAGATGATTTCCAGAGGTCCCTTCCAACCTTATCCATAAGGAAAAAAAAAAAAATCCAGAGGATAGAGTCTAGAAAGAAAATTGTAATGGTTTAGACTTGTTTTATGCTAGAGAAGAAAACACTGAAAGAGAAATAAATTAATATTTTTTAAGTAGATGCTTCCATGAGAAACAAGCAGATCTGGGTTATTGCGAAGAAAACAAAACAAGAGCAGAAACCACACGTTAAGTAAAGAAGCTTCTGGATAAGATCTTCAAATGTGTCATTTTTCAAAGTCAAATCTCTACACATTAARTGTGTCAAATGTGTGAGCATCAAGTACACCACAGCACAGAGCCGAAAAGGTATTAATTCATGTTATGCCTCCCAGGGGGGTCCTGCCCCTCCCAGCTGTAACTCAGACCTCTGCTATGTTCTATGAGTTCATGCCAGGCACATCYAACAGACAACTGACGGTTCACGACAACCGGCTGCATTTGCCCTGCAGGGTCACAAGTCGGATAGAGRAGCTTTGGGGTGGCACTGAAGAGAATTCCCAACACTGGATGAAGACATGGGAGGCAAATGTAAATGTTTCATGCCCACTATTTGAGACTTGACACTGCTGCCTAATTACCTGTAAAAATCCCTACCTTAACGTCCTAACGTGAGTTTACTGCCTGTGCTGTATTTCAGAAGCAAATAATGTCATCTTAAGCCACTGTGAACTGATGATGCTAGTGCATAACTACCAAGTCTAACTGCATCCTATTTATGCAACTAATTAGAATAAAGGAAAGCTAAACAAGACTTTTTCCCCCCTTTTTTATTTCAGTGGAAGAAGAGCAGATCATTCAATTCACCTGTACATTCCCTTTGTGAACCAAAAAATATCAGGAGCTTTAACATTGATGGGTTCAATGAACGAACACTCTGTAACAACATGAACCATTACATTTATGGCATCCTGCCTTGCACTCTCTTATACACTGAATCTTTCAACCACATTATGAAAGATATATATACATATATATATATATATATTTTACAYACCAGGTAGCTGCTTATATACAGCTATCAATATGTGGCTATCTGAAAAAGAAGYTGAAATTACATGTGATGACAAATCACCAAGGCAACAGGGAATTATTCACAATATTATGGTGCTGTTTTTCCCTTTCAGAAGCTCTGAAGAGACACTATAGTTGCAAAAATATCCATACATCTGGGGAAAATTTGAAATTACAATATTTAAATCACCACTTATTTTAAATACTGTTTAGAAAATATGAATCAAATCATTGTTTAAAGGTGTGTGTTTATATTTACCTAAAATTTACTACTTTTTTGTAGTAAAAAGAGTAAATGCTTTCAAATGAAATCTGTGAAAAAATTCCAAAGCCTGAAGCCCATATCAGTACTTTGAAACATTAACATTCTGTCAGTACTGAAAGATTGTTTCCGCTAAAATRTTCCAACCTTGTTAAATCTCAAAATTCAATGCTTAGAAGATATATACGCTTTCTAAATGATTTTACAAACTTAGTAGACTTTGATCTCGCTGATGTGACATTTGTTGTATATGATTTTTAAATTRCATCCTTTCTTTCTGACACGAAATTCCCTATCAAGACATTTCCACGTGAGCTTGTGAACATGTTAGTTAACTTCCTCCATGTCACTGAACTTCATTAGTCTTACTTAGAAGTTACGAACTTTGAATCTATGCAGTCAACACATGCACGTATTGAACAAAAAAATAACAGTAGAAGACTTGGAGGAAAATCTAGAATATTTATCCTCTGAATAGGCATGAGTTCATCAGTCTGGTTTGTTTGTTTGCATTAGATAGCTTAATCGCTACCATCCTTTATGGGACTCCAGCAGGCAGATAAGGACAGCAAAAGTCCTCATATACTGATTTTAGTAAAGCTGTGTTCAGTGAGCTGCAGGAGGGAAAGAGTACGGATAGGTATGTAAGTGTTTGATGGGAATTTTCTTAAAGTATTAGTGAATCTTATGGCTTTAGGTAGCCAGTGAAAAAGCTAACATTTTATTTTCTTTAAGGAAAATGGAAGTCATTAACAAAAATAAGTGCAAGTATATGTTTGTGTAATATACATATGTATTCTTGTACATATTGTACACATGTATTCTTATACACATTAATAGGACTATAAAAACAGAAATCAAGAATTAATAGAAACTCAAGCAATACATTTAAGAGTTCAGAATAACAGGTTAGATCTGCTTTTGATTACTGTCTCCTTTATAAATACCTTTGGTAAATTCTGCAGTGATAAGCTATAGCTGTAAGTACTTATGCAGGTAGATTTTCAGGAGCTGAATCACTGGGGTTCCTTTCCCCATCCAAAGCTGAATGGTTCTGGGATGCCCCTGTGTGCAGAATGGAAACCAAAATTATCTTAATCAGTACTAATGTTCATAATCTGTCTTTTTATCTCTAGCTCCTTGACAGAGTGGCTTCAGAAGAACTTCCATTAAATGTTGCCCTAGAATATATCTTTTAAAAAAGATTAAGACATCTTAGCTCACCACCTTTTTTTTGGGGGGGGAGGGGGGAGGAGAGATGAGTCCTCTCCTCTCCTCTCCTCTCCTCTCCTCTCCTCTCCTCTCCTCTCATTTTTCCCTATAGTTTGGAACTATAGGGAAGTTTGTAAGTCTTTTTCTATTAAGATAGCTCTCTACACAGCTATAGAGTGGAGAACTACACGGTAACCGGTCTGGTCCAAACTTCACACTTTTATTTTGTTAGATTTCATTAGAATTCTGACTAAGAGCTTGTTCTCCATAATTTTCATATTGCCTGCTTTGGTATGTTTAAACAGCGAGAGATCTTTGCATATTTGTAGTATTTTTGCTAGATCATCTATGCTTAGCCAATGAAAGGCAAACCCTGATAAGACTGGCATCAAATGTGGAATATAGGAGATATTTATAAATGAAAAGAATAGTTAGTGACAGTGCGTGATAATGACAAGGAAAAAATCCCAACATGAATATAGATAACAGAAGTGACAAAACATATTTGGAATAGTCCCTGGAGCGTTGTCAAACTAAACTTTTAAGTAAATATACGCTGCAGGGGTCATCATCACCTTAAAAATCTGCAAGAGAAATAAACTCACTTTTCTCAAARTCTTGGGAAGAGCCATGCTTAGGTAACAGAAACTCTTCAGGGAATCTCTTTGGCAAGGGTTCAAGGGCATCACTTTCGGAAGAGCTCCACTAATATTAGAATAAAAAAAAAAATCCCCTTGCACCATACTAAAAACAGACCTGTAGGACATCATTCTAGTTCAAATTCAAGGACGAGTCATTGTACAGTTCCCTAGGGTGTCAGATGAAAGAGTATCTCTGCACATCTTTGCAGATTCCTCATAATTACTGTAGGGCTRTTACTGGGACTGCTGCAAGGAACAAAAAGCCTTCAGGTCACATACCTTGTATTATTCACCTGATTACATCAGTGCTATACACTGCTATATAGGCCATCTTGATGTAGGTTGTCTGCAGTAAAAAAATGAAGTGCTATGAAAATGAACATATGAATCTGTAGAGCTTGTATTCTGACATGGATCTGAGGGTGCAGTTTAGACAGTAAATCTCAGAAATCAAGATTCCCATTCCTCTTTATCCACAGGGATTTGTAGCGCAYACTTTAGGACATCTTGTTGAAAACTAAACATAGATACATACAAACATAATGCAAAGAATACACTGAAGTGAACAAAAGGCAGATTGTGGCTGGTCAGACTTTGAGTAGTGATGTTCCTGAGCACTCACAGGGAAATCACTGTCCCTCAGCCCTCAGTAGCTCAAATACAGAAATTAATATCCATTGTCAATTTCTGCAGAGAGGTATTGGCTACTAACTGCTTTACGTGCACTGAATAACTGATTTTTCTTTAGTTAAAGTCACATTTCATCAAGGAGAGTAGTTTGTACAGCACGCTAAGTTTATTCAGTATTCTAAACATCGAAGTTTTTTCTTTATGTTCGTGCCCAAGAAAAACAAGGATAGTGGGAGTACAAAATCTACCTGTGACAATTATTAACCTGAAGATACTACTTGAGACTTGGAAGTTTATATGTCAGTAAGCATAAATTCATRGCTCAGTGTTAGGCTGTATGACAAAAGACTCGACTCCACCCGCATGAAGGAGCACAGAGGCACAACAGCAGGAGGGTCCCCAAAACCTAGTCAGAGACATAAGCCCCTGCCCTGAACCCCCAGAGCTGTCCCAGGATAAGGGGACACCCATCRCCATGAGCTGGGAAGAGGCTCTCTGGGGCACCTCAGACAGAGGGCTCCCTGCCTGGGTGCAGGGGTCTTCATGCTCTTGCATTCGGGGATTGCACAAGGCTCACTGTGGGATGTTCAGAGAGGAACCAAAGGTGGGAAAGTTGGGGAGCAAGGTGGTTTAGGGAGAAACCTGTGGGGAAAAATACAGGGACAAGGGGACAGGAGGGGCTGGTTACGTGTGAACAGGGACTGGCCAGTGCACTGGTCTGGCTGTGCCCTGTGCCTGGTCAGTGCAGTCTGTGCTGTTTCCTCATTTAACTCCATTTCTAGATATTTTCCTGGATCAGAAACACTCTGTTCTGTGTGCATGSAGTTGAAGTACCAGCAACTRGAGTGSRGACCATGGGGTCACAGGGCCYGTGGGTCTGCAGTRCCAGCACCTGGAGGCAGCACAGGTACGCACATCACTGTGTGATGGCAAGYGAGCATCAATCCAGACTAGGCAACAAGGAGGTTGAGTGCCCTGGGAGCCAGGTGTGTATTTGTGTGTGGTGGTGGGTGTGAGTGCACATGTCTCTGAAGGTGAGGCACCAGGAGGAGGTGGCTGCTGGAGGCATTAGAGGTCCAGGCCAACTGCTGGAGAAATCATGGGGTTTGAGGGTCAACTGAGAGACTCATTCATGTGTGTGTGTATGTGGGGGGGGGGGTCCGTGTGTCAGTGCCAGAGGCAACTGGGAAGAGAAGGGATCCAAGACTAGTCACTATGTGTCTAATACCAGCCACAAGAGGGAGACCATAGATCCAGGGCAGCTACTGGGGGAACTGAGTGTCTCAGCCCAGTTGCTAGAAGCATCTGCAATGCATATATATATATAAATATAYATATAAAAATAAAATATATATATGTGTGTGCATGTATGGCCATCTGAGTGTACATATGTGTAAGTGTACTGCGTACGTGTGCTTATGCGTGTGGCTGCTGGGAACACGTGCTCAGCCTCTCTCCTGGTTGGACCGGAGGCGTGGAGYCGAGCAGCCTCAGCTTTACTGGGCTACCAGATTTGGCAATTCCTATCAGAGTGTTTAACTGAGATATATAGAACTTACAAAATGAAGATTTAAACATAATGATTATGTGAAAAATTAACATTTGTTAATTTTTTATTCCATTTATGGTTGCATGCAAATAATGGTGTCTCCAAGAGTCTAATTTAAAACCACTGAAATCACCAAATTCTAGATAAATTAAAAAAAACAGTAGAAAAAGTAACAATAAATTCTAAAACCCAAATAAAAATAATCGATCACATTAGAGTTCAAAGTGTGGAGGCTTTCATTCCATTCATAAACATCTGTTTCTTAGACACATTCAAATATCCATTGAATTATATAAACTGATYAACCTTGTAAATCACCTTGAATATCATTAATTTCAGTTTATTTTAGACAGGAGATAAGGTTTTAAAAGCTGATGATATTTTACTACAAAAAAAAAAAAAAAAATCTGTGGCAGCTGAATATCTGAGTGTTTAAATCTGCACTTTCTTAGTTTCCCATCTGTACCTTTCTGGCGTGATTACTTTTCAGAGACATGGAACCTCTCAGATTGTATTTTCCCTTTTATCTTCCCCATCCCAAATAATAAAAAAATTTCAGTTTATTTTAGACAGGAGATAAGGTTTTAAAAGCTGATATTTTACTACAAAAAAAAAAAAAAAAAATCTGTGGCAGCTGAATATCTGAGTGTTTAAATCTGCACTTTCTTAGTTTCCCATCTGTACCTTTCTGGCGTGATTACTTTTCAGAGACATGGAACCTCTCAGATTGTATTTTCCCTTTTATCTTCCCCATCCCAAATAATAAAAAAAAAACCTCATTGATAATGAGACATATCCCTAAATGATGGATCTTATTTTTGCAAGAGACCTCTAGCACCAGGTCTTGAGGGTCATACTATTTTTTTTTCAGAAGGAAGCAGAGATTTGTCTTATTTCTTGTTTAGGTAATGTCATTGGATCTTATCTTTTTTTCTTTGTTTCTTAGACGCATCAGAGTGAGTTTAAAAATCAATATCCATAAACCCAGCAAGCATTATTTATCTACATGCCMACAAGACCAAGGTTTTGAATTTGTGGCACGTCCTGCATAAGGAGCATACTGTGACTGAACTGCCCAGAAGTGCRCTGGTGATGTTCCTCCTTTTTGATTCAGAGCACTGAGGGCAAGCTGAGAGCAGGGTGATCAGAACAAAATCCAAAGAGTGTGAAGGAGTTCATTGCTTTCTAAAAGTCAAGTGTTAATAAAGTTAAATTGTCCATAGTAAAAATATGTTTTGTTCTTTCTCTGTGCTTGCTGAGAATGAGTTCATTCAGGGGCCAGTATTTATCTGTCAGATTTATTTCTGAGTCAGAGAACTGTTGCAATTCCTTGTAAGCTAACATGCATTTTCTAAAAGCAGAAAAAAAAGATATAGGAACTTTTTTTTTATTGTTTGAAAATATCCCATTTAATAATGCCTGTCATTTAATTTCAGTAATCATTGAGGATATCATTTTGTACATAATCACACATAATCATAATTTAATTTAATTTAATTTAATTCCATAATTATGCACTTCTTGTAAAATTTTATATCATCTTCACTATACTCCTACCTTTAGGAAGTCCTAGGTCTCTGTTGTATTGGCTCGTTCATACAGATAATCCTCACTTTTCAAAGGTTTGGTCCACATATAAAGCTAAGATATGTGAACTTTACTGCAGATATTATTTTATTTAACACAGTTGTTGAAATGCTTGAGCTTATATTAGAAACTTCGTGCAGTAGAGTGCACTGATTCCTGGCCTTCATCAACTTGTATTTACCTACTGTTTACACATAAGAAGTTTTGACCAAGCTTTTCAAAGGGACAAATGGATAAAATTTAAATGATGTTGAACATACTTTGTTTAATTTAATTTCTGGAATTAAGGACTTGTGTGCAGTGATAGAAGATGGACTGGGATATAAACCTGAGAATCTTGGATTGTTCTTCTCTTCCTTCCTTCCTTCCTTCATTTTTCTTTGGTTGTCAACCAAAAATATTTGGAACATTACCTTTTACAAAAGCAGCATCTTATGCTTCCAATACTGTTGATACCTAAATAATGACTTCTTTTTTAATTTAGATCCTATGAAGCCAGAGAAGGAATAAGAAAGTATTTGTGATGGATCTGGACCATGAAAATTTCAGTGTAAAGACTATTCCTTAGCAAATTACATATCATAAAGAAAACTGCTATTTAAATTGTATCAAGTAAAATCCTTCACCAAAAAATTCAGTACCATATGGTGAAAGGTTGTCATGTTGGCTCCTACCTTGTATTTTTTTTTCTGAAAAGTATTATTACATGAGCATGAAATTAAATGAGGAGTGAAAAAATGTAATCGTGTATAATAGTATGCCTTGTAACAAGTTCTTTTTTGATTACAACAAAAATATGCTTAAATATAAGTATCAGGGAATGTTSATAGGATATCGTAAAACAGCAAACAACAAAGACAACTAACAGGACATCTGAATGTCCAATGAAATGGAGCAATGTTTTTTGCATTAAAAAATACAAAATTAAACCTTAGCCCAACYCCCTCCAAGGAGAATTCTGTAGACAACTATAAAACAGACTCAGGTCTGTTATTCCAGTGTATTGACTGTTGTGCATCAGAGGTCTGATCAATACAAGAACAACATGCTTCAGCTAAATCACAGAGGTATTTTTGACTATTTTTATTCTTTGCTATGAGGTTGTATTAAGACAGAGTGTCAGCATGACACTGAGAATCAGTAAATGTCTTCAGAGCAGAATTTGGTAAGGAGACTTCACTAGAGCAGGTGGAGGTCCCTAGGTAGTGGATACTCTCAGTGCCAGGAACTAACTGTAACATAAAAAACAGAAGTAAGAATATGTTGTGATTGCTCTTTTTTAACTGTCATTTCTGCAAGACATGCAGAGTGTAAAGTGAAAGGAATATAAAAATTGTTTAGGAGACAACAGAAAATAGATGCATCTAGGCCTCTGAAACTTTTACAAATTTTGTCTTGCACCACTATAAACATTTCAAACATTCAGTTTGTAGATTGGAGATGAGGCCCGTTCAGAGTCTGAAGTTGGAAACACCTGTTTTACTCTTTTTACAAATATTCTGCATAGTAGTAAATTCATAGGAAATACTTTAAAAGATTATAGAATAAAGTGCCTTAATTGAATTGCAGGCAGAAACTGTAATTTAAATCTCAAAATTTCAAAACTAAGAAAAAGGAAAATAACATGTTTCAGTGATGATAGGTGCTCAGCTAAAAACTTAAAAAAAGTGAAACACAATGAAGGCTGCTGATTCTCAGGCCATTGCTTCTGCAAAGAGAAAGCAATTATGTTTGAAAGTGATATTTTGGTTCCTAAATGATGTCAAAGAACACACATATTTGGTTCCTCTGGTGAAGTGGAGACTCATTTTTTCCACACTGGATCCATCTATCTTAGCTTTAAGAAAAAGTCTTCTTGATTCGGCTGACATTTGGTTTTGTTATCATTAGATAAATGCAGATAATCAATTTCTTCATAAGTTCAGCACTACGCTAAAGTAACGTGAGAAGAGGGATCTCATGTTCAGAATTTTGTTGTGGGCTGTCAGGTCTGAGAGCTCTGGGTGTATAACAGGGAACTTTTTGTTCATTTTTTTTTCTCTTGTCAGTTTACTGTTTCTTTTCAGGAAAAATCCGACTGTATTAGGGGAAAAAAAATAAACACAGAAAACAATCTTGTCAAGTATAGAGATTTCCCTGGAAGTCTTGATTAAGTGATCTCACCAAAGAATTCAGCATACATACATTAATTTGGTGGAARTTAACTCTTAATTATTTCCAATTCCTTTTCTTCATTTCTGCCTGCTTCCTCTCCAAAGTGAAGTCATTATTTTATATGACCTAGTTTCTCTAGATGATATTTTTTTCTTCAAATATAACTKTAATAGTTCTAGCCTCTTCAGAAGATTTAACTCCACATTTAAAGTCTAGATGTGGTTCTATTGTTCAAACAATCTCTGCTCAGCTCATGGTGTTTATAAAGATTATATAACATATATGCATATCTATCAGTACTTCACTCAAAGCTTAAACTACAGAGATATGTAAATATCTTATGAATAAGTATMTAAATTTCAGGACACAGTTAACATATTTGACACAACTAAGCCAGCATTAGGAATAAAATATGACCTAAGGTTCTACTGGAAAAACATCCACCTCTCCTAAACACACACTCTGCATAATCTCCTTAACYATTGTCTTCTGAGCAGGTAGTTAGGGAGTAAAAAACCCTTAGTGAAGGAATGACAGTAATGTGAAAGTACATCTCAGCCACTGTAAGTTGTAGGAAAACACTGAGTTGCCTATTGAGGCTCTTCTCACTCAGAATGGAGGCTCTATGTGCCTGCGCCAACAAGAAATAGTGTGGAGACGACTCTTGCTCCAGGGGTGATGACTCTGTTTCCTTCGTAAAAGTCATGTAGGGAGAAAAGATTTGCTCTCATTCGTTTTTCTGATTCCTTACTTCATGGTTACAGTGTACCAGGTGTGACAAATATCTCTTTTTCTATGAGAAGATGAATATTCATTGTTCCTTTATCTAACCATGTAGAAGTAAGGCTGAAGTCCTCATTCTGTCTACAAGGAGAAGGAAAGTCAGATTTTCAAAAGGCCAGAATAATTTAGGATGCTAGGACTCATGATTCACCTCTGAGATTCAGGCTCCTAAACACATAAATCACTTTTAAAATGTAATGCTAAGCCATACTCTGTGTCTTTAAGATAAGAAAGGTAAGCTACACGGAAAAAAGTATTTGACAAATTCAATTTTAACCATCTAAATAAACTACAGGAAGCAGTAGGCTGATATTTTGTGATTCAGATAGCAACTAAATATCAGTGCTTGCAGCATTGACTTGTATATTAGCTTTGTAATACAACAATGGAAGATTGCTTGGTAGTATCTTGAATTTCTTGGGAACTTACCAGTCTACATACTAGTAAGCTTTCTATATATAATAAAGAGATGGTTAGCATTATTCATGACTATTATTTTAGTTTCCCGAGTAGTAGAATGTTGTAAGAATACTGAGTATTTATTTCATTTATCCTCAGCACTCAAAGTAATAATAAAGGATATTTTTGGGGACTCTTGTATTTTATCCATAGACCAACCTTTAAATATATTTAGATAAAAATGTTTTCAGTGCTATCAAAAATATTTGTCATTATTATGTCTGTGAMTAATAAGCTCACTATTCATTGCAGGTATACATCGTTTTAAATTGCATGCTTACTTTCAATAGTGCTTGAAAACGGAATGTCTTTGCAAATGAGTTTTGAATTTGATGGTACATGTTGTTGTTCTTTTGATCAGAACATCCAGAGGAAAAAGGAGGAGATTAGGCTTGGACTTTTGTTTGTTTGTCTATTGTCTACATAGATTTAGAGCCAATTTATTATGGGATGTCTGAAGTTCCTTAGTGAATCTCAAGGTAATCTCATCTCTAATGCTTTTATACAGCAGCTATTTAATCTTCTCCATGGAGAGGACAGAATGACCTTATTCTTTACTTTTCCTAATGAAACTTCCTATGGTCAAGAATTTCAATGAGGTGAAAGTTGAAGTTTGTCTTACTGGAAAACAAAAAAAGCGTGGAAATATCTCTGAGGTAGCAAGAGCATTTTACTCCTAAGTTTCAATTAAAAAAAATAAATTCCTTTGATTTTAATGATATATGTCTTATCCTTCTGGAATTATTTTCTGACAATGACAGCTTACATTCAACAAAATGATATTTATGTTTTCCAAGCTGAGAAATTCAGAGATGATAAAGATACCTACAGTAAAGACTCAATGCAGGAAAAAAAGCTTATTTTATTATCATACATATATATATATTTATTCCAGATTATTTTATTCACAGTTTAAGTAGCTAGCATTGTGTCGATGTTTGCTGTTAAAATGACAAATAATGTCAGGATTTGTATCAAACTCTTTTCTCAATAGAAAAAGGAGTTTATGCTAGTAGGGTCTCAAAAATACAGAACATTATCAAGAGAAAATCCTTATAGACAGAAAAAAATATTTTAAATGAATCACTGAGAGCTTTGACAGGGAAAAAACACATTTGGTACAGCTTCATCTTCTGCGATAGTGGCGTCAGTGGGTGCATTAATTTGGGCAATGGCCCAGAGAATGCCAGAATTTTAGACATCATGTCATTTACCCTTACCCACAGCAGGTTTACACTAGTATGTCTTTATATATAGCTGTCACTAACCAAACAAATGGTTTTAATCAGCATTGTTCTGACTAACTTCTTTGGAGCTATTATAATTTACCGTGAATGAGAATATGCCTCCCTGCATTTATSTATATGTGTGTGTGTGCTTGTGTGTGTGCACATCAATACCTACTTATGTAGAAGGAGGATACATAGAGAAAACGAGACCAGGATAACAATGCAGTTTGTATTCATTAAAAAAGGCTGATATAGGTGCACAGCTCTACAAATGATAAATTTGTGTGTAAGGAAGAACCATGCCTTAACTAATTAGCTTTTCTTTTTCTTTTATAATGTGATGTATAAACTACAAAGATACATCATTATTTGAGGAAACRGCACACACAAGTGAATGATAAATTTACCGTTATTGACAGGATTCCCTCCAGTAATTCAGATTCCTGCAACAGAATAAGCATTTATTTTCTGAACGTCTGTTTTTCTTTTTTTTAATAAATTACCTTATATAATAGACATATAGGTTTTTAGAGGTTTTATGAAACAACTATTTGATGACTCACTTCTGTTTTTTACTTCCTCCGCTGTACCTCACAAAGAAAAAAGTGGATCTACAAAATTATTAGTTCTATTTAATCTGCARTTGATAAGTATGCACAGATAGGTAAAGATAACTGATATTTCTAAATTCCAAGTTAAAGACTGTAAGGTAACAATCTGAATCAAAACACATAAAAATGTTCCCTCTGGTAACATAGATGACTGTCTTTCAAGAAYACAATGTAGAGCTACAGCTTAGAGGGCTCTTTTTGTCACTTTCAGCCCCTTAAAGGTACTTTTATTTTTTTTTTTCCCAATTAGTATTAAACAGACATTATGTTAGTATGGGCTAAAATAACGTAAAATTGAACATTAACTAAAATAGAATACTATTAATTCTAGGAAACTAGGAAAAATTGCTCTTGGCCATGTCAATTATTCATAAGACCTTCCATGGAACTAAAGTTTTTACCTAATATACACAGAAAAAACACACACATAAACACACAGATGCATATATATGTGTATGTGTGTGTGTGTGTGTGTGTGTGTGTGTGTGTGTGTATACATATATATATATAACATATACAATAAAGAAAAATTCAAACCATCAAAGGAAACTTGTGAATGATGGGAGTTTCTTAGTTTTAAAGTCATATGTTAGGTCAATAACTAGACTGATATTTATAATGATAAATGTGAATTAAAGACACTTCTTTGTGTTTTATGTGTATATTTGCTTTATTAACAAATTCTTTGCCATTTTAAATTTTTCAGAGTCAATTCTGCATGCCARAATGCACTGATAATGGGACTTCTAAAACAGTATGTACAAGTACAAATGGAAAGTTCTATCTCTTTAAATGTAGTTAGACAGTGAAAAATAATATTAAAATAAACCGAAAGAGTGTAAAAGACACAGAATTAAAGTCAAGTTGTTAACGTAACTGCTAAACATGAACATTCAACTTGTTTGTTGATGAATTTCAGAGTGATTCTCAGCAAAGCTTTCTGTAGTAATTATGACTGCAAGTATTAATATTATTGTAACTGGGCTAGGGGTAATTGTATTTTGATTAGATTGTTAAGATTAAATTTAGCCCAATAATAAATCTCTGGATCTTCAAATATAAAGAGTGTATTCCCTTTTGCTTATAACAAGTTTCTAAGTGAATATTTAAAAACACTCAACAAGATCAGTACCAGTTTATATATTTTCATATTAAATTGTATTTAGAAAAATATAAAAATTACATTAGGATAGTAGTCATTAACTGGAGGAGAGTATTGAAAAGTACAATGAAATGAGTTATTACTGAGGCCTTGACTTTAATTAGGGTCATTCTTTATTCACTTCTGGGCCTTGAAAACCGGTCAGTGTTTGGCAGCTTATCGAACATCAGCGCTATTGACCTAATCATTTTGACAAGCATGAGTAAGGTTTTGTGCACACACATACACCCTCCCACACATGCAAATTTTCCTGCCATTTTGCAAAGAGGAAAAAGGATTTTTCCCCAGTCAGATGAAATAACTGAATGACAACACAAATAATATTGAGAACAATCTGAGGAAGACAACATGTTGTTGTCAAATAAGACAGTTGTCAAATAAGAGTGTACTACTGAGATCCACAGAGGTGTAGGGGTGTCTTCTCCTGCTAGGGAGAGGGAGGATGGAAAAGGCAAAGCATAAGTATGAAGAGGTGAAACAAGAAGAAAAGAATGGRAATCCACTTTCTGGGTAACAGAAGGTTGAGGACACCTGAAGAATTCAACAACAAGCTGTATATCAGGAGACATACTATTAAAAATATAATCAAAGGTATCTCTAGAAAAAAATGTATAAGACACCAAAATTAAATATAAGTCCATACCAATATTTAGGGCTATGTTTATACTGCAAAATAACAGGCCAAATATTAGCCCTGCCCTAGAGACCAACTGCCACCAGCTGGTTTATATCACACTGTTTGGGGCCGGCTTTTTCCACAAGGAAATTCATCCTTAAGGAAGCTGGTTGCCTGTGAGAAACCCAGGGAACAAGCTAACTGTTAAATCACAGATCAGGGTTTCAGTGCTGAACTTATTCCAGGACACTTTGTTTTGCTTTAGAGACCTGCTATAAATTGCTCATAAAGTCATCAAGGMAAAAAAAGATCAAAACAAACAAACAAACAAAAAGCAAAACAAAAAGAAATCTTCACCATTAAGTAAATAAGATAATTTTGTAACACTGAGCAGAAATAACTATGTCAACTTAAATTGCTATGCATATGTCATAAGGTATCTGTTACTCAGAACAGGAGTTTCAGAAACCCATATATAAACAAATACCCTTTAATAAGACGAACTCTCTAAGACGTGTCAAAATTGTTTCAAATAGACTTGCATAAACATAAAAAAAAATAGACTTGCAAAGACACTTTATAGAACTTAGTAGTATGAAAACAAGAAGATTCAGAAGACCTGACATTTGCTTCAGCATGGCTGCTATGTATTATCCAGACTTCTCTAATTAATGATTAATCCGATTACACAACATTTTCTTCTAAGATTTGCATTATTTTCAAATTCAGGGTAGAAACATAATACGAATGGCCTCAGAGTGTAACATATCTCCAAGAAGAACATGTTGAAAACTCTTCCTATATATATATTTTTAAATGTATCACAACAAGTATAAGTTTTTTCCAGGCACAAGAGCATTTATTTTGAGGGGTTTTTTTCCCCCTCTATGTCTATTATTTACTGCTATGAACTTAACATTTCTTCAATCTTTTTAATGGCATCAGTGTTTCAAAGTAGTTCAAGATAATGAATTGGGTAAAATTTATTTGTTAGTAATACGTTATGACAATTAGTTTAAAGTAATAGATCTTCCAGAACATCAGTTCTTTAATAACTATGCACATATTTTAATCTATCATCCTGCTCTACTAAATACCCTGTAGTTTTATTGATTATTACTGATCTCTTCCAAAAACAATTTACACTTTGAGAAATCTCTCCCACAGCCAAAGCTATCAGTATTTATTATTAAATGATTTCTTACTCTTTGCAAGATTCTCCTCTTGGTTAGAATATACAGTAAATTCAGATATGGAGGGTTAGCCTAGAGCTAGAGTTGCAAATTTATGAAAGGTTAAAAAATCCAAATTATCCTCAGAATCTATAGGAATTTTACACGAATAGGATTTMAAATGATGCAAAATGACTTCATTTCTCTCCCAAGAGACATCATTACTGTAATGTAAAAAATTTAATGTATAACATATTTATAGAGGATATATAGCTAGATGTCTACTCAGTCTAACTGGTTTTTGATATAAAATATTAAATTTACTAAACAGAGAGGGAGAGAAAGGGTAATTAGGGGAGCACTTCATCTATTTTAGACAACTCTCCTAAGCTGGGTAAATAATCACCTATTTGAAGTCTTTCTTCTTTTATTATACCTGCTTAAACTTTATAATTAAGTTTTAGAAAGGTAATGTTAAATTGAACAATTTCCCTGACTCAATATCTCTGAGTTCACAGAAAATAATATTTTGTTAGGGTTTTTTACTTAAATTAAAGTAAACAAAAAAAAGTTCACTGTAAAACAGATGGTCACAGTCATAAGAAATAACCCTATTAATGTAGATATAGATGTATTGGAGATATATTTGGAGTCTTGTAAATGCAAAGGTGCAGAGTATGAGTATTTGTTTTGGTAAAAAAAAGTCTTAAGTTTTTTATCAAAGATGCCACTAATTTTGCTTTTCTAAGAATGATTGCAAAATCCCGTAAACAACTGAAGAAAGATAAATTGATAGAATTAGATGATTTTATGAAAAAGATGATGGTGAAATTACATTTTTCCTATTTGCACCCACACAAAGAAAAAATATCAGATTGATTACAAAATCTCAACTTTTGGATTACATTATCAATGAAATATTTGCCCTTTGTAGCCTTATAGTGATAATCACAAACCAMCTTTCAAGAAAAACTATTTTAATAGGACTCTGTTAGAGATTGAGTTTATTTACTTGGAGAACTCTGATATTAAATTTTGCTTTCCCTCCTTTCCTTGAATAAACTCCAGCTTCAGATATCCTTATTAAAATCTTCTACTTTTTTTTTTTCACCTATACCCTTTCCACTCTCAGTTCTTAAAAATAGAACATTGCATGTCTAACAGTTATTTTCTTTCAGCTGTTTACTGACAGTCTTACCTAGAGCTCTGCATTTGGCTAAATAAAGAGGCACACAATAAATTAGCTAGGTGAAATATACTTTTATTAACTATTTACATCTTTAAAAGCGGTAGCAATCTTGTCCTCGATACAACACAGCTTCTTTATATTCTACTCAAACATTATAAAAGGTAGATAAAACCTTCCACTGACAAAACATGACATTTAGTGATTTGYAGAGGGAGCATTAGCTGAAAAGTTCGTGTTTGTGTTACAGAGTCTGCCATCATAACACTGAGAAACTGCAGAGGTAACCTTCAGATGTATCTTAGTAAGATCTTTTATAGACATCCAAACATAGAAATTTTTAATACTAATAGATAGATTTTATGGCTCACAACTTAATTTCAGTTGGGAGAGAGGAAACGCTTTTTAAAAAGGACCTCTTATTTGCACTGTTTATTCTTGCAGGCACTAACAATTTATTTCCTGTCATGTAGCTACCAAATTGTTTCCTATCTTGAATTGCTTATCTTGTCATTAACTTTGGAGGAGACTAATGTGTTGGGCTAACAGCATTCTTATGCTTATTTCCACAACATTTTGAGTAAATCATAATCTAAGCAGGTCAGTGCTTGCTCAGAATAGTGAAAAATGCATCAAACTCATAAGTATATAATCCATGCATGGTAGCATATATTTCAGACTGATTGAGGAGTGTACCCCAATTTTTTTTGTTTTGGAAACTATTAGTCTATCATCAATTACTTAATTGCTAAGGGTAATTCTTTAATATTGGTGGCTCTATCTATCATTAATATTTTATAAATTTGATCTTATTTTCTTCATAAATAAATGGATTCCCACATCTCTTGAAAAACAGAGGAGAACTCATTGGTGTTACAGTTACAGTGTGCTTTGCTATGTCTTTAAAGGTGAAGTCCACAGTTTGCTACAAATACTAGKCAAGATTTTTTTTTTCTTGAATTATTTGTGTGTGAATAATTGTTATATTTAATTACATAAACTATCCAAGATGAGGTTACTCAAGAAAATAGACTTACATAAAAATTGTTATTATGTCTTTTCAATTGACYGTCTTTCAAGATCTCCCTTTCCTTCTAATGATGTTTTTCACAAATTTTTTTCAAAATTGCTACTCAAAGCAATCTTCAGATTGCTTAAGATATCTTAAGTCCTCATTTTTCAAAGATCTTCTYTGGGCTTTGTATAGTTATATTAATTCATACATTTAGGTATTATGACACTATATATTCATTGTCTATTTAAAAAAAAAATCTAAATGGATTACTACATTGCTGTATTATTCTCACAGGTTAAACCAGTGAAAATTGAATGGAAGTATTTCAAGCCACTATATGTCTATTTTTGAGCAAATAGTATACATTTGCGATCAAATTAACTTGTTTTACAATAAATCCTGCTGGGAAATAAAGATCAGCCTTTTCCTGGCCTGTGTTATGGTAGACATATATATGGTAAATTATTCTGTTATTTTGCATTCATGAGAAATAGCTAATTATAGATACAGTTTCTTTCATGGAAGCATAATAAAGCAAAAAGCTTGTACTTAAACACATTTTGTACCTGCAAGAAATATGTCAGAGAAGCAGCATTCTTCACGTGGAAAGCATGAGCTCAGTTTTCGTAGCGCTTATCAGAATTCTACCAGGATCAAGATCAGCAACCGARGCATCATTTTGCAAGCTGGAAGGGGGTGCTTTAGTCTCACTGTTCCCAGTGTGCAAACACTTCACACTGCTGAGAGCTGGCGACTTTTCTCAGCAAGCACTGCAAGTCTGGAAAACACTGTTTCTTTAGGCTGTCATTATATTCATCATCTTTCTGGTGAGGTAAGTTTTCTTCTACTCGATTATGTTGACTGCCTCAATAAATGCAGTGCTCTGAGCAAACAGTGAGGAAAACGATAATACTCCTCTAGCAGGACTCATGGAGAAGGAATTACAAATTTTAAAGGGAATCTTCTGTTTTGTGTGAAATTGTCAGGAAACGCATTTCAGTGACAGTTTTACAGAGACAAATAAATGAGATTTTCTCATTCCCCTTTTAAAACACAGGTTGGAAAGGCCTAAGTCATAGATTTCAAATTCATCTTGTATAAATCCTAATTTAGCCTTGAGATGTGTTCAGGATGATTTTCATGATGAATTAATAGGGATAAATAGTGGCAAAGTTGTGCGACTGTGGAGAAGATAGTACCCTAGACTCAGCGTAGAATTTCTAGTTCATATGAAATTTATGTACCTTTCTTTGTACATGGGAAATGCAGAGCTAMGAATCCAAACCCACTCCTTCCACATCAGCACAGAGAAAGTATAGTGATCCAATGCTTGTAAATTCATCAACTTTTTAATCTGCTTTTTCTTCTCTCTCTCTAAAGAAAGCYTATGGACCCATATTACAGCATGTTAAACTCTGAAACAGAGGTCTGCTCTATGTACAGTAAATCTTGTACATGATAATGAGCAAAACTCAAGTATGAAGCAACTGAGGACAAGGCCCAAGTATGAAATGTAACTCTATTTGAGAGACTGTGGTAGAACAGCCATTACTATGCTCACCTTCCAGTCCTTCTGAGTTTTGTGCCTTATCTCCCATCTCCTCTGCTGTTATCAGGTTCAGGATTCTGGACTGAGATCAAAGACTGCTCCTTTCCYTCTTTTGACTTAACCATCTAATTGTCTGTGTGCATGAGGATTCTTATTTGCACTCATTTCGTGAAGGTGTTGGTGTGACATTTACTAACCTGATAGGAATTTTTCTCTCTGTTACATTAAAATAAGTAAATAAGTAAAAAAAAACAATAATAGAAGAATAATTTCGTGCCTGACCTGCAATAGGATGGATTTAGATATTCTCATCATAATGGTATGGTAGGGTAACCATATACACAACTTAAAGATAGAAAATGTCAGATTTTAGTTTATACTAAAATTAACTAAAATAGTGCATGGCACACATGCCAGTAAAAAATAAGGCCCTGTTTCTTTCGTTACCTGATTTCTCTTTTGAAAGATTATTTTGCTATTAAAAAACCTCTAATTTTAACATAAGCTACCTTTATTGCTTTAAGTTACCTTTAAAATATTCATRCTGCTGAAAAACACAGGATTTATGATTCTATTTTAATATGGGATCTTTGTAATCCGTAATCACTATTACTACAAGGCTTTCCAAATTCCTTCTCAATACATCAACTATTTTGGAATATATATGGCTTTAGTAATGCAATCATTAGGCCTTGAGATTAGAACAGATTTTCCATGTATGAATCATCTATCACCTGAGCTAGCACCTCATATCTCAGATAAAACATGTAATACCTGGAACTCCAATACGTTCATTCAGGAGTTGCAGTGGAAACTAACTTCTGCACAGACCATCCCTCCAATCATCTGACAAGTTGTACATCAGCTAGATAATTCACTCTTTTGGACTGATATCTTGTGAATGATATTGCTTTCACACACAGAAAGCAATATATCAGAGATTTTTCTTAGAATTGAATTTGTTCTCTGGTATTCTGTAGAATTTAGACTGAATGGCYAAATTTATGTCAGCATATAATCCACATGCTTACTCTGTGTGCGTGTGTTTGRGTGTGTGTTTAATTAAATAAATCAAATAATATAGTATGTTAATAGAAACACATGTATAAAATACATTACATTAAATATTATAATGAAAATGGTAAATACAATTATTCTTCACATTTCATCATTTCTTTATAGATTAAATATCTCATGTAAAAACAATCATCCAACCAAAAAAAAAAACCACAATAAATCTGTATGGATTAGAGAGTAAATAGTTTTTACGTATCCACATATAAGGATAAGTAAAAGGAAATAATTTGTTCTAGAAACAATAAATTGGAAAGAGGTAAAGAAAGCTAAAATATGGGTAGGGGAAGCTACTGAGAAATACCTTAATAAAAGCTATTAAATATTTATTTCCAGAAATTTTTGAATTATTTCAATTTAGCATGAACAAAGTTCTGCCAGGTGTCATGAGTGGGAAATGGATATATTCTTCACTACTGACCTGGGTACAAGCTGCAGGGTGAACTACAAGTCTTCTGTATTGCTGTTTCTCCTCAGTGTACAGTATAGCAACAAATATGTTTTTTTACCTTTCTCCCCAGAATTCCTGAGCCATGGTTTAATGTTGCCATTAATTTTTGCTAATCCTGTGTTCAAACTCATCAGTTTCAATTAATTTTGATGCTCAGATGACAGGACCTTCTCTGAGACTCAAAGGATGTGAAAATCCTCTGTGTGCTGTTACTTTTGCCTGCATAGAGTTGATGCAGCTTCAGCAYGTGGCTGACTTGGCACAGCAGTTCCTGAAGGCTGGTGCTACATTTTCCTCCCTCCTTTTCACTGCTTAAGGATTTAGCAGCCCAACACCTACTATCAAGTGCAGGCATCATCTCCTGTCTCACTGCAATGGGGCCCATTTGTCTCATTGTCAGACACTGCGAATCTTGGCCTTTAAGTCCTTGCTTCAGTCCTTCCCATAATTGCTCCCTAACATTTTCTGCAGTATCTTTTCTCTGCTGCCCGCAAAGATGGGATGCACCATGCTACCTGTATCTGTCACACAGCAGACATTTACTGCAGGGTAAATCACAGCTGCTTTGGCTTATGTTTTTCGGCACAGTTCCACAGCCAACTGTAGCTAAATTTATTCTGACTACTTTCCCTAATTGATTTGGTAGCRTGTCAGAAGCTGGCATATAATGAGATGAACTAAAGAGCTTACTAGCATATATTATTGAATATAAACTCTAATTTCTTCCATTCTTTTATGCACTCTAGTTTAATTGTAGTTACAGTCCCATATTCAACAAAGAAATCCACAGGATCGTTATGCSTACAAGTGGCCATACTGAAATCAGTGGTGCCCTGTGTAGTGGAAAAGCATCTCTACCTTTATGTGTTGGTAAAAGCAGGGCTTTAGCTTTCAGTTTCAGAATTTCAAAACTCTCAAGTACGTTTCATATCACTTCTTTTCTTCACATTCAATTTATTTTTGAAACCGCCACACAGATACAAAGTTTTCTGTGGTTTACATCTAGCTTACTTACCAAATTTGAGAAAAATATCTTCAAGCCACAGAAAAGGCTTTTTAGAGTGTGAATGCAAGCATGGATACATTTGTCTCTGRGAACTGCTAAGTAAACTTCATTGAAGTTGAAACCGGAAAGGCTGAGCACTGCAGGGAAGGCTTTCCTCCACCCCACCATCCTCACACCATCCCGGACATTTAGGCTTTATCTATAAGGCTGTGCCATTCAAAAACCCAAGTTTACCTGTAGTGAACCRAATGGAGAAGCAGAAGTAATATACCTGTTTCACCTCTGCATATATACTAGCAGTGCTAAMTGGCACATCTGGACTTACTCTCATTTTTGCATTTACCTGTAATATCAGCTAAGTACTACCTGCTTCTTAAAGCTAAAGTTCTGCCCACATGACTGAGATACTTCATGGACACTTTACAGTAACCTCCTYTTGAAATGGTTATAGACAACTCAATGGTATCTGCTGTCCATACTCACTGTATCCTCCAGGTAGCTTACAAGGAAAAGCCATTGCATAGACAGAGGCAGGGACATGGCTAAACCTTCTCTATGCTTCACAACACTCATGGAGATCTGTGAGTGACAGTGATCTCAATGAACAAYGACAATTAAGCGTTCACATAAATGCTCAGGCACAGGAACAACTGCAAACTATGGTCTCGGAAGAAGGGCTAAACATCAAAATATCAAGCAGAAGTTCTTTTAGATCTACAGTTATATATAGGCACCYGTKCCYYCCCCCGCAAAAGTCACATACTTGTTTCCCAAACAGTTAAAAAATAAAGTATTAAAATTATGTAGTTGACTACTTTGTTTCTCTTCTCTTTTCCTCATCAGCTTCTTATCAGGAACGAAAATAAGCTGTCCAGTTAAAATACAAAATCTTGCTTTAAGATGACCTCAGATCCACTCTCAGTCCCTGTCAGAGTAAAGATTATCACATTTTACAAGTTACCAACCCTGAACAATAAAACTCCCTAGATCCCACAAAATCTGCTTTAACCTAGGTTTGTTTGAAAAGTTTGCAAGGTCTCCTCAGATTTTATTAGGTCCATAGGTGATGTATTATTTTAGGATTGTAAYCACAATTTTTTGAAGTGATTTTATTATAGCTTACACTATTTTGCATGCTTGCTTCTTGCTATTGTCATAATTCTTCATTTTGAAGATACATCGTTGGTTTGTGCCTAGGTAAATGACTCTGCAGGGATGTCCTTTCTATTGTACTTTTATTCTTCAAGTTTATTCGTGTTTTCCAAAAGAAGTACTTTAAGTCTTCTCCATTTTCAATGCATGATCTCTTTACTTATGTTTTTCTTTYATGTCTCTTTTCTACCTGAAAGGTTTTATTGCGTAATCAATTTAATCATAAAGAACAGCGTGATCCTGCTTTTGGTGTGAGCTTTATTCAACTGTATAATGAGGTCTAACAGCTGTGGTGTTGTATAGCAAATCTAAAATACAGGAAGTTATGAAATTATTCAAAAAGTGAATTTTTGTCTCTCATTTGTACCTTCTAGTGTCAGATATTTTKTTGTTGTTTCTAGATACTTAGAAAAAAACTTCTACATTTGTTGTGATTATTTACTACTTTCAAAGATTGCCATTAATGACAACTAATATAGCCTACAGTATTTTTATTATTTATCAATGTATATTGCTAATTAGTATTAATCTTAAGGAGTCTAACATAGAACCACATATTCAATGTTATTGAACACTACAAATACAAATACAGCTTAGTCTGCATAAAATGGTTAGTGAATAAAGTTTGCACATCTGTTGATTATTTCTGAAGGAAGATTTCAGATATTATTTACTGAACCCATTTTTTAACAATAAYGCTATATTCAAAAGTGTTTTCATGTGTTCATGTTGTTGAAATGATTTTCTACATAATAATACCTGCTGTTTGAAGTGATAGCCACTACTTCTGCTAACTCTTATCTCAATTTAAGGAAAAATATTTCAAGGAATCTACAAGAAAAGGGAGCTACAGAATGTTCTATAAGACATTTTTGCACTTTCATGAACATAAACGAGCACTTTTTTTTTTTAATGAACAGAATATCCAAAGATAGAGTAATCATAGATAGATAATTAAATGAAAGTATTTCCATGCTCCTGATCAACTGGAAGTCTGGAAATGCAGTTTATGAATTACAGGATAAAACTAGGAATTTTGTTCGCAGATATGTCAGAATTTACGCTGGAGTTTTACAATAAATTAATAATACTGTGTAGTAGCCTATTCTCTCCCTTAGCATGAGGGATCTTCCTCAGAAGTGATCTGAGTTCCAAGAAACCTGCTTACCTCTCATGATGTGAGGTTAAATGTATGCATGTTCACGTTGCAGGYGAAACACTTGTCTTGCTCAGTCTGAATGCAACCGCCTCCATCAGCAGCTACAGAAASTGTATCTGTGCTCGTTAGGACATAGCTGGAGCCAGGTCATTACAGCAGCTCMTAGATACAGCTGATCAGCATCTCCCTCTGGACAGTAATCTTGATGAGTGCTATTGTATTAGGCTCTCTGAAATGGTGATTTTCTGGCTCTTGGCCAGAAAATCTATCTGTTCAGGGGACCTTTATGGCTTAATAATATTTTATAAAATCAGAATGCCCAAGTCAAAAGCTRGGAAGATGATGAATTCTGAGGTTTTCTTGGCTTTGATTGACCTTCATATTAAAAAATAGAACTGCTTTATAAGCCAGTATAATGTTCCCAGAGCAGAACTGATATTTCATATATTTTTTTTAATTACTTTTTTTGAACTATGAAGATCTTAATAATTTGAGTACATCTTTAGATCAGCATGGCTGTATATGACATTGGCTGAGAGACCTTAACGGGGAATGGACCACATGAGACCTGAAAAAAAATATGTTTGAGTTTCCCCRTAAAAATTTCAAAAATCTTTTCTTTACATGTTGTCACTCTAGTTATATATCCAAAATGTAAGTTCTACCCCAAAATATCTCTGAGCTTTTTTCTTAAATTCTGCATTTTTTTTTTTCATTTCCTTCTTTTCCAATGTTTCTAAGATATTTGGTAGCATTTGGAAAGAGATCAGTATCTGTTACTTTCCTGAGATAGGGAATGTCTTCCTTAGAGCTTAAATTTTGAAAATTTACAAACAGTTCCTAATAATAAATTAGGGCTACTAATAAGGCTTGCACAAAGTCTGTGGCTTTTTTTGGCTGCTTCCTGGCAAAAATGT
Source organism: Rhea americana (assembly GCF_003343005.1). Classification (NCBI taxonomy): domain Eukaryota; kingdom Metazoa; phylum Chordata; class Aves; order Rheiformes; family Rheidae; genus Rhea; species Rhea americana. The sequence continues at coordinate 162,017 of NW_028186353.1, read as the reverse complement.
GAACTTCCTAGAGCAAGTGAGGATGTTTCTAGACTTCTTAAAGCTGGGATTGTACTTTCCAGTTATCACAAATGCTTCTGATTGCTTCTCACACATTTCTACTTAGGAAAAAAGTAAGAACTTCTAAAGCTTCATTCATCGTCCCATGGCAAATCCTCAATAACTCTGGACTTCTGCTGTCTGTTACCTGCAGTACAAAAGAAATGCATGTAGTCTAGGAATGCAGACTGTATACAGACCAGTGGTTAGGGCACTTATCTGGAAGAAATGTAACAACATCTGCTCCTGCAACTCTTTTTTTTTACAAAATGTCTAAACTCTAAGAAATAAGAAAATTTTGTGTCTATGAATATCTGCATTGAAATGATAATTTCTACATTTAACTTGTTAATCCAAACTAGACAGAGTATCAGGTGCAGCTAGAAATTCTGTGGCCTTTCGTTGTGCTTCCTAGATCAGTGTMATATTCAGCACCACTATTGCAGATGGATCAATATCTAAATTTTTCATAAGCAGCATTTTTTTCTCCTTAGAGGGGGTAGAATCATCAAATGGTGCCCAAGGCTCAAGTATTTCTTTTTCACTCCTTTATCTCCATGCAAAGATGGGATCTTTACCACTATACYCCCTATAACAAAATCAAAGTAAAACACTGGCTAAAGTTTAACTGCTSTAATTAGCAGTTAAGCTAAACTATTTAATTTTGAAGTGAAAGGAATTAAGGAATATTTTTATATTGAGCAATATTTGGGAAAAAAAAAAGAATCTATGATTTACGGGTATTCTTTATTGCCTTCAACCAAAGATCGATGCTAGAAGGCAACAGTTTACATGTATTTGGAATATGAATTTAAAGAAAAAAACAGTAATGGGCTCAATATCAGCAGCTCATTTTTATAGTTGAGTTACTTATATATACAGGGTCTCTCTCTTCCTGCACAGATATGCTAAGCAATATGCTATTGTAYGCAGACATCATTTACCTCCTCCTGCCCACTGAATGAAGCAAAACAGTGATTTTCAGCTGATGAACCTCAAACTTGAGTGCATAACTAATCTGGATTTTCAGAAGCACCCTTTTCATCCATATCTGTTGTTTGCTCGTTTAGGCTGGATAGTGATGAGAATCTGAGATACCTACGTAGCTCACATCTTAAACACAGAATTTTAAATCTTATTCCTACTAYTGGAAACTTATTGTTTAGACTCAGAAGAAGTCCAGTTTCCTCTTGTGAATCTGACCTTAAATATATTTCTTGMAGCATATTTTTATGGCAAAACCTTATTTTTTTAATATTTAAAATTACTACTTATATGGCTTTCTGAAGGGCCATGGAAAGAGAGATATGTAAAAGGATGACTGAGATTCTCTCCACTGAGAAAGCATAGTGAAATAGGCCATAGTTGCAGCAGCTCCTGCTGCTGAAGAAATGAAACAAAAAAGCTGGGTCTTCGTGATTGAGGAAAACAGAAAGCAATCATGATAGTGAGAGAATACTATGTACACCTGAAAATGATTTATAGAGACAAGATTTACATCTCATTTCATTCCTATCTTCACATACTATTCTGCCCACTTTTGTTTTTCCTTTTTACTCCTAAGGACAAGGATAAAAACATCACTAAAAATAATAAGATTTTTTTCTTTCCCCAGAAACAAAAACATAAGAGGAAGATCGGTTGAGGAAGGTTTTGAAGATAGGCTTTCTAATAGCGAATGTGAAACACCARAAATGCTGGTATGCTTGTGTGGCATGGCTTTTTCCTCTTTTTTCTAATTCAAATCATCAAAATTATCTTTATTGTGTTRATTTTTCCTCAWTTTTTWAAAAAAGAATTGATTMTTAATATTCTCTGAGTACTAGCTTTGCACTGTTTTTAAAAAGTGCTATTACCACAGACACTGTAAATGTAATGATGTTGAGAATATATACWTTTTTTTTCTCTCTTCTTTTTAATTGCCTTGCCACAAGACCAATTAGAAAATCATTCTCTGCAAATGAAGAAAGCCCAAGGTCAATTAAAYAATGAATTTTATTTGAATGTTAGTATGAGGAATATTATGATTATGTCACTATAGAAGTGAGTGCAAATGTTATCACTATAAAACAGGAAYCATATTTACAAACATGATAGAACCAGTAATGACTCTGAGATGAAGTGCACTCAGATCTAAAAATGTTTATGTTAAGATATTTTTAAATAACGTGTTTTCTTGAAGTGAAACTGTATGCAAACAAATAAAAACACAAGAGTAATCACAAAACCAGAAAGTTAAGAGGCGTGCTAGAGAAATGGCAAATTAACACTTTGCGTATTTATGACTCATAAATCAACAGTGCTTTGAAGTAATGCAAAACAGTTTAACAGAAATAAGTGTGTCAGAGACATCAAAGAAATGTTCCATTAAATCAATATTAATCCAAAGTGATCCGTTAATTGAAGAAAAAATATGGTAATACAGCATTATTCTAAGCACTCATAAGTCACAAAAYTAAAAATACTAACTTTCCTTCTTTGTTGCAAACACAAGGAGATGGATTTATAGAATTATATATAGAATATATATGTTTTAGTATATTATTTTGGTGAAATATGTTGCCTATATAAAAATAGTAACAAATTCAGTTAGAATACAGTGAATTCTGATAAAGCATTAGACAAAAGGAAGCCAACATAAAATACCTCTAGCAAATATTAGAATACTTTCTTTAAGTTGGAGAAACTTTTGGAAATTACATARTCAGATGACACCTCAGTTAAAAACCAGAATTCAAATATACAACTTCAAATCTTTTTCCCTTTCTCAAATATTATGAAAAAAATAATCCTCAGAGTTATTTCTATTTCTTTTCCAAATGAGCCCAAAGATTGCAAACTCTCAATCTTCAAATGATGATACAGTTGCCTTGTAGTTATTGTTTAAAAGGTTTAAACCTGATTTGCCTACCCTGCCAAATGCATAACTGAGATGTGCAATTCAATCTATGTGACTAAACATCAAGCCACTAGAATTGCTAGCATTCTAAGATAAAAATAAAATTTTCTACATTTTGCTAACATTGATCTAAAACTTTTTCATATATGTTGAACTAGCTTTATTTCTAGTTTATAGAAGTACAAATAAATATACTTTGAAATCTTTTCTCTGAACCTACAGTAGCTTAACRAATTTCAGATGAGCTGGTAGTTCATTACCACCTGAAACAAATTATTTCTAACTTTCACCACTTCCCTTTCAGAACAGGATTTTTATTTTTTCTTTCTGAATATTGTCTGTACCAAGAAGTAGTATAGCGCCAGGGAAGTTACCTGCTAGAAATTAAGTAAGGTGGCATTGTCATAAATATATCAGTTTGGTAGCTAATGAGCTTGTAGGAATGCATGTTGTTTCTTAYTCTTGTTCTTCATCCTAGCACAGGATGATGCTTTTGCCAAGGTAGATAAATAAAGCCCAGACAAAAAATAAGGTGTAATGAAGGGGGGGGAAAAAAGGAAAAAAAAAAAACCCACACACTTTAAGTGAGGAAGTTCAGAGTTCTTCTGAATATATATTTAGAATTTTAAAATAATTCCTTCAGATCTGTTCACCCCGATGTTCCTTCAGTAAAGAGAATTAAGCTTTACAGATTTTCTGGAAGAATATTCTTAAGAAATTACTGGAAAATGAAGTAGGTTGAGGTTTAGCAGACAAGGTTAAGAAGAGATTACTGGGAATAAAAGAGCCTGTAGATGAAAGTGGATGAATGACATAAAGGTAGAAGTTGGTTATGCAGTCTGGATAGAGTGAAAGAAAGGAATGAAGACTGTAAAGATAAGAAAATGGACAAGACATTAACTAAAAATAAAATAAAAATCCTTTTTCTATTGTGTTACAAAAATGTGAGAACCAGAGATGTTCTTTCACAAACAAAACATGAAGCTATGAGCTACTTGGAGAAACATTATTTTTCACAGTCACCTAGTGAAGGAAATATATTAGGATCTCCCTGCTGAGCTAGCAGTCTTTGAGAGCATATTAGGCCGTGAGTTTGCTTTGCAGGCAGGTTTTACAAGGTTCATCCATCTCTAAGATTAACAAACTCTCTGCTGTAGCCTTTACAATATAGTAAGAACTTGTAGTTACAGTCAGGTATTATCTCCTTAGTTTGGTATTCAAATATTAAAATGATCAGTCATGTTAAAGACTTTAAGTTAAATCCCAGCTCTGATGTATATTTATGGATTACTGATCTGTAGCAGGATATTTCTACAGCAAAAATAACAATTCGGAATTCAACAGTTTATCAGCTGAAATCTGTTTCTGCATTAAAACAAAAAAAAAKTTTCTGTACTATGACTACTATCCTGATCAGATCTTAAAAGAGAATGAGATTTTATCCTTGTTATATGGCTTTTTCTTCCTTTTTTTAAGAAAAAAAAAATCTATAAAGAAGATATTTCAGTAATAATTGATGTAATCAACAATAACTTCTCAGTGGATGTTGTGTTTCAGCAAAGTCCTGCACCTGGGAAAGAAAACCCCCATGTACCAGTATAGACTGGGGGCTGACTGGCTGGAGAATAGCTTGGCAAAAGAGTTCCTGGTGGTTCTGGTGGACAAGTAGCTGATTGTGAGCCAGCAGTGAGCCCTCGCAGCAGAGAGGGGCATGCTGGACCCCATAGGTAAGTGCGTAGCCAGCAGGCTGAGGGAAGTGGTTCTTCCCCTCTCTTCAGCAGGTGTAAGACTGCATCTGGATCACTGTGTCCAGTTTTGTGCTTCCCGGCATAAGAAGGACATTAAAATATTGTAGTGATTCCAGTGGAGGGCCACCAAGTAGGTTAGGGGCCTGGAGCACGTGCTTTATGAGGAGAAGCCCAGAGAACTGGGTTTGCTTGGGTTTAGTAAGAGAAAGGTTAGGGGAGAGCTTGTCACTGTATCTAGCTGCTTAATGGGAAGGTATAGAGAGGACTGATTGTCTCTTGGTCAATACACACTGTATAAACTCAGAGGCTAAGAAAGCAAGTGGGAACATGGGAAAATCTAATTAGATATAAGAAAATGTGTTTTTATTGTGAGGGTGATCAAACATTGGAACAGATTGCCTTGGTCCCAGTTGCAGATCTTTGAACTTTGTTTTTGAATTCCACGAGGTTTCTATTGCCTATTCCTTCAGCCTATTGAGGTCCCTCTGACTGGCGTCTCTGCCCACCAGTTGGGAGTCACTTGCAGACTTGCTTGGGGTACTGTCCCTCCCTTTGTTCAGATACTGAGGGGCCCTTAGGCAGTATCAGCCCTAATCTGGCCACCTGAAGAATGCTTGTTGTGACTACCTGGCAGGTAGACATTGAACCGCTGCATGCTACATCTTTAGTCCAACAGTCCAGCAAGTTTCTATCCACCTTTTAGTCTAAATATCCATTTTATAATTCCTTAGTTTGGCTACTAGGATTGTATGGCAGACTTTCACTTAAAAAAAAAAAGAAAAGAAAAGAAAAGAAAAAGAAAACATTGCATTTTTTCTACTGAAAAAAACCCAGGAACTCCCAGGAACTATATTATCTGCGACATAGACTTTTTTTTTTCCTGTTTCCTTTTTATTGCTTAATAGGTAAAAGGAGAGTTCATTAATAAACATAACAGCATGCTACCACCAGCTAAAATGTTCTTCCCATCGTAGTCCCCATATTTGTTCAGAGCACTTCTTATGGCTTAATTCCTGCTGATACTAGTGATACTAGTGCTTATTTGACTTTACGCTGAGCTGGATGAAGGAAATGATCYGCCTTCAAGGCATATTTTATCCAATGGCAAATTTTCATCCAGATGCATTTCTGGAGTGATTGTTAAACCACAGGTCTGATTCCAGTCTCACTTTTCCAGTGGCAACCTCCAATRTAGAAAGTTGAGGTTAATCTATGTAACAGTGAGCTGTACCAGACCTTAAATATCTGAAAACAGATGGAAACTATCTAAAACATGGCATATGTTCTCAAACTTTGTTCTTCTATTGGTTGAGGTTTTATTAATGTRTTAGTTGTGAGGCTGATGTATTAGTCTTTTAGACAATAGTWGAAATCATCAMAAAGCTTTTTCATTACATTGAATTMATTTGCTTTTAACATTTGKGACAAAATTTTAAAAAAYCTTAGGATATCTTGCCTGGTCTGMAGTTTCTGCTCCAGGAGAGTATGGAGTGTCCTCTTTGCTGTTGTGTTATATCTGACAGATCCACACAGAAGTCTTTGACTCCCTTGGGTAGCCAAAAGGTACTAGATAATGTTTAGATGCCTGAATCCCACCATCTGATCACAATCACAGAATCACAATACAGTTGAGGTTGACAGAGACCTCTGGAGATCATCTAKACCAACTGCCCTGCTTAAGAAGGATCATGTAGAGTACACTGCACAGGATGCTGTCCAGATGGATTTTGAATATCCTCAAGGAAGGAAACTCCATGACCTCTCTGGGTAACAGGTGTTCTAGTGCTCTGTTACTTTCACAGGAAAGTCTTTCCTCATGTTCAGACAGGAGCTTCCTGTGTTTCAATTAGTACCCATTGGCTCTTGTTCTGCCACCACTGGAAAGAATCTAGCCCCAGCTGCCTTACACCTTCCCTGCAGATACTTATACACATTGATAAGATCCTTTCTCAATCTTCTCTTCTCCAGGTTAAACAGGCCCAGCTCTCGCAGCCTTTCTTCATGAGAGAGAGGCTCCAGGCCTTTCATCGTCTTAGTAGTCCTCAGCTAGACTCTCCAGTAGCTCCATGTGTCTCTTGTACTGGGGAGCCGAGAACTGGATCCAGCAATACAAATGTGGTTTCACCAGGGCTGAATAGAGGAGCAGGATCACCTCCCTCCGCCTGYGGGCAGTGCTCTTCTGAATGCACCCAAGGATACCATTAACCTTCTTAGTCACAAGGGAACATTGCTGGCTCATGCCTAACTTCTTGACTCCCATGTCTTTTTGACTCTTGACTCTTGAGGTCCCAGGTCCACAGAGCTGCTTTGCAGTAGGTCAGCCCGCATGTACATGCACCAGCCTGTCCTGGTGCATGGGTTATTTCTCTCTAGGGGCAGGACCCTTCACTTGCCCTTATTGAACCTCAGGAGGTTCCTCTCCACCCAGCTCTCCAGCCTGTCCAGGTCWCTCTGAAGGGCAGCACAGCCCTCAGGTGTGTCAGCCACTCCTCCCAGCTTGGTGTCATCAGCAAACTTGCTGAGGGTGCACTCTGTCCCCTCATCCAGGTCATTGATGAAGTTGAACRAGATTGGACTCAGTATTGGCCCCTGGGGGACACTGCTAGCTGCTGGCCTCCTATCAGACTGCACCATTTGTCACAACTTAATCTTAAATTAAAAATATAGATATCTATCTATAGTTATAAACTTTAAGTTAATTATACTAAGTCTTAAACAAGTAATGAATCAAAAGTAATGATAGAGCTCTATTCTCCAATAGTTTAGATAAATTACTTGATAATGAGTCATAGACAGTCTCAGCTCTCTGATATGTCAGGTATGTGCAGACTAATAAAAACAATATATTAATTCTTTCATGTAATTCTAAGTAGAAAAGCTATTGAACTGAGCCAAAATCTTCTAACAAGAAAATCATTTACAAATTTGTTGAAGCTGCAGAAAGTGGGACAACTAAGGAGATAAAAGGGATTTTTTTTTCAGATTTTTGACACRTACASGCTTTTCCACACTAAGGCAWCTAGAAAAAAAAGCACTCCCCAAGATTCACTGGCATAGTGCCAAGATTTTGCAGAATTCTATGAACAGTGAAGAAATACACCATACTGCATAATTACATTCCAAACAATCATCTTTCAGTTGATTTATTATGTGTTACATTGTACATTTGGAGAAGTCAATTCCTTTGTATAATATGAAGTATTTACAACTAATATAGTTCAAAATCAATATGTTTAGAAGTCTGACACCATTCAAACTTCTATTCAGTTCTTTTTTTGGGGGGGGGATTTGGTGGGCAAGGAGTGAAGATAATTAAGAATGTCCTTTTCTCATTTATATCAGAAGTAAAAGATCTTACTGATGGTTTTTCAGTCTCATATTTTTATCTACTCTATTTCAAAAAACTCTTCCTGAATGCTTGCATCATATATTACTTATTAAATAAATAATGATTGGTTTGTTTATACTAATTAAAATTTCTCACAGGTTTGGGTGAATAATAAAACATGATTTCTTTTGTTCTCTGTGTGATAAATAAGGAGAGAAGAAAGAAATCAGGAGGTCTGGAGACTATAGAATTTTGGAAAATTCTATACAGGTATGACTGAATCCAAAAAGCCATTTTGGGAGTTAAAATATTTTGAATCTTGGTTCTCCCCTTTTGTGCGTAAATGTAAATGGAGAATCATTACTGAAGACAGTAAATTACACAAATACAAAACTAACTTGGCACTATTGTACATCTAAGTAATATAATCAAAATCCACAATCTATAGCCTCTTAAAAAATCCTAAACTTTTTCACTTCATGATTATTTTCTCCTGTGAGGTAAAAATTGGAATTTATGTTCCAAATACACAAGATAGAACCAAAATCTTGGCTCAAGAGTGTTTTATTCCAAAAAGTCCAGAACACCATCAGAGATCTGAATGTAATTACATAAGACAAAGGTCTTAATCAACTCTATACTMCTCATGGGTTTAAAGTAAAAACTATTTAAATAAACCAGAGAGTAGAATAGAACAATATGGTAATATTTTAGGTTATGAATGTGCTATTATCCTTTAGGATTTCTGTATATATGATTTTTATATTGTACTACCACAGAGCATGAAATATAAAAACTCTTGTCCTTGTCACAGGCACAGAAGAGGCACAGATTTTCTACCCTTGACTATGGGAGGAATTAGTTCTTTCACCCTTGATTACATTTAGATCAGGATTGCATCTATGACTATATTATAAATACATTAAATAGATATTGCTATCCTGACAGTAAAAAAAATACTTTATCCCAGCAGTTATACAAATATACTAAAGGTATTTATTCAATGAGGATTTTTTTTTTCTTTTTTTTTCCTCTTTTTTTTTTTTTTTTTTTTTTTAGGAGGAAGATAGAAATATTGCGAAAAGTTGTGTACTATAATCCCCGAATGGATGAATATAAAAAAGGTTAGCATTGTGCCCTTACCAGTTATTATAGTATTCATGGTAATTTATATTTCCCATTTATAACAAGCTTTTGGAACTCTTTCAGAGGTAATAATTGATAGTAAGCTGTCTATGTGTGCACTCTGCTTTCATTTATTCTAAATTTATTGCTGAATAATTCCTACAAATAATTTTTGAAGGCTTTGTTATATGCACTTGTTTGAAACTCAAGCTATTATTGAAATAATCAGTCACAATGCTCTTATTCTCTAGTTTTGTCATTGTAATTTTTAATCTTGAATATTTTCAATCCTAACAATTCCTGCTGTATTATTTTGGTAATATCCTGTGATACTTAATATATCTGGAGCTTGTTGCCAATAAACCAATTCACTGGAACATAGCAAGGAACAAGTACAAATTGCACAGCTGCTAAAGCAAATTAATTTTAAAATTAGATTGAATGGGTATTTTTAGCAGTATTTGGCATTTATATTTTTTAATTCACTATAAATTTTATATTGGAGTCACAACATACTTACTTAARATAAATAAATGTACAGCTTCCTCAAGTGTGAAGTTATAAATGAACCCCATATAATTTCTTCCCTGTGCCTTGATTGCTTATCATCAGGACAAAAAATCAATCAAATGGCACTGAAATCAATACCAGACGGCCCCTTTCCCTAATTCTCTGACAAGTATATTTTAGCTTGCTACTTCTTCTACTCTAAATGACACAATTCCAAAACAATTTTATAATTTCTTCTTCAGTGTCCTATGAACATCGTTCTGTTTTGCAAAGAGACATCCAGAAGACTTTGTTGTCATTGTTCTTTATTTCAATATGTCTAGGGTGTGGGGCTGAATGAAGATTCATTGATAGATTTTCTTGSCACTCTGCTAAAATTATGATAAGATTGGACTATTTAGTAAAGTCAGAGATGAGGCTTGTAGATTGAAGAGATAGTGACTTAAATTTATTTGCCTAAGTATAGGGACCTAATTCCAAATTAGAAGCTTTGGATAACCTTTCTGGCCTAACAGTGGTAATTCAGGAAGATGCAGGCTTCCTACAGGTCTTCTATTATATCTGCCAGTCCTGAATGGACGCCTTAGATACAGCTGGATGTTTCAAATGACAGCAATTTCCCTCTTTCACATAGTTAAATCAAATCTWATGTATTTGATTTTATTTTTTTTGTTTCTGTCACCAGGAAGCTAATATCTGAAGAGTGGAATATCAATCCAGTCCTGAAATGCACCTTTTATGTAGGCAACTTTCATAACTAAGCGTACTTAGCATATACATGGGACTTCCTCAGCTTTTGATGAAACAAAGATTGATATAATCTGTGCCTTTATAGTCTTTAACCTGCTGCCAGAAATGTTACCAGAGAAGACAATTTAGACTAATACCACAGAATGCAATGCTTTGTTAGACTATATAGAYTAAATATAGACAGAAGATTACACATCACCATAGCTTAATGATTTGTTCAGTTCAGTTTCAGTAATTATCTGTTCTTAGCAATTTATGTCATAAAGCATTATCCAAAGCTTTTATAAGATTAATTTGTTGTAGGTTATTTTACAATTTTGTAGTAGAAGAGTAAACACAATTAACTATTGTGTTTTTGTTGAATATCAGTTAACTGATGCAAGCATCTACACAGGAGGAAGGTACTGCTTGGTTTTGTACTTCTTGCACTGGTGACAACTAGCTAAAAACTTATGATTAAAAAATGTTAGTGRGATCAAATCTTGAAAGAAATCACACTGCTAGTGTGATAAAAATATATTTTTAATAACTGATTAATTTTCAAAACACTAGAAGGCCATTAAGGATGAGACAACCATCTTGCTGCCAAGAAGTTTTGACTACATTTTTAGTAGCATCAGCTATAGTAGCACCAGCTAGGATTATCAAGCCTTCTTCTGTACCAAGAATAGAGTGAAGGGGATATGAAAAACTGACAAGTGATTCCTAAAGGAACATTTTTTGGTGAACAGTAGCAATTGACCTGCAAGTATGTCATTTTCATTTGGAACATATCTGACTTAYAAAGCAGGCTAACCAAAAGATTTATTTGACTAAAAGTAGTCACCTACATCTGAGCCGAAGTTAGTACTTATCCTTYTAAGAGAGTGATTTATGTTATTTTAGATTAGATTCCTAAAATACATCAGATATATGACATCTTACAATGTATTCAAGGGTGTACTTTTTACTCTTTCCATTKCTTATTGTTATTTCTCTCCACTGAWTGTGAAAGAAGCTAAAGCCTACTCTACCAGACTGTTGGACATTTAAACATCTACATGAACTAGCTTCCTTTTTTGCACCTGTTTTTGACAGTCTTGTTTTACTGTACCAGGTGTTTTGAAATTATATGGAACATTTCATAATGATTTACCTGAAAAAAATCAGTCAGCTATGATTTCAGTATGCAAGTGGAACTTTAGAGCTTTAGGTTAAGGTATGTCTGGTTAAGGCTTTGACAAAGATCTTAAAACAAACCAATCAAAAAAAASCTGTTTTCCTCAGGATGCTTTGCTTGTGGGAAAAACAATAACATCTGACAAATCACGAACATTAAACTAACTTTTTCACTAATACTGCACTGGTCTCTCTCAGTCCTGTATCTTAGACCTTCTTCCTAATGGYTACAAGTCAAATATAAAATATAAATATATTTTCAAATATAAAACTGACAGCTTATAGATTTTTGGGGGAAAAAGTGAATCCAAGCAAGAGGAGCAACCTATCTTCTCAAGAATGTATCTTTTTTTTTTAAGAATTCTGAAACATGCAATTCTGAAGGTAGTAATAACTGAATCCCAAATAGAAATGCCTTGTACAAACAGTCTCAACCTTTAGAATACTAGGATTCACGCTGAGATCTGGCACTATGATGACTTTTTGTAGTAATGGCAACTTTCTTAGGGAAAAAAAAAACAACCAGAGTATAGACATGGGAATATAGTAGGAAGTAATACAAACAARCACACAAACAACAACTGAAGATAGAGAGGAGATGTTTCTGTTTTCRGAAGCAATAGAATGGGTACAACAATGTAAATTTGTAGACAGAACARCACTGACAGAATGGTGTAGACACATGCAAAGTACAATAAAAGCAGTCACTGTGGAAGATAACATTACCATTTCAAAAGAGGTTGCCTGTCAAGGATGCAGGAATGCAGAGGATGAAAATACTTGAGCTGAACTTCCATCTTATTAACTAAAAATCGTCTTCATTTTCAGCTACTGAAATACTGTAGTGTTATCTTCTAAGGATAATTAAATTGCTTTATTCRTTTCCAGAATGAGATATAATGTATTGCTGGTAATGACTGTCATTTGACTTGTATCTATCTACTAGTACAATCAGTCTAATTGGTCTGACTAGGTTTAATCAAAGATTTAGTCATATAGTTTCTATTAATGATAATAAACCACAACTAGAGAATGTGTCTACACTGAGAAAGTTTAGAAGTCCTGTATTGAATTCTGTCTACTTCTATGTGATTTATGTGGCTGAAGGCTTGTGTGTAAATGAAAGATACTGCASGAATGGGGTGTACATCCTGATGCTTAATAGAAAAACAGGCATGTTGCAAGTGTGTAAATATGTTGAAGTGCAAATGCTGAGTTCATCTGGCTATTTGTCTACAATACAGACATTTCCATCTGATTTAATGTTATAATCATTAATTTAAAATTAATGGAGAGAAATAGGCATTTTTGAGGGTTGATTCACAGCATCAAAATATTGATGCAAAAAATAGATCAAAACTTTCAGAATACAGATTCAGCTCCCTGTGCTCCTCACGCTTCCCGATGAATCTTACTTTTCT
>NW_028186353.1:138079-149034 GCF_003343005.1 Rhea americana | reverse complement strand
ATAGCTATAGTGTGAGGGATAGATATCTGAAAGGTAATGAAGGTTATGATTAAGACAGTTGAATCTTGACTTCCTTAGTGCTTTAAAAATGTGGTGCAGGATCTCACTGAACCTCCTGCTGCTACTTGTCCATACACATGAGAGAACGTTTTCAGTCTTCCAATTCTATTAGTTAATGAATAGTTCAAGCAATGAAAACCAGYAATGTATAGAAGATGTCTGATTTTGATAAAAACAATAAACAAATTCAATTACAAAATGTCTAAAGGATTTCTTTTTTTTTTCCATTATATTGACTTTGTCATAGTCAGACCAGTGTGCGTATTATAGTTTCACAAAGCTTGTCCATGAAAGGAAACCTCAAAGAAATCAGTAAAACATTCAAGTTGCCGTATCTTTCATAATTACACGCTCATCAGCCTAAGCAAAAACCATTGCTAGGCTACGTGTTAGCCTATGGTGATCAACATTTGGTATGTAGATACTATATATCATGAAAACAGCATATGATAATTTGTTGATATTAAACCAACAATGCTTCTGAATTCCTATCTGGAGATTCATCATTGGCTTGGAAAGAGGCACTTTATTTTTTAAAGGTATTACAGAAAGCTAGTCAAAAGCTAAGCTATTTTTTTAGTTCAAAGGAGAAACAGCTTAAATTGACAAAAAAATACTCAAGTTCACAGAAGCAAAAATATAGTCTCTTAGAAAAATAAATCATTTGCTATTAATCCTTCTTTAGATAAGAGGTATTTTAACTAGATTTTCCAGGAGAATAAAATGAGACAACAGTTATATAACTCACCTATTGCTTCAGTAGAAATACTATAAACAGAATTCATGAATTCTTTCCTCCGATTCCATAATGTAATTATTAAAAAAATTGCTGTACTTTCTCCAAAATTGTGAACTTCTAGTGAAGTTCAGAATAATACTTAAGCTGAATTTGAAGGTATACATCTAATTTTCCACCTGATAAAATGAACTATAAATTAAAGTTCTGCACATGAAAACAAATGTCTATCCTTTTTCCTTAACAGTATTTAGTTAGAATTACTTATGCATAATTTTATTTTTATTATTATCGTAGTGCAGTAGGAACCAACATAAGAAGAGACATGAGACTTCTCTAAGGATGGTCAAGTGTAGCTATTCCTTATGCCTCTAAAATAAATTATTCAATATCAGAAGTTCAGGATCTCCCTCTAGTGGCTTTCAAATGTACACAGGCTTTTAAGGTTCAGGTCTTTTGCCTGCATATAGACACCTAGGAGGATCTGTGGGAAACCTGTGACTTCTTTGAGAAATGTATGGGAAACAGTTGAGATACTACKGAGAAACTCAAGTGGAACTGTACACCTATGTGTGAACAACATACACAAGCTCAATGTGTAAACTGAATTAAAAAAATCTGCAGGAGCATTCCGGAAAACAAGAGATACAACAATGTACATTTTAGCAATAATTGAGGAAATTTTTTTCCTAGGTATTTTAAACTACAAAGATATCAATGTCAATCAAAGCCAGACCACACTACACTGTTTTGGAGAATTCATCTAGTTTTACTGTCTCTAAAGTCAAGGCTTTTACCAACGTAAGAAAATCCAGAATCTTGATTGTGAAGTGGCTTCTGGAATAACTGTGATGTAAAATCGTTTATGATAATGCATATGTATAACTGAGCATAGCAAAGGAGAAGCCAAACTTAGACTCTTCTACCCAAATGACCACAGATTTAGACATTAATAAGTTTAAACATTAAGGTTTGATAAGTATAGGAAAAAGCTGACAGAAAGGGATGGAAAAAAAAATTTCACATAACCATTGACCATGCCTTTCCCCCTTTGGGATATATCATTCCAAACAGAATATGGAATGAAGATCTYTGCTCTCTAAAAGGACCAGAAAGAGCAGACTGCCAGCTCCTCTCAGGATTAGTTAGAAGGTTTGGGTGTGACTCACAGCAGACCTTCTCACAAGATCAYTTCTTGTCTAGTGATTAATTTGATAGAGCCTACTTTCAAAGTTCCCCAAAATACCCAACACCTTTTGCATAGTGTTTCTATCTTAAAATAACCTGAGTTATTAAAGTCCCTGAAACTTTTATACGCACACACAYACAAACACACACACATACACAGAATTCCTGAAAATACTTTATATAAAAATTTTAATGAGATCTAGAGCATTTTCCATCTGAATATGAGAAAAAAAAAATCTTTATTGTGAGGGTGACAGAGTACTGGCACAGGTTATCCAGAGAGGATGTGAAGTCTCCTTCTCTGGAGATATTCAAAACCTACCTGGATGCGATCCTGTGCAATGTGCAGACACCTTTCCAGCTTGCATGTGTCCCCATTTTATACTCATTCACAAACCCCCTGTTATCACTAGAAGGTAAGCATTACAWTTTTTTTTGTTTATATGACACAACATTGTGTGGGTACATTCAAATGCAAATTACTCATTCAGACATTTACTCAACTCACTGTGACAATTAAATTAAAATCTCTGAAGCATTCTGTGGCTTAAAAGTTATTATTGCAAATCTCTGGTAACTGGGTGCAATATAAGCAGAACACTGATATTATTTGTCATCTGTTTTAACACATTCACAAACTGCAGCACAACCTTAACATTCTTAAACTGTTCTGGAAATGAGAAAAAAAGATCCYTTAACTGTTTTGAATGTTATTGTTTCACTGAAGGGACTACATTAATTTGTATCCCTTATGAGTAAGGGATATGTATGTGTGAAGACAACAGATGAATGTAATCAAATCTACAAATTCCAGTCTGCAGCAAGAGAATTTAAGGGTTTTAGACAGAAAAATATGCATTGTTTAGGCTTACTGGTGCAAATAGTACATGAAGGAGTAGATATAGTTAGGTCAAGTGGGTAGGAGGATGTTCTGGTTAAAGCCATTCTTTGTCATAGGTTTGTTGTGTGTTTAGGAAGGGTCCATAATTTTTGTAGACTTCAGTGTCTCCTGTCCTGTGACTCTCTTTCCTACACAAACTATATGTCACTGTAGAAACATGGAAACTATAGAAACATTTTTGTCTCTTTTTCTTRGTAGCTTTCCTAAAGAAAATAAGAATTTAGGCATCAGTCTCCCAACCACTGCTAGTGAAGCCTTCTCATTTCAAACGCTGATGATTTTCTCACTTTCTAGTTGCTCCTGAAATCCCGTAAGAGATTGTGCCAATACAAACTCTCACATGCCCATGTGCTCCTTATAGCTTACTTTGGTTCCTTGATACCACTGTTGCTTATTCTGTCAGTCTATCTAGTGTCTTCAGCAGCACTGATGGAAGTACGTGATATGAGAAAAGAGACTTCGGGMCAGATTGCAACCGTTTAACAGTGACATCAAACATTTATTCTGACACAGATACAACTGATTTACCATAACTACTTTAGACATTGCTGTAATGGAAATGTACATAAACTTCTAAGTGCTTCTCCCAGTCCCCAAAATTACTTAGTATAAATGCAGTAAGGTTAATGAAATTTAATCCCAAATGGTTAACAACTTTCAGATACTGTCTAGATACTGAGTCTTTTTTTAATCTCTATTTTTGGTGTTAAAATCCAYGTCAAACTCCATACATACATCCTCAGTTGCCTGTATTAGGATTTTTACAAATATGCCTAACATTTTATAATCAGAAAAYTGTATTTGTTTTAGAGTGTCTAGAATATGAACACATGTAAGTAAGTTACTATAAGAAACTCAAAAACATCATCGTTTGCTAGCTATGCSTACTATGACATTTCATAGGAAATATTAATATATATTTACAAACAGTGGCAAGAGTTTTAAGATCCACATTCTGTATTTTGTCTTAAAAAGTCCCACTGAAATCAATATGTACTGTAACAATAGAAGACTTTGGCCCTTTGAACCAACTTAAAACTTTAATCATGCCCTAGCTCTGAAATTACACATTATTGGTTGATTGATCATAGGAATCTTGTGTCTTTGTACAACATGGAGCATAAAGGACATTCTTTTCTCAGCTGTAGGAGGAATCATTCCCTAATTTAGTGTTAATATCTTGAGTCAGATTTAATGATCTATTTTGAGACCAGCAAATGTAGCATGTTTTGTTAGCATGAGATCTCATAGAATCATAGAATATGGTTTGATATTGCAACATCCTGTCATTTTTTTTTAGGTTATGTTCTGACTTCATACATATAGTGAATCTCTTGGTTAAAGAGCAGTTTCCTCTTTCTTTCTAAACCTACTATACTACTTCACAGACAATAACTTAATATGAACTTTTATTCTCTGGAGATATTCAAGACCCACCTGGATGCAACCCTGTCTAATTTGYTCTAGGTGACACTGCTTGAGCAGGGAAGTTCGAMTAGATGATCTCCAGAGGTCCCTTCCAACCTTACTGATTCTATGATTCTATTCTTTGCACTCTTAGTGACAGCAAGTATGCAAGGTGTCCATATCAATATTAATTAAATATTAATATGGAATGATGAGTTCACTAAACATCCAAGAGCATAAAAGAACAATTGTGTCCATTGCTAYATATTCTTATTAACAGAAGATATTTACACTTTCTATGTGGTGTTCTTTTCACGATTAAAGGAAATTTTGCAACAAGAGGTTATCTATATGCTATCAGAGAGTCTTATCAATCAAAAACCTCTTCTGAGCRTTTTCATCTAATGTAAACTATCTAGGAAATATCTGAGGAGTTAGTAAATGCAGATATTCATCCTGTTTAGATATTCCTTCCCTGGTCTCAGATGAATTCTCTGGAGCAGGTGTTCAGAATACTGAGGTATCCAAAAATTATGAATAGAAATAATTGGAGGTGGAATAATCTTACATCCATAATTATTAAGAGATACAGTTTAGCATGTGATGCTCAAATAGTTGATTATAATTGCAAGGTAAATATTCACGTGTCATTGTTAACAATGTTAACATTTTTTCATGTATGTTAAAGACGGTGTAATGTGTCCACAGTCTTTGTTTTCAGACTCAAAAGTACAAATAAGGGGACTGGAAAAGGTAAGTATTTGTTACTTGGTCTTTAAGTACCTAAAATGTGACCTAAACCATATTGTATGTACATAAAACTGACTTAAACAACATTGTATGACTGAATTATTAACTTCTCAGAAAGAAGAACTACATTAAAT
Source organism: Rhea americana (assembly GCF_003343005.1). Classification (NCBI taxonomy): domain Eukaryota; kingdom Metazoa; phylum Chordata; class Aves; order Rheiformes; family Rheidae; genus Rhea; species Rhea americana. Next base: position 143,858 of record NW_028186353.1, on the reverse strand, counting down.
ACTTCTAAGGGATATATTTTACTAGACAATCCTGTGGTAAACAACTTCTTCTTCAGTAATCAGTAATAGAAAAGACCATCTATGAATTTCATCTGCAGCTGCTGAAGAAAGTGAAATAGCTGCAGATGTAAGATATTTTCCAAAATGTCCTTTGTTAGTTTCAGAGACATAAGAGCCTGGAATATTAAATCTTTCTTGACTAATGTCATCTCATCCTAGCAGTTCTTTTTAGCTATATTTTAACTCTAACCAGGTCTCCAAGGTCAAAAGTTAAAAATATTTCATTAGATCATCTTTCACCATAAACTTATCAATCTCTCACTTTTTTATGAGATTAATCTTTTGAGATTTGACAACTGAGCTTCTATATTTCTAGAAGAGAAGACATAGTAATGTAAACCACTCATTAACAGCTGTGCTGCACCACTTTCCTTTGAACAGATGCTGCTCTATACCATAACAACACTAAAAATCATTTTTTTTCTTTTTTTCTCTTTCTCTCTTTTTCTCTTTCTCTTTCTTCTTTTTCATCAGTCTGCATTATGCTTTTCTTATTTTTTATTCAATTGAGAATAATAGCTATGGTGGAAGTTAGGAGCATCTGACAAACTTTTAGATTGAAAACATAARTCCGTTATCAGAATTGAATTAAGAAAGAGCAAGTAGAACCTTCACTTTATTTCTCACATTTTACAAAATACAACACACCTCCAGGAGATCAGGAGAACAGATGCAAGTTACTGATTTTTTTTGTTTTTTTTGTAAATTGTACTCTGATAAACTTAGAGCTACATTGTATCATCGTCACTCTTCTTCAGACAGACATTAGATAAAAGGTGTCAGTGTATACACATTATAAGTTTAATCATAGTGGGTAATGAGAGAGTTATTTTTCTAATGATGTACTTTTTTTTTTTTTTTTTTTTTCTGAAAAGACAATAAGATGGATCTTCCTGGATATTTGCCCAGAGGCTAAATACTAATTTGAGAAGCTCCTGTGAAATGGTATTGGATGTTGCTAAAAGTGTTAATTTCTGCAAGCAACAAGAAAATAAAATGTTCAGAATTCTCCAATATAGTTAATTCTGCAAGTCACTGTCAAAGTATTTGCGAGGATACTTCAAGAAAGATTCTGGATYCTTTCTTCAAACTGGTGTTATTGAAATGAAAAAGGTGTCGAAAAGGGATAAAATAGTACTAAACAGCTGATTTGATTTCAGTGTGCTGTGCATTGAGGAAATGCCCATCCTCAAAACAAGCTTCTGTTTCAATAGTTCTCATTCCAGATTGCAAGTGTAATGAGCAAAAGACTTAGATGATAGCACTGTGGAAATTCAACGGTTTAATGGAATTTAAAGAATGTCTTTGGACCACGTCTGCAGCTGAGATTCATTCCCTTTACCCAGCATAGCCAAGAACAAGTTATTTGAGTAGCAAGCACTGGTTTAGTAGAAGCACACTGTCTCATTTGCCTGTTACAGAGCCAGTCTACAGTTTCTACTATTTCTTTCATCAACAAAGAGATGAGAAGAGTGGAAGCAGGATATGGCAGTGGTCACAGTACCAAAATTAACAACAGGTCATCTAAGAGTGATGGTAGGTGCAAGACGGTTACGTTAGTGGTTACTTTTGGCAGAGTATTAGGAGGTAAGTTGTTATTTCAAAGGCTCTGTGATTAAGGCATGTGAGGATATATAGGTCTAAAAACTTGCCTACAGGACATTGTGGTTACAAAAATTAGCTCACCCAGTACCACAAATTATATTTAAATTATTATATATATCCACCCTTGTGTGCAAGGTGTGTGTGTTGTACCTGTGGACAGTTCACAGATAATCTGGCCATTATCATGACATCCAAGACCAAAACACCAGAAAGATATTAGGGAGGTATGTAGAAATTCAGAATATGACGTGTGGCACCAAGAAGCTTTAGGACAGTGACAGACAGCTTCTTAGCCCTCTCAAGGATGTCTTGCCACRTGTGAGAGCAGTCTGTTTGCATTTGAATTTAACACATTAGTTTGAAATATCATTCAAGCAGTGACTATTTGATTTTTCACTAGAATGGATTAGGAAAGATCACCAGGTCAGTACTTTCTCTCAGTTGAAAAATTGCAATTAACATGTGACAGTTCTTGTTCTCTGTGCCTGATCTTGGGAATTGTTGATGTTGTGATTGATGAGAAACGTCCGCCAGTAAAACAGAGATTTGGAGATAGAATTTCGGGAGCAAATGTAACTGTAGTGTACGTGGAAAACAAAGAGGAAAAAATCATATCAATGTCTGCCCTGTGAGTTAAACTGAAGTGTGTGTGTGGGGGGGGGGGGGGGAAAGAAAAACCTTCCATGAGTTTACCTCTGTCTCCTTTTGTTGCTGACTTGCATGTAGTGTCAAGCAATGATTTGGTAGATTAGAAGGCTCACCAAGTCAAAGTCTTTTGTATAAGACCCAATTGAACATTCATTGTAGATATACCTGCAAGTAATACCCAAATATAAACCAGATTATTTAAAAATAATCAATATTCACATATTATGTCTAAAWTTTTAAACATTATGATTATCTTAAGGTCTTCTAATGAACTTAAATATAYGATTCATTTTATATAGTTTAAACCACCTATAATTTAGTCATCTCTGTCTGTCTCTAAATTACAGAACATCTCTTCTGCCTGTCTTAGATCATTATTTTACTCTTGGAAGAACAGTCACTCTATGAGTCTAGCAGTCATTTGGCCTTCTCTTTCCATTAACTATATTGAGTGCCTAGATGAGCTGCTTGTATCACATACTTAACTTTTAGGTGGCTACAATTAAATTAGACAAGTCAACACATACAAAAACTTACATTTCTCTTGCATTTGAAATTTCTTGAAGCTTGTCATACTGGCACAGTATTCGTATGGGAGCATCTTCACCAATTTAGTGACATTATTTTCTAACATACATTTTTCAGTATTTTTTTTTAATTTATCCTCTCACAGAAACTGAACTATAGGTTGATAAGAGCAGATTTAACACTACAAAATCACAGAATAGTGGAGGTTGGAAGGGACCTCTGGAGATCATCTAGTCCAACCCCCCACTGCTCAGGAAGGGTCACCTAGAGCATGGTAGACAGGGTTGCATCCAGGCGGGACTTGAAGATCTCCAGAGAAGGAGACTCCACAACCTCTCTGGGCAACCTGTGCCAGTGCTCCGTCACTCTCACAGGGAAGAAATTCCCCCTCACGCTCAGGCRGAACTTCCTGTGCTTCAATTTCTGCCCAYTGCCTCTTGTCCTGTCACACGGGGCAACTGAAAAGAGTTTGTCCCCGTCCCCTTGACACCCTCCCTTCAGGTACTTGTRCACATTGATAAGATCCCCCCTCAGTCTTCTCTTCCCCAGGCTGAACAGGCCCAGCTCTYGCAGCCGTTCCTCAYAGGGCAGGTGCTCCAGCCCTCKGATCATCTTTGTAACCCTACGCTGGACTCTCCCCAGTAGCTCCATGTCTGTCTTGTCCTGGGGAGCCCAGAACTGGACACAGWACTCTAGATGAGGCCTCTCCAGGGCTGAGCAGAGGGKCAGGATCACCTCGGAAAGGCAGTCCAAAGCATCTACTTTGTTTGATGGTAGTTTTTTTTCAATAGGGTTACAACTGTAGTAATCATGATACTGATATGAAAACAAAACAAAATAAATCAAAAACTCAAGCATTCTATACCCTGATATGAGCTTAGTTTTGATCAGAAAGTAATTTCCTGAATTTAAGATATATCTGGTTCTTTCAAAATGGCTGTTTTTGCAATCAGGGAAAATACTTGAAGATTTTGGCTCTTGTTTGAGTCTTGTAATGATTTCAACAGAGAAGTTGCACATAGGGTCCAGAGAAAAAACAGGTGACGTGTTATGTCAGGTGGACGTTATCAGTGTGCAAAAGTGGAATATTAGCTTTCAGATTAAAAAAAACAAAAACAAAAACAAAAAAAAAAGAAAAAAGGAATTTCAAAAATTATAAAAAATAGTCTTAAATTGTTGCTATATTTATTATAAGTATAAATTTAGAACTATTAATAGGGAGTAATACATAAAACTAATACAATATCTTTAAATTTGAGAAATCCCTTTTGATCACGTAAACAATGTAGTTTCAGCCAATTAGGCTAGATCCTGGTACCACAGAGTAACAAATAACTGTGTTTGGCTACAGCAGTGTTGTTGCCAAAATACAATACTATATCCTTATGTTACACAACAGTTTGAATGCACAGTAGTCCTTCAAACTGAATCCCATAATGAGAGGACAAGGTGCCAACATTATATATAACGGCTGCCGTAATTAAATATTTCTAAGTCTATTACTTCCAATGTACCACAGTTTTGTTACCACTGATTGTGATTTACCTCATGCTTTGTTTTACCTTTGTTATATTTTGGTTGCTCTATCACTTATTTAAATAAGAATAGGCTAAACAGCTCACCTCACTGACACCACCTAACATTTAAAATTGCTAAACTGTCAGTTTATGCTTAGCTGAGGCATATAACTGCCTTTTTCTTTTCTTTTCTTTTCTCTCTCTCTCTCTTTTTTTTTTAATGCCTCTTCGCCGGAACACCTAGAATAAGACAATAATAGCACTGTTAAAATTACTTCTACAGAAGTCTGTGATTTAGCCAATTTTTGTTTTTTGTTTTTTTTTTTGTTGTTGTTGTTGTTTTTGTTTTCCAAATAAAGGTATATAAAGAAAGAAAGTCTTAAACTTCTAAGGCTTTCTTTATTCACAAGAAACATAAAATCCTGATACTGAATTAACAGCATTTTTGTAGAAAGAAAGTAATCACACTGGTATACACGCTGAATAGTTATTTGTTGCTTTTAAAGTGCAGAGCAGGTGGATGCGCCTGTTCTATGCTGTTCAGCTCACTCTCCCTGACCTTCCCCATGAGAGACTTGTTGGAGTATAATATAATTTTTTCCCTGTCTGCCACTTTTTTTTTTTTTTTTTTTTTTTTTTAATGGGGGCAAGGGCGGGTGTCTAGTACTTACCTAATTCTCATCCGAGTATGCAGATACCACAGACTTGTGCACCTTGACCTACAAGTTTGAAGCAGATTTTTCATTTTAAGACTAGGTAGGTTGCATATAAACTTAAAGCAAAGTTAGAAAGGTAGAAGTTAGAGCACTGTTATTATCACTTCTGTTACATCTTGGTAAGTGTGCTGAAGTATTGCAACTTTATAACTGTCATAAGTACCAACATCTCTGTTAACTTTAATAGAAGTATCTTAATTTGTGTTAAGTAGGAGTGCAGCCATTTATATTTGTAGAAAGTAATAATAAGATAAAATACTCCTCCCTTAAGGACAAGTGCAGATTTCTGCACCAAGGGAAAAATAATGCTAGGCACCAGTACAAGCTGGGGGCTGACCTTCTGGAGAGCAGCTCTGCAGAGAAAGACCTGGGAGTGCTGGTGGATGACAAGTTGACCATAAGCCAGCAATGGGCCCTTGTGGCGAGGAAGGCCAACGGTCTCCTGGGGTGCATTAGGAAGACTGTTGCCAGCAGGTTGAGGGGGGTGATCCTGACCCTCTGCTCAGCCCTGGAGAGGCCTCATCTCGAGTACTGTGTCCAGTTCTGGGCTCCCCAGGACAAGACACACATGGAGCTACTGGGGAGAGTCCAGCATAGGGTTACAAAGATGATCAGAGGGCTGGAGCACCTGCCCTGTGAGGAACGGCTGCGAGAGCTGGGCCTCTTCAGCCTGGGGAAGAGAAGATTGAGAGGGGATCTTATCAA
>NW_028186353.1:124769-134379 GCF_003343005.1 Rhea americana | reverse complement strand
CAGGTTGCCCAGAGAGGCTGTGGAGTCTCCTTCTCTGGAGATCTTCAAGTCCCGCCTGGATGCAACCCTGTCTACCATGCTCTAGGTGATCCTTCCTGAGCAGTGGGGGGTTGGACTAGATGATCTCCAGAGGTCTCTTCCAACTTTTCCAATTCTATGATTCTGTGATACATACAGARGAAAACAAACAACCCCCCCCCMCACACACACACTACTATACTGTTATAGTAGCATAGCTTAATTTTATCTGCTTTTGGTGTCTAAGAATTAGGTTTTGATCTGAGTTAGTAACAGAGAACTCTGTGAGATACATATATACCTTCTTTGTCTAAATTAAGTTAAAATAGGCAACTTCCTAGTGGCAGTTTTCTCTACTGCATGATAAACGAAAGAGCAAGCTACTGGCTCACACTTGAAACTCTCTCTTCTGGATGCCAAAGACAAGGAGGAGAACACCATCTTAGATTTTCTATTAAAAAAAAAAGAATATTAGATCAAATATAATGTTGAAAGGTTATAGTCTTGAATTTGATTATTAAACCATTTTGTTTTCTTTCTTCTTCTAATTTATTTGGGAAAACAGTTAATGGTTTGGTTTTGAACCTTTAAGCAGTTTCATACATATAATTTATTTTTTTTCCTTATTATTTTCCTGTTGCATGTTTTTCAACATTTTCTTTTTTGCCTTTATGTTGATTACTTATTAGAGATCCTTGAAACAGAACTTAACCATAGTACAAACAAAAGCAATCCCAGCTTGAGCTAATAAATAACAGTATCAGTATCTTCRTGCCATTTATCATCTTTACATTCTTTCTGGAAGGCTATTGCCAGGGCTCATCTGAATAGCACTTTCTGATCTGATACAGGATAACCAAGTTTGCTCTGTCAAAGACTGATTACTCCATGCTAAAGTTTGAATAATCTCTTAGAACCGGTTCAGGGAGCAGAGTGGAAGGTTTGAAAAATGACTATTGTAATTTCTTTRAGAAGACTGTCAAGTCCAAGGTAACAAATTAAGAGAAGGAAGGAAGGGTTAGTACAGTGTTCATGGTTTTTACATTGTGCAACATAATGATTTGTAACCTCCTGAGGAAAAGGAGCTGCTCATCAGAAGACAGACACAGCTCCTTCCTTGCTCCAAAGGAATATCCTTAAAGGATGGATCTATATGAAGGCATAGGCTGGGTCTATGAAAAGTTACAAGAGTTAGCACAAACCCAGTCTGTCAAATTAATGTGGAAAGATACAACAGCATCAAAACCTACCAGGTCAGCTCTAAGAAGAGTGTTACCAGGACCATGCAGTTTGGTACGTAAGCTGGCCTTTCCAGCTTCACAACAGATAGACTCAGCAACTTTAACATTGTGGAGAACTACTATGGCTCACAAAGGTTTAACACAAGTGTGTCTGTGTTGGTGTTTCCAGTTTGGGGAGAACTTGTCTGGAGAGAAAATCAGGTGCCTAAAATTGGTCCTCTAGTGACATTTTAGATATCCTATGGAAGTATCTAAAATATATGACTCAGGACCTACAAGAGACCTGTGTCATCTGGCAGGATGTCATAGGCAGTGCAGCAGGATACCATAGGGAATTTCAAATTGTGTTTAACATTCAACTACTCTTGGAGGTTGGCATCCACCACTTTTAAATATCTACATGTGATCAGGGTATCTAAGCTCTCATTAGAGTCAATCAGGTAAGCTGTCAACACTATACATGTTGTTTTGTCCAGAACAAGTTCCGGAGTTAAGTTAATAAATAGATCTGTAGATGATGAAGCTGCAGCACTCAAGCTCACTTTCTGGTCTCTCGTATTTAGCAGTGCAGATTTAGCCTGAAAAGCCACCAATTCCAGGTAATAAAATGCATTCAGCAAAGAGAAGTCGTTGGCTCTTGTGATTCTGTGACCTTATGAGATACTTGAACTGTAATTCAATTAATTCTATCCAGCCAGAAATAGAATCCAAAGTCTTTTCTGGAGCAAAGCAGCCTGAAATTGTGCTTTGGAAGAACAAAACTGGAATCACGTGAAAAACATGATGCATCTGTGTTGCTTAAGCAGTATGAATCTGAACTACTGGCTTGCAGACTAAGCATCTCTCCCTGATGCAATGAAGGGATGCATTGCTGTCAGAAGATATGTGTATCGATATACTGATTCATTCATTACAGATCTTAGTTTTCCCTGTAGTCACTGGAAAGATTTTTTCCTGCTTAGAATGAAAACTTTGATTTCAGAATGAGAAAAATGTCATGTTGCCACCATCTAAATTGCTCTATCTACAATATACGTGCTGAGCTAATCAGTGCTTACACTGATCAGCCTCCTTCCTCTATCCATTTGTTAATCAAGCTTACGAACATTTATTTGCCTTTTTTTTTTTTTTTTTTAAAAAAAAATACTTCCACATCAGGGAAAAATACTTAATAAAATGGAAAATGAGATGTCTCTTAACTTTTAAACAATTAGATTGCATAATAGTGACATTTTGTTATTTGTAAAAGTTTAAGCATTGTGGGGTATTAGTAGAGATTAACTTCATCTTGAGGGATAGATGTTTAATGCTGACTGGAAATTTAACACATTTACAATGATGTCCTCAGTCGGGTAGTCAGCAACAGTATCATAAATTTCCAATTTTTTTTAATCTATGTAAATCATAAAATAAAAAATAAGAAAGTGCAATGTCTCTCTATATGAGATTAGAACACAGTTTACTTACAGTTTACTTACAGCCTTGGGCTGTAACACTGTAACACTAAGAACAATGTAAGACAGCAAAAATATTCATGTGATTTTTATGTAGATTAAATCTGAGCATACGTAAATGCAGAAAGAATAATAGATGAAGGCTCTGCATCTAATAGTGATCACTAACAACACCACTCATGTTAGTCTCCTCAAAAGAGGAGTTCAATTTTCCTGTGTTAGCAGAATCCCTTGCATAACCATTTGCTTCCACTTTGTCTTTTAGTTTTGGAAGCTCAGGATGCACAGTATTAAAAATAATGGTGCAGGATCACTCACAGTAGGAAAAGGTCTGAAATTAAAATGAAGGCTAATAAATAAGTGATCTGCATCACTGAAGGTGGCAGAGGGTTGATGTGCTCAGCACGAAGCAGGTGCACAGYGCACTGCAGCAGTGGGACAAGGCAGTATGCTCAGGCTGCTGCAGTGCGTGCGTGTGACAAGCAGTGCCCAGCACCAGCAGAAGATGCAGTTTCTGGATGGGATTTGTTCCAGGCACCTCTGGGAGTTACCTGACATCCCATAAAAGAATCCTTTACTTGATCTCTTGGTGGCACTTTGAAAGAAGCTCTCACATAAATGGGAAGTATTGAGTCAATTGAAACACCCGAAGTTGCTGTTTCCAACACTGCTGCTGCATGGTGGCTGTTGCCGAAATTGTTGTCCTGCAAAAATTTCAACCTCTGAGAAAGCTGCCTTCAGATACTCTTTCTTAAGACAATTATTCATCTGYTATCTATGAGAATTATCTGTTTAACTTTTTGCTTCTAAATGTCTTTGAAAGGTGACTGAGTCAGATGGTTACAAGGCATCTTTAAAGAATAACACTATTACCATATTGTGGTGCCTGTTGCTATCTTAAAACCAAAGTATAGAAGACAACAAAGCATTACTTGAACTTGTGAATATGATTAAGCATGTACARAACCCTATTACCAAAATATCTTTGCTAGGAATATTGTTGTCAAAAATAACATCTAATAATAATAAAACCCAATAATAATAATAATAAATCATTGCAAAACAGTTCATAAACAGAAATTTATGAGAATAGAGCAGAGTAAATAAAAGTAATTGGGGAATGGTTGGATGTGCCRTTTACTTCCACAGTGCTTAGAAGTAACATTACCTTCTAGAGTCACCTTCTGGGGAGGCAATCAGAAAGAGGATTAATGAGCAGTGAGGGAGGAAAAATAATTTGCAAAGCCTGTTATCTATACTTTCTGAGTCCACCAATCAAGGGAGATTAGTGACTGATCTTATTTGTCATCCGGGGGGGGGGGGGGGGGGGGGGGGGGGAGAGAAAAAAAAACACTCATAGGAAGTAGTATTGTTTTGCACTCTCTTGCACAATGTATCAAAGAGCACAGTTTAAAACCTTTTAGGGAGCTAGATATCAACAATGTTAACTTTGATAGTTATTAGACATTATTTTTAATTATAGGTATAAATGGAGAGTACTAAGTTCATCTTCTTTAAGGCTAGGCATAATTTAAACAAAGTTTGGCTACATTATATAGTGGCTTTTACATCTTTGCATAATTTCATCAGAATTGTCTGAACTGCAGCTTTAGAAACAGCAGGAAAATCACGTGCCACAGAATGGCCATTTCTCTGCTTTTTATTAAGAAGATAGAGTAATAAGATAAGAAAAACTGTAGTTCTTCCCAATAAATACCAGTCAGACTGACTAGCTGGAGCACAGGATTAAAGAGTGGATATTTTCACAAATTTTAGAGGATTTTTTTTTCCATATGCCAAAGTGAAAACAAGAAAAAGAGTAGCAAAGGTAAAATTCAGAAGAGGAAGACAAAGTTTTCCCACTAAATGCAGTATGTTTTTTTTTTTCACCTGTACCTTCTTTGGATGAGGTAAATGATTTATTTGCTATAGATATGTTTTAATATATATTTGCTAGTGTAGCATTGTCTGTCTTTAGTAAAATTTCAGGATATTTTATCCATCTTTTCAGCCAGAGGACAATGCGAGTCCATAAGTAGCTGAATGCATTCTTGCTTTGTGTTGCTTTGTGTCTTTAGAGCTTAACTGAATAGTATTGTCCTTGTACTGCTTTTCTGCCTCTGTTACAAATGGAGCTATTATAKCTTTCTCTATGCGATCTCATTCTGGAAATGTTAATTTATAGAGAAGAAACAAGTGTAAAATATACTAGAAAAATAAACAAAAGGGCACATGTCAGTTCTAATGGCAGTGGACTCAACTGTGTCTATTTCTGCAGCACAAGTTTTCCCCGAATGAAGAATAGTTTTAATAATAATCCTTCACTAGCAAGCTCAACAAATACTTTCCTCTCTGCTACTTCTTTGCATTTATTCAGATGTCATTACTTTTATAGGAACACTCACTGTGCATTGGGGTTTAGCATTATGTTTCTTTAATGGTTTCTGATAAAGTAATAGTTTGGAGAGGCTCCACAAACATTGTGTGGAAAAATGAAAGTGTGATGGAAAAAAATGTTTTGTTCTGTCACGGACATTGTGCTGCAGATAGGCATGAGAAGTTATTTATTACTTATGTAGAGACAAGATTGTTCTCCCACTATAATATCCTATTATTAATTGGAGACATAGTGTGAAACCACTGAGACCAACCAGAGTCATCCTGTTCACTTAACCAGGCACGGGGTCAATCCTCCAAACAGTAACCATTTGTCTGGCAAGTCGAAATGAGCAAGGTCAGATTGCTTCATTAATTCAGGTAAAGTGTTTCTGCATCATAAACCCTAAAGATCATAAAAATGATTTTAGTAATAATAATATAGAGTATTTYAGACTTTCTTTTGTGCAAGTTTTCAGCTTTGGATAAAGGATTTTTTTGTGTTTTGTTTTGTTTTCCCCCTTTATCCTGAAATGAACTTCTAGCCTGATATTAGACTTAATCATACTCTGATAGAATCTGTGGATTTTTCCCAGTGTTTTCAACAGGAATAGAGCCATTACTTGATAGATTATTGGGGATCTTTATACTGTGACAGTTATACGTTTGGTTTCATAAAAGGGGGTTTTGTTTATTTCAAGGCAATTTTTCTTGAAAAWTTTGTCTCAGAATATTCACTCTGTTTTAGTGTGTGGACACCAGGAAACAGCTATCAACAAGATCGGTCAGTTATCTCAATTTAATGGTCAGTTCTGTGGTTGCTTCTAATTTGAAAAGTAACTTCAAAACATACATTTATTGCCCAGGTTTGGTCTATGATTTTGGGGGTAAATGAACCCACTTTACAAATTAGGCATATTGACATCTTTTTGGCAGCTGATAAACCAAAATGCTTTGAAACTATCAAATATTTATATATACAAACACATTATATATATCAAAAAAAGAACATGTATATTATTATATAATTSAAATATATCATTATATAGTTGAAATATATCATTACTGAGATCCCTTATGATGAAGTCTCCTCCAGTGATGTATATTGTTAACTGCTGAGGACCTTAAGACAACTAGGAGTTCTAATTTAGACACTTTAGTTAAATATCTAGAATAAAYGAAATGAATCTGTGTTGAAGTACTTTGTAAAAGATCTTTTTGATGTTTGAAATAGAAGAAACTATGGAAAATAGATCTGTGTAGGGAGGGRAGGATGAAGGAAATTTTAACTTTCCTTTCATATAAAATTTCAAAAATTTTTAAGGCAAAAGGGAATTTTGAATATATACACTTTTAGAGTATCAGAACAGGTTGCATACTGGGATTTTTTTTGTTTTTTCATGATGGCCTTTATTATTTGTCAGAGTCAATTCTTACATGTAAACTAGAAAAGAAGAAGATAGATTATTCAAACACTGGAAAGCAGTAACATTCCACAGTCACAGTCACTGTTGGAATTGTAATCTTAGACATATATGTAATTTTTAGACTATATTGTAAAGGGATACAATGTTGGTTCCTACTTCCCTGAGTTTATATTCTTTCCTGACATGGGAAAAAAAAAANNNATGATTGTAGAGACACAAAGCAGAAGAGAAAGAGGTTCCCCCGTATTGCTACCGCATGACCCAAAACATCATGTGAAAAAAGACTATTGAAACACATTGTCTAGATTCAAAACACAAAGAAATATTTTATGAGGAACAGTTGCGAGAGCTGGGCCTCTTCAGCCTGGGGAAGAGAAGACTGAGGGGGGATCTTATCRAYGWGTACAAGTACCTGAGGGGAGGGTGTAGGGAGGATGAGGCGAGAGGATCCTCTCGGTACTGCCCAGTGACAGGACTAGAGGCAATGGGCACAAGCTGAAACACAGGAAGCTCCATCTGAATACAAGGAAAATCTTCCCTGTGAGAGTGACGGAGCACTGGCMCAGGTTGCCCAGAGAGGTTGTGGAGTCTCCTCCTCTGGAGATCTTCAAGKCCCGCCTGGATGCAACCCTGTCTGACATGCTCTAGGTGACCCTTCCTGAGCAGCKGGGGGTTGGACTAGATGATCTCCAGAGGTCCCTTCCAACCTCAACTATTCTGTGACTCTGATTAGCTATGCTCTTTAAAATATTTGTGTTCTGCCTTTGACAGAACTCAAATGGCCTCACTTTTTCTTCATGTTTATGTTAAGAAATCAAAAATTCTGAGTGCATATTTGGTTTTAACAGCTGGTATATACATGATTTCCTAATTTAATGAGGCAGTCAGCCGAGTGCTCCCCATGACCAGGGCTGATGTTGGTGGGGGTTTAAAATAATCTTTTATAAATGTATGCATCAGAACCTTTAACAACAACAACAACAAAAAAAAATCTCTCAGATTTATGCATTAAACTGTGTAAATAAAAGTGGATGGAATTTTTTAAGCTAACTATCCTGAGTCACATTGAATCATTTACCACAGACACATGATGCAATGGTCTGTAATTCAAGCTATGTTACATCCTTGGTAATTATCTGAAGTCTAGTTTTAATGTCTATAGGATAACGATGCTTATTTATGCAGTGTGATACCATTGCTTCATCTTTTTTAATAAGAACTACATAGAGCATTTGAAGCATTAGCTTGGGATGAGTGAACTCTATCAGTTCATCAAGGAAAAGGAAAACCTTCACAAGCATGTCAGGAAGATTTCAAGAATTAATTCATAGYGGGGAAAACTGTCCAAAAAATGAAAGAAGTAATGACCAAATGAGTTTCATATTTTGGCAATGTGCAGCTCTGATAATTTACAAAGGTTCATGTACTTCAGAGCTGTTTCTTTGCACTAAATTAGAAATATGGCTTAGAAGTTCTGGAATTCTTTTGAGGCTAGACTCTGATTTCATTTTTCAAATTGAATAGTACTTTGCCCCTTACATTAGTCCAATCAAAGTCCTGGGATAACTCAAGTGCAATTCAGTGATAGTAAACCTGGCAAGATGACGTCTCTGAGAGCTGGAAGGACTGTTAATATTTAAATATTAAAGCTTTCCTTGTTAAAGGCTCAAGTTTCCATTGGTAAATGCCTTTTAATTGCCCTGTCACATTTTTATTTTTAGTATAGGTAAAGTGCATTATTTTTATATTCCTGAATAGGGAGACCTAGAGGGGGAAGCAGGGGAGAAGGGAGAGCTTTTGATGTGTACAAATGTACAAAGCAAAAATGATCAAAACACAGAATTTCGCTCAACAAGTGTTTGGAGCTAATGTAACTCTAAACTTTTTGGATCATAAAACGTTGGCAAATACAATTTTAGTTGGCATTCAAGCAAAAACAAAACAAAACATGTGCCYCTTTAAACAAAATAAGGAATTTTATCTTGGTTTTGAACTGGGACTTTCATCAATCCTTCAAAAACTTTGTAATAGAACACGATTTGGTACAGAGGCTAAGGTTTAGATTCCATTTAAGAAAATAAATTGCCATTTGGAAGACACCTTCACTTCAAAGCTAACTCAACAAATGAATTCTTATCCATGATAGAACTAGTATATTGATAAATATCATCATATTAATATTTGGAATAGATACATRTTTCAGGGGTTTATCTCCCCCCTCAGCTTACTTGGAACTAGTACTATAAAAATTTACTTAAGGATTAGATGTGACTAGGAAATTAAGCAAAATATTTGCCCAGAATAGTGCTTCATCCACTTCTACAGGAAAAATTGTTTGTTAATAATGCTTAACCAACCTGATAGCCTTCTAGGATGGAATGAYTGGCTGGGAAGATGAGGGCAGAGCAGTGGACGTTGTGTACCTTGACTTCAGCAAGGCTTTTGACATCCTCCTAGAGAAGCTCAGGAAGTGTGGGTTAGACAAGTGGACAGCGAGGTGAATTGAGAACTGCCTGAAAGGCAGAGCTCAGAGGGTTGTCATCTGTGGCATRAAGTCTAGTTGGAGACCCGYGGCTAGTGGAGTTCCCCAGGGCTCAGTCCTGGGTCCCATCCTGTTCAACTTCTTCATCAATGACCTGGACAAAGGGACAGAGTGCCTCCTCAGCAAGTTTGYTGATGATACCAAGCTGGGAGGAATGACTGAGACACCAGAGGGCTGTGCTGCCATTCAGAGAGACGTGGACAGGCTGGAGAGTTGGGCGGAGAGGAACCTCCTGAGGTTCAACAAGGGCAAGTGCAGAGTCCTGCACCTAGMGAAAAAWAACTCCCTAGTAACTCTCTCCACCAGTACAAGCTGGAGGCTGACCTGCTGGAGAGCAAGTCTGTAGAGAAGGACCTGGGAGTGCTGGTGGATGACAAGTTGATCATAAGCCAGCAATGTGCCCTTGTGGTCAAGAAGGCCAATGGTCTCCTGGGGTGCATTAGGACGAGTGTTGCCAGCAGGTSGAGGGRGGTGATCCTGMCCCTCTGCTCAGCCCTGGAGAGGCCTCATCTCGAGTTCTGTGTCCAGTTCTGGGCTCCCCAGGACAAGACA
>NW_028186353.1:88664-124582 GCF_003343005.1 Rhea americana | reverse complement strand
ACTCTTTTCAGTTGCCCCGTGTGACAGGACAAGAGGCAATGGGCAGAAACTGAAGCACAGGAAGTTCCGCCTGASCGTGAGGGGGAATTTCTTCCCTGTGAGAGTGACGGAGCACTGGCACAGGTTGCCCAGAGAGGTTGTGGAGTCTCCTTCTCTGGAGATCTTCAAGTCCCGCCTGGATGCAACCCTGTCTACCATGCTCTAGATGACCCTTCCTGAGCAGCTGGGGGTTGGACTAGATGATYTCCAGAGGTCMCTTTCAACCTTACCCATTCTGTTTTTCTGTGATAATTTAAACATTCACTGATCTCACAAGAACTCGCATATTATCAACAGTGCTACTATAGTCAAATGAAGCATTTTTTCTTTTTTGAGTTACATGTATTTGAAATGTTAGACTGAACCTTGAGCTTTGAAATTACAGTAGTTATGTTTTTATCTCAACAGTTTAAACTATATAGAAAGTATTCATCTAGAATCGCTATTTACTTGTCTCAGTGGAAATAAATGAGCATCATCAAAAGACAATTCATCCCATGCATCACAGGGATGAATCCTCTCCTATTTTGGGAGGTCCACAGTCCTATTAATTATCATTGAATGGAGAGGAAGTTTGGTTATTCCATTAAGTCTAGAAAATTAAATTTTAGAACTTCAAGTTTAGTGAGGTAGATCCTGCTCTAAGTAACTTCATGTACAAGAGTAGTAGTATTTTAACTTGAGGAGGACACTTTTTCTYATATAGTGTCAAGCAAAACATACAGAACAATTGTCCTCAAGATATAGTTTATGGCTAGTGTTATTCTCTATATGTTAGCAGGCATCCTCTCTGTTTGGAATAATAGTGCTCCTAACAAATAGCTTAATTGTAGTCTGAAATGTAAGATTTCAGGTTTATTTTCCACCAAAATGATTTACACTGATTTGTGGAAAGTCCTATCAGTCACTTATCAGTATTATCTTTTAAATGTGCATTTAGATTAATTACAATAAAGATTATATCCCATGCAATTCTCAAAGATTGTTTTCATAACTGTGTGTGTTATTCATACAAAAATATCTTGAACAGTCTATTGTTGAATTATCCAATACCATAAACAGGAAACGTAATTTTTCCTGTGGAGTGGGAGAACCCAAAAAACCTTTTGAAAATCAACGCTCAAATGCGTAACACTGCATTTTTAACAAAAATATTTTTATTTTAGTAAAAGACTAAAAGATGAAGATTTTAAAAGACARATTATGAAGTAATCTATCCTATTTGGATTTTTTTTAATATCAAGTGCAGAGTAAAAAAAAAGCAGGAGCAATTATTGTTTGCAGTGGAATGTAAAATTTGCATCAAATTCCATCCGTGAGAGATTAGATGTCATTAGTTCTATGCCTCCAGATTGTGTTGTATTTTCTTTTCCTTTATATAAAGTAGAAAGTAGAAAAAGTAGAAATGGTGTATAGCTACAGACTCAGTAGAAATCCCTAAATCTGTTAAATTATTAATTGAAGGATTAGAACTGAAAAGAATGTCTGTGCAGCTAGTATAGTAGGATGAACTACTATAGACAAATTTAGCATCTTTAACACTTCTGGCAGCAAATTACAGAGAGATGATGACATTAGAAACAAACATACTATCTTACATTCTAGGTATTAATCAGAGAAATTATCTATAAAGTAGAATTTCAATGCAAATCCATGTACTGCAACAATAACTGCTGCAAGCCATCATCTGTGGAGGAACAATGAGCATGGAATACTCATTGCATTGGCCTGTTCCATGCTCTTTTTTAACATCTGTGTCAGTTTCTTTAATAATAATTAAACCATTAGTTCTATAGGAATACATATACATCCAGCTCCTTATGAGGTCAGATTTCTGTGCCTCTAAATTGGTAATCAGGTCTTATATGCCCTTTAAAGCACCTTCTAGCAGTGTCTTTTCTGCTTTCTTTCTTTCTTGCTCAGAGCCGTGTAAATCCTTCTACAATCTCTCTCAGRATACCTTTGAAATGTATGTATTATTTAAATCAGGATGACAATATTTATTTATTTCAAAAAGTAATGACCAAGCTGCTCATATTATTTTTGAATCTTTTCTAAGGCTGCCTAAAAATTTATTTTTGCAGAGTACGTGAAAAAATTGGTCCCTTGTGCCCTATAAAAGCAGATGGTTTAACATACTTCAGTCTGTATAACATAAGTTGTTTTCGTAATGTAGTAGTAATATATCCTTCCACTTACAGAATAAAATGTATCTCTGTTTATTTATTTTGGTAGATTGCCTGAATCATTTTCAAATGTTTCCTGAGAATTTACCATACCCTATACATTGCCTTTTTTATTTCTAGGAGTTTTCCCCACCCACCTCCCCTTGAGTTTTCCTTTTTTATGTTTCTATATTTATAATAATATATCATTTTGAAATATCTTAGTCATTATAGTTATGTTTTTTAATTCTGTCAATCAAATTTTTTGACTAATTTACATACTAAGAWGATGTTTTCCATTTGAAATTGCTGGCAAAACATCTGTTTCACAAGGAAGGCTATTAGAATATTCCTTATTGAAGTAATGTCTGTACTCTGGTGTAAAGCTATTATCTGRCATTTAGAATAAAGATCTGACAACTTTGGTGTTTAGTAGGAATGTAGGTGGTTTTCCACAGATTTGTGGAAACTTTCAGTTATTGAGATGTTACAAATATTTTTCAAAAAACAGTTAATGGATAAGGCTTTCCCCTCCCCCCAAAGGACTGTCAGAATATTTTTCCCATCTCTTAAAGATTATTCAATAATAATCTTAATAAGAGAAAAATGTAGATTCATCAAAATTCCAGTATCACTTAAAACTTATACACTGAATATATTTAAAGATTTAATTATGCTATTTTTCTGATATGCTTTACAATCAAATGAGTTTTCCATTGTAAGCTGAAAAATCCTATTGATCTTCAAGTAACTGCATTAAGAACTAATAAAAAAAATAGATTTTGTTGTAGAAAAATAAAACCTGAATGTCCTCCAGAGGGCAAAAAACTATTATCCTGTCATAAAATGAACTCAATTCTCCACCGCAAGCCATTGCTCCAGAGACTGTAAAGATAGATAAGGAGGTGAATCACATCATTAGCACATTCATAGTGAGTAAGGGTAAAAACCCCCAAATTTATAGGCACTACTGAATTCTTGAATTTCAGAATACAGGAACCACCGGAATAGAAGTTGCTCCTATGTTTACCTCAAACTCACACATCTGATGACACACAGATAGACATCAGTGCAACACAATCATAGAATCATACAACGGTAAGGTTGGAAGGGACCTCTGGAGATCATCTAGTCCAACCCTCAGCGTAGCCCAAACAGGGATTAAACCCACAACCTAGGCATTAGCAGCACCAGACTCTAACCAACTGAGCTAATAGATCATATTTACTTTTCRTAATACACTAGCAATCACACCAAACTATCAGATAGAATTTCTGTCTCATCTTTGTTTAGAATTCCATTATCTTCATTCCATATTTATATAATATTATAAGCATTCACTTATATGTTAATATATAATTGCATGTAAATGTAGGATATTCTATGTATTTGCTACACTGTCATCAAATAAAGGCCTAAAAACCTTAATTAATCAACTTGAAATCTTAATGCTTTCATTACTTTTAACTTCAGTGACTTCTAGTTTTTTGGTCTTGCAATTTCAAACTTTTCTTTCAATCTTCAGTCATGGCAGGGTTATTCTGACACTTTGGCAAGCTCCTGTTCCTTCAAAAGGTGTCTGTAGGTGATTCCTCGTATTCCTGTGTTTTTATTTGCAAGACCTGGACTAAAATCAATAAAGAGAAAAAAAATGAAATTAGTAAATAAAACCTTATCAGAGAAAAGTTTAAAAAAAGAAAGTTGAAGCATGGAATCCAGCATCTCCTGCTCTATTTTCCATTGAAGGTTTTTCTGTAGATCACAGTGTTGTTAGAAATTGAGGCTATAGAAATACAGATGAAAACCCACCCAATTAACTGTGAATCTTTCCACTGACTTTGAGGAGCTTTAGACCAGTCCTGTAATTCCTTCTTCTATGATCTTTCTGAATATCAAGGATAATATTCATTACCAACATTAGGCCTTAAATTGCTATCATTTCATAAAATAAATTTGTGTCATGGAATTTTGTTTCCTAATTCYTTGCTATTGGCTGCTTCCTCCTCAGCTGGAATAAAATTTGTTTTYCTTTATTTTCACTATTACTCTCACTATGACATATCTTTTCCATATACCCTTCCTCTCCTGCCAAAGCCTGACATGCTGTCAGAATTACACAAGATGATTTTCTGCTGTCCAATTTCAGTAACAGCTCTTTAATATATAGTATATCTGTGAACACTGATCTGGAATGATAGACAGTTCCACTGAAAATGTCTGCAGTTTACTACCCGCTGGAATCRTTTCTGCTGTATTGATGAGTGCACTACTTTTGGTACATTCATAAATTTACCCCAAATAGGTAATTGTTCTTTTAGTTACTTTAATACTCTTTGAGACATCTATACATTTACCAYTTACTTGCATCTGCTTGTTAACATATTGAATGCTGTTTTCTTTCCTTCTAGAAATTAGCAGAAGGAATTCAAAAATATTCTTTATAGACAAAAGTATATTGCCTATGCTCTCCTGTTAATCATATACAGTATGTGGYAATTTCCTAAAGAAAGCCATTATTAATATAAAATTAGTCACAGTCACTTCTTGTATGGAGATATGTTAACTTAACAATGTATGAAAAATCCCTTCCAACTCACTGAAATTGTATCCAATTAAAACTTCAAATATTTTATTTATTTATTTATTTTTACTTTCAAATACATCTCTAGTAGAGTTAAATAGATAATTTTGAAGTTGAAAACATAGAAATCTATTGGAAAGAATCATAAATGTTGCTAGCACAGGGATCTTTACAAGCTACTTTGTTTATTCTTAGGGCAATTTCTTCTTTTGACTTAATACATATCTTTAATGTCTTAAAATGATTTGTTTTATTAGAAAAACTAAAGTCATTTTATCTCTGGTGTTTTATTTCATATGGAAATTATCTCAGAACAAGAAAAGCGTAAGAACTTTTGGTTGTAGAGACAAGTTTTGTTGTGTATGTGAGCATAAGTATGTCCATTCCTATAGCTATAATAAACCTAGGGATCCACATCTGAAGAATATCATCACAAAACTTGAAAAAYAGAGACAGTTTCGGAAATGACTAAACCATAATTTGCCCAATCTACTGCATTTTATTTGCCTACTAAGCTCAGTTTCATTCTCTGAATATTCTATCTTCTCAAAGCCTTCATCTCAGTTTTCCTTCTGCAATGTGGTTATCTTTCAGATATGGTCAGAAAAAGTTCCTTCATCTGCTTGCTTTGTTGAGGCAAAGAAGTGCCTCACTGTGATTTCCAATGCCACTCTCTTTGCCTTTCCCTTCTAGAGCCAAAAAAATCTCTTTAACTAATTAGTCTCTGTGAATGCTTGTGGCTTTGCATACTGACACAATTTTGTCTAGAGTGGTAAAAGAAAAATSCCTCCCTAGCAATTAGGAACTGTCCTCAGATGTTAAACTAAATCCATTTGCTCTGTGGAAGGAGCTGAACCTCAAGTGAATATCCTAACTGCTACACAGTTAGAAACAGCCACAAAGCTACAGTACTAATCACAAAATTGAGCTCCTAGCCATCTATTTTTTTAAAGAAAAGGTAAGCCATTTAGTCATACCTTATCATCTACATTCCTCASAGCATTTTGGTCTGTACAGCTCAGTTTCACATAAGTGCTGAAATTCTGACTTGTGGTCAATGACCAGGGCTTAATTTTTCAAGATTAGTCATCGAAATACAATGTGTCAACTTCRCACAAGAAATTGTTGCCACCTAGCTGGGACTTGATTCTTCCAGGTCAGATGGCCAATTCCCCATTTAAGACCTCCTTCCTGAATGATGGTCCTCTCTTTTATCCATCTGTAGATATCCATCCAGTCAATCTTCTGCCAGAAAGACACTCTGTCATGTCTTTTTCACTAGAAAGCCTTAGTTTTACCTTTCTTTTGATTTTACACAAGATTTTTGTGTGGCAATAATCTGCTAAACACAGCTGACACAAATTCTTTCTTTTTWAAAAAAGGGTAACTAACAGACCCTCTGTTTGATTCTCTTCTTTACGATCAGTTGCAGTCAAAGAAGTTTCTTGTATTAAAAAAAAAAAGATATAGTAGAACTGGGAAAAGTTYGAGGAAAGAAAAAAGCATCTAATACATAATACAACTTATTTATGAGAAACAGATATACAGGACAGGACTTATCGGTCTTGAAAAGAGATGACTAAGAGAGATATGAGTAGTCTATAAAACTTTAAGAAGGAAAACAGGGATAGTTTATTTACTACCTTATCTCAGCAGAAGAACAAGAAAACATCAAAATGAAACTGGAAGGTAGCAGTTTCACTGCAAAGTAAAGAAAGTCTTTTTTCTTGCAAGTACAGATGTTATTTTACTCAGGAAAGATGTCCTCACATTCTCATGATTGCCATGTTATAGAAACTGAAGARGTAGTGAAGAATACCAATTTTCTGCCTGTGGAAAATCTGTGCAATACTTTAATAACCAGCCAATACTACAGTGATGAAGAGAGCACCTCTCTCTCCCCTCAGCATTTCAATCCTGGCATCAGAGTTGATTATTACTTGCCAGAGGTCTAAATCAGTTATAAATTGATCATAAGAATTAATTTCTTCCTTTGAAATAATTTATTTATTTYAAAGTGTAATAAAGATGATAAAAGGATCTCTGAAGCAATTTATTTGGTAAAGGATGAACCTGAAAGAAGTCAGAGAAAAGGTGAAGAGAATTTGTCCTAATAGCTACTCTAATCTAATTTAAATGAGTACTAGGAAATAAGACAATTTAAGTTGTCTTCTCTCTATTTCTGTTTTACACTGCAATGCATACATACACATGTGCACAAATTTTACCAACTTTCACTTTTGGAAATGGCTGGATTGTTCATCTGAGATATTCCAAAACTCTCAGTCTGTAGCAAAATTATAAACAATAGAATRTGAAATCTTATAATGAAAGAATGTTAGACAATTTTAGCATTTTTAATGTTATAAACTAACATAGGCCTTTGTAAGTCACTATTAAATAATCATAAAAGTGTGAAATATCAAAAAAATGTGTCTTGACATATATATTTTAATAAGGACTTGAATATTTTTTGGAATGTGATGAATACAATGATGCCAAAAAATCTACATGCAATSTACTGCAGATAGAGATTTTCTCTAAAACCTGAATTAATATATATTTGAATTCATTGTGTGGAAACACCACCATGAAAAAAAGAAATAAAATAATTTCCAGTAAAATTAACAAAACAGAATTTTGTATTTGAAATCTCTGCATTATTTTCTACATGTGTAGTTTTCTACATTTTTTTCTATAAAACTTGCAGAAATTAAACACCTCTTACTTTTTCTATTTTATTTTTACTGTATTCTTCAGGATAAAGAAGGAATGGTTCAATACATCTGTGTACACCAAAATACACTTACAAAGGAATTTTAAAGCTACTGAAATGCTTAGGACTTGATGAAATAATGTGGAGTTTTTTAATCTGATTTTATACTGGTGTTCATTTTAACATATACATGTTTGTAAAGTAACTTTCTTTAATGCTAGGTCTCACTTATCTACCAATAAAACATTTATATTGCTTCCCATCGTCATGTTTTGTATCTGCCACTGATATTATACGAGGCAATTTAAGAAAGCTCTAGCAAGTTTCTAAAAGATGAATTAGGTTTCTCTTTTTCAAGTCCTTTTCCCCCAAAATGTATGCAAGTCATTTGCTCACATATAGTGTTTTAGATGTGTTTTTCTTTGATAGTATTCACATCTTGCAACCCAGAATTATGTAAAAATTTGCTTGCTGGTAAGTTTTCATACTCAGAAGGGTAGCATATTCGATACATTTTCTGCCCATATGTGACTTATTTATGCCTACATCCTTGCACCTGTTCTGCTAGCTATCTTCATTAATAATATATAAAAAGGAATTATTTTCCTCTGATGTTATAGACTACATAGCTGTGACTGTCTGTTGAACTGAACATGAAAAAAACACTGATTTGTTATCCACCTAATTAGAATTTTCTTCTAAAACCTTCTTCAAATTCATTAACATAAGAATTTTCTGTTATTTCTGTAATATTTTACTGTGATCCTTTGAGAGACCTAACATTTTTTATATTATTTTTTTCCCTAATGTTTTGCGCACTTAATCTTCTACTGAAATGCAAACTGTTTACATTGTAAGGCTGATCTGTACGTTTCTTCTGCCCACTTTGTCTGTTTCTATACTGATAAATGAAAGAGGCCACTAGCACGGACAAGCCATGTCTACACTGCTTAGGAATAGCCCCCTCTAGAGGATACTGACTCTTGGTTTTTTGTGGTGCCCTTAGGGCCCAAGATATAAGTACTACGTTTTACGTATTTTCTACTTGAGATGTCTGAAGTTACGTAAAAGTTGTGTTGCAACCTGCCAGTCTGAGAAGAAAATTACACTTTTCATGCTCAGGGCTGAGATATGAATTAATGTAGAGATGTTTCAGAGTGCAAAACTGGATGGGATAGGGCTGATAGATTGGAGAAAGCTAAATCTGACATTTCAGTTTTTAGGAATAGTTCTTGGACTGAAATATTTTCTACAACAACATTAAAAATAGCCAGCTGGATGTGTTTTAACCAGTGGACTTAACCATCCTGGATATTATCTTGAAGCATGTGTAGTGGTGATCATGAGTAGCCAGCATGGATTCACCAATGAAAAATCCTGCTTAACCAATCTGATAGCCTTCTGTGATGGAATGAGTAGCTGGGYAGATGAGAGGAGAGCAGTGGACACTGTGTACCTTGACTTCAGCAAGGCCTTTGACAAACTCTCCCATAACATTCTCCTAGGCAAGCTCAGGAAGTGTGGGTTAGATGAGAGGACAGTGAGGTGGATTGAGAACTGGCTGAATGGCAGAGCTCAGAGGGTCGTCATCAGTGGYRTGGAGTCTAGCTGGAGGCTAGACCCAGGGCTCAGTCCTGGGTCCCATCCTGCTCAACTTTTTTATCAATGACCTGGACAAAGGGACAGAGTGCCTCCTCACCAAGTTTGCTGATGATGCTAAGCTGGGAGGAGTGGCTGACGCACCAGAAGGTGGCACTGTCATTCAGAGAGACCTGGGCAGGCTGGAGAGCTGGGCGCAAAGGAACTTCATGAAGTTCAACAAGCGCAAGTGTAGGGTCCTGCAYGAACAGAGGAATAACCCAATGCACAAGAACAGGCTAGGGACTGACCTTCTGGATAGCAGGTCTGCAGAGAAGGACCTGGGAGTGCTGATGGACGACAAGTTGACCATGAGCCAACAATGTGACCATGTACCTAAGGAGGTCAAAGGTATTCTGGAYTGCATTAGGAGCATTGCCAGTAGGTTGAAGKAGGTGAYCCTCCTCCTCTGCTCAGCCCTGATGAAGCCACGTCTGGAGTGCTGGRTCCAGTCCTGAGCTCCCCAGTACAAGAGACATAGAGTCAATTGAGCRAAAGGCTGCTAAGGTGATTAAGGGCCTGGAGCTTCTGTCATATGAAGAATGGCTGAAAGAGCAGGGCCTATTCTGTGTTATTACAGTTGCAATGTGGTAAGCAAAGTCAGTTTAAAGACTTTGGAGATCCTAGGCATAATCCAGACTAGCAATTTCTGCAGACACAAACAGATACATCATGGGTATAGAGTGTATTTACATCAAGTGGAAGATGTGCTACTCATAGACTAGCTGTTGTTCAACGTGTAATTGTTTTACATGTGTATCACAGTTGGTGTTTGGAACAGTCAATGGTCTCAGACATTGATCATGTGCAGAAATATACTGCTTGTTATATATTTGTGTGTGTGTGTGTGTGTGTGCGCGCATAACGAAATAATAAAATAATAGTAAAAGCATCTTCCACGTATATTTTATATGTGACATATACTTCAGTGCAAATAGTAGTAGTGTAGGCAGGTGCAAAGTGTTGAATTTTTGGCTGAAAGAAGCAGCAAAGTGTAAATATTATTATTTTTTTCTGATCAGGTGACTTAATAAGGCTTTAAGGGGAAAATATAAGGAGAGAAACAATGTTAACAGTAGGCAGGGAACAGTGAGTATGTGATGTTGTACACCATTTGGAAATACACTTTCCTACGTGTTCTGCAAAGCAACACTTTCCTACGTGTTCTGCAAAGCAACAGTTTATTTAGTACTCTATTCCTTGTGATATCATCTAATCCTGAATCCACCTTTCCTGTTAATATTGGATTTTACTTCAAGCAAATAGATTGTTGAGGTTAAAGACTTCAGTGAAGATTAAGAGAGTTGGAGCTCAATCAATGCAACGACATGACTAAAACAAACACTTAAGCTCTRTTGGCTTTGATAAGAAGTCTTTGTACATCAGTTCCTTTCATAATATAGAGAACTGATGTCCTTTCTCATTTTCTTTCCAGGGAAGTTTTTTCTTTCTTTCTTTCTTTCTTTAACAGTTACAGATACTTAAAATAGATTTGCTTGTCTGTAGCCTTTCTCTGTGAATACCGAATTCCACTGACCAAAACATTTCTCTGTGAAATGGAAAGGAAAACTTTTCCCTTTGTCTGATTGGGGGGGGGGAATAATAGCAGTTAATTCATTTTTAAAACAAATTTAAAGGCCAAATATATGAAAAGTGGCTACTTCAAGAGAAGATTACAGGTCATTATAGAAGTGCTACAGAATTTTAGCATAAAATTTAATGTGATGATTTCAGATGCAAAAACAAAGATTATAAACTGATCAACTGAAAGTACCACCTCATAAATAATGACTTTGGAGAAGAAGAAGGAATAGAAAGAATAAAAACAAATATAGGTGCAGGTCAGGAAAAGACCAGATAGGTCATTGCATCTGGTTCCCTACAAGTGGTAAAAACATAATAAATACTTCTTCAGACACAAGCCAGCCTCCACCATGAAAGTGCTTAAAACTGCTTTTCTTCTGGCTGCCTGCTACAGAGAACAAGATGGACTTTGGTGTTATTTTGGTGTCTATTTAAATCATTTATTAGATAAAGATTCCACATCTTTCATCTTTCCAAAATCTAACAATACTATCTCTACTACTACTAAAAAAAAAAAAAAAAAAAAAAAAAAAAAAAAAAATCTGAATAAACTTCCCTTCACCAAACCCCAGAAAAAAGTTGTTTTCCTTCTAGTTCCATACAAAACCAGATTGCTCTAGTATTAGGAATATGCCTCTAATTCCCAATCTATATATCTGTTACCCTTTTATATCAAATTCATGTTGAAATATCAAGGTCTTTTAGTTTTAATAGGTTTTCTCCAATGCATTTATGGACAGCAGTCATTCTCTCATAACTTAAATGTTAAGTTAAACAACTCAAGCTCTCCTAGTCTTTCATAAAACAGGTTTTCCATACCACTGAGTATACAAATAGCCTTTCTTTACACCAGCTCTTGTTTTGATTAATCTTGAGCATGGACAACCACAGCATGTGTTGTATTTCAAATAATTCTGCTTGTCTTTCTGCAATACTTTCTTTTCTTGAACTTTTTTTTTTTTTTTTTTTTTTTTTTTTTTTTAAGGCTGAATCAAACAGGCATTTCAAAGTTTTCCTTGATTTGGGGAGTGTATCTGAAGCAGAAGCTTTTTAGTTAACAGTATTGTCCCTGAACTTTATGCTGTTGACTTTCTACATACCTCCATTATTTCAACCCTTAAGGTCATTTATATTTTCCAYGTGCTATCCCAAGCCTCCTCTTTATTGGCAAATGTTTTCTATCACTGTGTCATCAGCATATTTATCAGCACACCCCTCCTTTCTGTCTATTAGTGGAAATATTAAGTAAGATTTTCCCCAAGACTTATCCTTAAAGAGTAGAATCCAGCTCTTTCACTGAGCCAGGAATGATCAAATGTTCAATAGGATAATATCTGAAGAAGGGACAGATTATATACAGCAAAAGGCCCAGAAGGGGCATATAAACATCTATAAACATTTTTAAGGTAATACATAAACTGTGATCGGAAGTTATTCAGTATTTCTGGATAATGGAAAAAGAAGGGAAGTAATGATATGAAGGTGAGAAATAAAATTGTTAATATTTATGAAACTTCTCTATAATAAAAGGAATTAAGTAGTAGGTTTTAGATAAAATTGCTACAACTTCAGCAACTGGTGATGGTGTGCAACAATTAAATATCTGCAACAAAATGTTAATTCTGCAACAAAACCTCAGGGTAGATTTCACCTTAAATGGAATCTTTTTAATAAAGTACAGACAGTTTCCTTCCTACGAACATAAGTGATAGAGAAGTATGTGACATACTTTCCCATTTAAAATTCATTTGAAGGCATCCCTTTTGTGCAAATTGAAACGCCTGAAATTTAAATTATAAAGGGTAACTAGCACTACCACTTCTGTGGTATTAGCCTTTTAGTTATTAAAAAAGAAAAAAAAATCTATACACAAAGGTTTATGAAATTTGTTAATGACAGAAGTACCAAAGTTTATTACCTATTCAAAAGATTTTCTTCAGAGGTATTTCTACGCAAAAGGAAACATTTTTTTTGATCCTATAGGTCCAATTACATATATAGGAGGAAGGTTCTACTTAGGAATACTGTAATTATAAAAAGAACTTGTACCTTGGATCTTCTAAATATTATGATTTAAGCTAGKAGTGGCATTATTAAATTCAGAAATCGCTAGTCATTCAAGAACTTTCTAGAAAAAAAAATAACATTGCAAAATTAAGACTTGCCTCTACAAAGGAGGATATTTAAGTCAGTTTCATGGGTATCTGATCAGTGTAACCTACTTAAATGCTTTAATGTTTTTTTTTCTCATTTATTTATTTATTTTTTTAAGAGAAACACCTTCAGCTCTCAAACATCAGGACAAGTAAAAGGTAGCAGGCTTTTTTTTAAAAACAAAACAAAACAAAACTTCAATATAGTCAATTAAAAAAAAAAAAAATCTGTACTACTTCCTAAGTAGTTCAATAACTAGTTTTTTTAATTTTAAATACATTTGGCACTAAAATATAGTCATTCTTAAATATAGTCATAAATCACAGTATTATTCAATCTATTCATTAATAGATCACTATAATAGATCTGGGGAAAATTAAATTCATTATATGTGTGTATATATTGCTATACTGCACTTATTTGTTTGGGAATTAAAGCTTGACTGAACAGGCATATTTATACAGCAGTACTGGTATCAGTTAGTACTGATAGTACTGGCAAAGAGCAGTACTTGTATTAAAAGTATCCCTACAGCTTAAAAAATGTATCCCAAAGTAACTGATTTTGGATAAATAAGGAAATTCCAGTCTTTATGTAATATCTAACATGTAGACATAGGTTGCATTAACTGTGTAAACAGAACCTGAAATTTCTAACAGAAATATATATTTGGCACCATTAAAGGATTCATATTTGTCCAGTATTACAACTACTATGTGGAAATCAATTTGAATAAAACATTTCTTTGCACTGAAAAAAATCATTTTCAGTTTGGGTGAAGTTTCTTATG
Organism: Rhea americana; assembly: GCF_003343005.1. Taxonomy (NCBI): domain Eukaryota; kingdom Metazoa; phylum Chordata; class Aves; order Rheiformes; family Rheidae; genus Rhea; species Rhea americana. Next base: position 110,915 of record NW_028186353.1, on the reverse strand, counting down.
ATTCTTGAGATATAAAAATCTGAAACAAAATCTTTAGGGTTATTTAGTCGTTACTTATTTGCTCTGATATCTCCTTATAAAATGTGTTTGATATTTTTAAAAAGAAAATATCCCTGAATTCATCTACTGATTTTTAATTATTATTAAATATTTCCTTTATTTCCTTTAACAAAACATAGACAATAACCATGCTGTTTTGTAGGGAATGTTTACTTGTTTTCCTACGAAAACTTAAGTATATCTATCTACTTTGTATCAAACTATGTTTTACCTGATTTTTTCATTAAGTCTGTTAACAGAAAATAAATAGTATTGGTGTATTCATAGGTACACAGAAGTATCTTGGAATAGAAGATCATTCAGTAATGTTGACTTTATAATGGTTTCCGCTGTGTATTACAGTGAAGTACTGGCGTAATGGTTTAATGGATCGATTCAGTTTATATAGGTAGAGCTATATAAGGAATGGAGCTATATTCTAACAGACTGAGCATCAGATTAAAGATTACTTTTGTTTCATAAACTGACTTTTGGTGACTTTGAGAAATACCATTAACTTGACCACATTGTTTATAAACCCATTATTAAGTACAGAAAATAATAGTTCACAGCTTACCCACCAACAATATGTTATAGGGATTATTTACATTCCAAATGTGGAACTACTGCTTGGATTAGTAAACATTTATTTTCATCATTAGTTTTATCACCTTCAAAGGGACTAGTCACTTAAGTAAGTATTCTCAAGTATGAAGAGGTTTTTAAAATTTCCCCTTCAGCGTGAACAGATCTTTTACCTAAGGCTCCATCCTGCATATACTGAAGTCCATGTATAATCTTCTTTTGACTTAGTAAGTGGAATAATATTAATATCAAAGTTCTCTGAAGATGAATTGCCAAGTATTATTGTTAAAACTCTTCCTATAAAGGAAAAACTAATTTTTTGATATTTTAATAAGTCATGCAAATCTACCTTAAGTAACCTAGAAAATAGATATGTTTGTATATTTTGAGTAAAATTGAATGACAGCTGAGTAAAATTATTTATTATATCTTTGAATAGATTATTTTTGTATTTAACCTTTTCTCAGATTGATGAGAAGTCTCATTTAGCAATTCATTAGTGAACTACTCCAGTAAAGCTCGCCATTGTGCATCTAGTAGAATGTAACACCGAACACTTAGCTAAAGACTAATTCTCACTATTAATCAAATTTTAATTTCTAAAAAAATATATACATTTCAGAGCCTTGGCAGTTTGATTGATTTCACAGTGTTAAAAGTTCAATTTGGAGTGCCACTTAAGAGGAAACAAGTGGACATACAAGTAAACAAGCAAAACCAAGCTGTGCCTATGCTGCCAAATAAGAGAGTGAACCTGAGCATCCCAGAGTATTTTCATGGTTTAATTGTAAGTTCACTCTCCGGCTGTGCTTCAAATTGTTTCAATTTTGGATTGTTTCCAGGATGATGTCTAGTCAAAGGACAATCCCTTTAGTGGAGAATTCTTAAAAAACAATAGAGATAAGAACCAGGTCTGGTCCTCACCACCTTATATGCTACCATAACAGGATTTGTGTTCTCTGTGTAAGCCTTCCTGTCTCACCTCAGGACATGAAGGATTTTCCCTCAGTTTCTTACTTTAAAAACACAATAACAGTTGCAACATAGCCCTTGCATTACTTCAAACATTTTGAACAAATAAAACAAATAAATTAATAATTATTTCTTACAGCTATAGTGAGTCTGCATGGTTTCTAGAGAAGATCCATAGGAAAATGCTATGTAAAGTAAATGTTAATTTTCTCAAAATGAGATTAGCTCTATATATTATGAACATGAACCAATGATGCCTTCTCTCTTTTACTTAGCAGTAAAAACTTCCCTCTGCAGTAAATRTGACCATACAAGCTTATCCATAGGGGAAGAAGACAATATGCAGAATATTTAAGGTAGCGTCTTTCTATGGATTGTTTTCTACAGAAATTAATCTTTCTCCATTGAATGTAGAGTTTACTGAGAAAAATTTCTCATCAGGCTAAAGTTAGACTTTGAGAACTCTCTACATTTTCTACATTTGAAACTCAGAATTGCCTGGAAATCAAATTAGGATTGGCATCACACAGAAAGTAGTCTCCGCTTCTCACTCATTTCATCCTTCTTTGAATTCCACAACATCAGTTTCTGATAGAAGTCAAAATGAATATATACCATGTCTACAGCTGAATTTATCTTTACAAGCTTATGCTGTATATACAGATATGCTGGAAATATAACCTTATTACTGCATATCTATTTCTGTGTATATAAATTCTAAGATAATACATAATGCCTGAATCATTTACTTTTGCAGAAGCCATAACCACTACTATACTACTGTTGTTATTTCTCTGTTAGCTTGTTTGTATTATTTGAGACTTCTGGGATTAGTGGGATTTTTCAGTGGCTGCTGAACTGAATATTAAAAGCAAGTAGCATAGTTCAACAATTCCACAGAGTTGTCAGTATTCCATATGAACACTAACCAGGAAGATTTCATTTTCAAACATTATCCACAACCCACAGGATTCTACAGCGGTCCTTAATACACACACACACTCACTCACACAGACAAATGTTTTTCTCTTGTTAAATATTAGCAGAATGGGCATACAGTACAGTAAAAACTTGATAGCAAAAACTCCAATATCTTCAGCTCAGAACAGAAAAGAAAATGTAATTGTTGATATTTGAAATTTATGTATAAGAAATAATCAGTCGGAACTGATGACATTTTAAAAAGTCTACCATATGCAGCTGTTGCTATTTGAGAATGTTAAATTACAAAGGTGAGGATTCTTTTTTCCTTCCTGTTGGAAACATAAGATACATCACCAGGATGTTTCTTATATGATTCAGACTGAGGTACTTTAAACAGTTCTTACGTAGGTAATTTCCAGAATAAAATTAAAAGACTTTGAATCTTTGATAATTAATTACATTTACTTCATCACTGAGATGAGGACTGTATTTAAACAGTGGGCGACACCCACAGTTATGTTTTTTTTTRAAGTATAGCTACACTACAATATGTTGCAGAGATTTTCTTACCTGTAGAAATGTATGTTAAAGTGGCCACATTCATGAACTACTTCACCATAAAGTCTCAAAAGTTAGAGTTATGATTAGAGAGTTAGGCAGAGAACACTAACCAGTATGACCTCAGATCTTTGCCCATGTTTTCAGGGCATGTTCAGGATCTGCACCAGCTTTGCTGCATGATAGGATGAGATGGGTGTGTGCATAATGACCCCTGTCGTTCCCTAGTTGCAACGACGAAGGCAAAGACAGTCCAAGAGGTCCAAGCTATAAGCAGTCCCACAGTCTAAGCATTTGGGGAATGAGGATTACAGCATGCATGAAAGAAAATATTGTACTTAGATTTGTATCTAGCCTACAATTCCTAATAAGAACATATTAAGAAAACAAATATAAAATTCTCATGTGCAAGAGCTATACCCATAGTTTAAATTGAAATTTTAAATTTCATCAGTACAACAACAGGTTAAAATAAATAATAAAAAGTCCAAAAGTCTGAGGTCTAATTACCATTTACCTACAAAAATCTAACAGAGCAGCAGTAACAAGAACAATTAGCCAAACTACAGCACTGACTAATACTGCAAAAAGCCTTGCCAGCAGCTGTAGACAGTGGAAGACCACCTGAAGAAATATATATAAGATCAACAAAATAAGGAGAGAAGGAAAAGCTAATTCATGGATTATATTCCAGAAGCAACATTGGAGCTTCTGCATTAGACAAATTTAGTTTGGAATAAAACTGGATCACTCAGGACAAAAATGAAAATATATGGAAGATCAGATAGTTCAATTTTATCTCTTTTCCGGAAAGAAAGGGAAAGGGAAAGGAAAAAGGAAAGGGAAAAGGAAAGAGAAAGGGAAAAAGAGGAAGAGGAAGAGGAAGAGGAAGAGGAAGAGGAAGAGGAAGAGGAAGAGGAAGGAAAAAAGAAAAAAGAAAAAAGAAAAAAAGAAAGAAAGAGAAAGAGAGAAAGAAAGAGAAAAGAAAAAAGAAAAGAAAAAGAAAAAGGAGAAAGAAAGAGGAAGAGAAAGAGAAAGAAAAAAGAAAAGGAAAAGGAAAAGGAAAAAGGGAAAAAAGAACCAAAACCCAAAGAAACCTTCACTCCAGAACAACTCCTTTCTTTTTTATTTTCACCCTAAAGTTGTCATCAATAGTTAATGTAAGATATACATTTAGTTTCATAACAACATAAAAAATAACAGAGGGTGCAATAGCCAATAACAGTCTTAACTGCAGTGATGCTGAGATGGTAGCTTTTAAATTCTGAGGGAAATAAGGAAGACAAATAGTAGAATAAAGATCTTGGATTTCATGAAAATGGACTTCTGCTTGTTTTGATAGGTGGGATCCCTTTCAAGGCTGCCCTGAATAGCAAGAGACTGGGAGAACTGGCTGATATTCCAGGACAACCTCCTTCACACACAAGAATGGTCCATCCAACATGCAAGACCTGCAGGCCAGTTTAGCTGAATATGGAGCTTCTGAAAGCATTTAAGTGCAAGAATAAAGCTTGGATAGACTACCAAGGAGCAATCTAGCACCTGGTGAGGCCATGGGAAAGGCAACAGGAAGGGCTCCTACACTATCAGCAAAAGTAAGACTAAAGATAATTTTCTTGCTCTACTAATTTGGAAAGTTACCTAGCGACAAAAGACACAGAAAAGTCTTGGGTACTCAGTACTTGCTTTATCTCTGCTGTTTAGTGGCAATGTCTGCCTTCTCACTGACCTGCTCACTCTTATATTTATCTCCCCTATCTCGCAGCTTCCCTTTACCTGAGAGTATAGGCACTGCTAGGTCATTCCATTGCATTTCTGAGACAGATTTCTAGGACTTGGACTTACCCACTACAGAAGTCTACTGCTATTTAAAATTTACTAGGGTAGGCCATCTTGCCTCCAGATTCTGCTCCAGAAAGGTACAAATGTCCCACAGGAACTCTGTCATATTTGACAGACCACTGTGGATGTTTTGTATACTATACAGTCTCTCAGATGATAGTGGATGCCTGTGAATGAGTAACTGAACTAAACTGTTAAAATACACTTGAATTATTGTATCCTCAAAGTGTCTATTTCTCTCTGCTGGCCAAAAAAGGGACACTAGATTAGCATTTCATATGTAAATATCTATTTACAGATATTATTTACAGGATTAAATTTTACTCAATTTCATCGTGTTAACAATATCAAATAGATAATAACAAAGATATATGTCTTTTTTATTAACTATTTCTTATAGAGACAGATTCCAAGGAGGTGACAAAAGAATAAAGACAAAATAAATGTACAAATACCGTTCATAGCCCAAGGCAGAATGCCCAACTGGTGTGGTMCTTCAGCACTGTGCACTGGACTGGGGATGTTCTTAGATATCTTTTATCCCTCTGGAGCTGACAGCTGACCAATTTCTCTGTTCCTGGCACCTGTTTCTCCAAAAAGACAGCAGAGACAGAAGCTAGTGCTGATCAGACCTGTTAYTTTCAGAGCTTTCAGACCCTTTACTTTGGCACAGTAAGTCCAAAAATTCTAATAAATTTGACTGTCTGAAAACAATAGATACTGAGAAGCATGGAGATCTAGGTCCCACGGACAGTCTTTATGACTCCGAAAGTTTCTAGGGAAAAAAGAAAAGAAAAAAAAAAAAAAAGACTTCTGAGACTTCTGCTTACCAAGTATTGAACTTCAAATATTTTTTGTGAAATATCTATGGTGAAATACTTTTGTTGCCAAAACTATTTGATCTTTTTTCCCCCTTTAAATAACATTTCTGAATTCCAGATCTGCTAGTTGCATCTCTATTCTTATGTCCATTCTTATGTTCATTTGTGTAGAACATTATCTATATCGGAATATTATCATGACGAGAATTCCAAAGACAAATTTTAAGATCTCTTGGTGAAACTTTTCAGGTAAGTGCCAAAATATTATTAAAATATTAAAAATACCCAAAAAACCCTCCATCCAAATCATTAAACCGTAACACAGATTTTATAAATAGCATTTTTTATAATACACAATTGTATTCTTTCTTGTTTTCCTGAATAAGCTGTTCATTAACATTGTATTATATTGTCCATTTTTTCCTCACAAAAATATCCTCCAAAATATTTAAACCGTCTATTCTAAAGATTCATATTATCCTGGTCAGCATTTCTATCAGTAAATCTTTATCTAATGACTAATTGATTGGCCCCCTGTGAAACAACATCAACAAGTTCAGCTAAGTTTGAGGAGAAAAAACAGTAATTACTGATCTGTAAGATCAATTTGTACAAGAATAAAGACTTTCCATACTGGATTTTTTTTCCCCCCAAGTATTAGTTGTCGCTGTCTTGCTTACAGGGTTTTCCTGATATTTAGAGGGAATTTGGAATATTAAGAGAAAATGCATCCTAATTAGAACAGGTTTTATGTGAGATAAATTCCCAGAGACAATTTAACATATGCAGTGAAGACTTAAAGACTCCAATTTGCTATATAGAATTTCAGACTACCTTATTCCATGCATATCTTGTAAGTATCTAGCTGATTAAGAAATCTCTAGCTGACATGTTTGTTTTCTCTTCGTGCATTTAAACAAAATACTTCATAGAAATGTATATATTCTGTTCAACAGTCTAAGCTATTCCTTCCAAACAAGGAAAACAAGAATTCATTAAGAATATTTAAAGACTTGTACTGTGACTTGCTGAAATCTTGATTAATAATCACTTTTATCTCTACTAGTAATTACAAACTTCTACATGATAAATATTCTTACTGAATATCATAAAGACTGACACTGAATGTTATATTTTTCTTATATGTAAAAGAATACCCTAACAGTTAATTAATTAACAATCAGCATTGAGCACAAAACTGGGGATACCCACTAATTTAGAAGTCTCAGTGTGAAAAGGGTCAGAAAACTAACATCTAAACTGATGCCAAACATCAGTGAGTGAAAAAGAGTTAGAAAGATGGACTTACATATAGCCACCATCATTCTGTAAGTGGTTCCTTGGTTTGTTTTCTTTTCCTGTTTTTAGGAGATGATTTTAAAAAGGAAAGGAGAAAGGGGAGAATGGAAAGTTGAAGACTAGGGAGTGGGGAATTAGCGGAAAGTGTGTTAAAAGGGGAGTATGATGGCAGATAAAGTGACAGTGAAGTGAAAAAATGAGGATAGGAAGAAGGATCTCAAACTATTAATCAGATTGTAGGGAAATAAATAGCAGGAGTAAAATATGCAAGAAGGAATTGAACACAAATAGTATAAACATAATCAAAAGATATCTGCTGCAGTTCCTTGCCTCAAGGATTGTGTTAATAACATTTTTATAGTAAATGTACATTGCACATGTAACATCATATTAGTTTTTCATGAGACTAATGATTGAAAGTCTCTAGAAAGTTTCTCTTTTCAGGAGTATCTGCTATGTCAGCCTGAACCTTTCTGTGTACCTTCTTTTTGTTTTCCAACCTTCAGTTGCTTCCACTCTCTCCTCTAATACATCCCTAAGGATTTCAACTTCCAAATCAATCATCAGACTTTGTGTTATGTCCTTGCCACTATCACAATTACAGTTTTATTACAACTTCCTTTCACTATTCACCATCATTTATAGATTCTAGTTCTTCAGCTTGGTTAATTGTTTTCTTAGACCATTCATTCTTCTTCATCTCTCCTTGCATTTTATATTCCCCTTGATTTTCCTTGTACACCCTGTGCTCCTGCATCYATCTTGGTCGCCTCCACTGCATTCACTCCATTATGCCAACGTCTTGTCCTGGGAAACTACGGTCTTGCTAACATAGCCCAGAATATAGATGGGCTTCTCTGTCAAGGTACACTGCTGACTAATGTTCAGTACAATGCCCATCTGGGTCCTGCATCCTTTTCCACTGAGCTTCTCATCATCTGCTAGTACCCAGTCTGCACTGCTGAATGGGGTTTATTCTATCCCAGGTGCAGGATCCTACATTTACCTTTGCTGAACTTCATCCCATGATTCCATCATCTCATTTCCAGCCTATATTTGTCCTTCCAAACTGCAGGCCTGCCCTTCAGTGTATCAGCCACAACCAACAATTTGATATCATGATACATTCTGTTCCATCATCCACATAATTAATAAATATATTAGACAGTATCAATCTCTATACCAAACTCTGAGGAATACCACTAATAACCTGTCACTAGCTGGACTTCATACTGCTAATCATAAATCTTTAAGCCTCACAATTCAGCCAGTTTTCTACCTWCCTTAATTTCTGCCTATGCAGTCCATATCCCAATAATTCAACTACAGGGATATCTTGGGAGACAACCTTAAAGGCCTTGCTAAAGTCAAGGTAAATGGTATCGATGACTCTCCCTTTGTTCACTGATCCAGTCATTTCACCATAGAAAACAATCAGATTGGTCAGGCACAATTTACCCTTGGTCAGTCCACGTTGGCTATTGCTACCATCTTTTCTTTGATATGTTTGGAAAGTTTCCAGTAGATTTTATCCATAACCCTTTTTTTTTTATGGCACTGAGATGAAGCTGACCAGCCTGCAGTTCTGCAGATCCTTCGTCTTGTTCTTCCAGAAGATGAGCCTGACAGTTGCCTTTCTCCAGTCATCAAGAACCACCCTGGAACAACAGCTTTCAAAAATGAAAAAGAAAGCCCTCCAAAAAATCCATCCAAGTAGCCTTTAGATGTATTTCATACGGTCCCATGTACATCTTCAGTTTGCTTTAAGTATCCCTAATGTGTTTTACTTTATTGTGGATAATGCTTCATTCCCACAAACTCTTCAATTAGACTTYAGGATAGGAGGCCTTAGGGCAGACTTCACTACTCAAAACTGATGTAAAGAAAGCACTGAGTACCCCTTGTCATTCAGAATTTTTCTTTTTCATCCATGCTGGTCTTCTGCTACACTTGCCTGAATTTTTACACTTTGGAATGGGCCCTTCTTATGCTTTGAGGAAGTCATCCTTGAAGATCATGCAGAGTATGCATACGTATTTTCTCTCTGCATGGTTTTGTCATTTGCCTATTATACTTCCTTAAGATTACTTGAATTTGATACTTGCCTTTTCTCCTTCTTTACTTACTCCTTAATCCTTTATATCCTTTCTGCACCCAACTATATTGAAATAAATGATCTCAAAGGTGCCTTCCAATAAATAATGAAGAAACTTGACTTTCTCTCTTCCTATCACTTTTCTCTTTGTCCAATTGGATCTGCATGCCTTGTGTCTTTTCCTTTTTCTTCTTATTTTCAGATTTTATTTTTTTTCTGTGATAAGATTTTTTTTTCATCTTAAAAGAACAGAATGACCATTAGATTTGTTTAGCTCATTTAAAACTAAATTCTACCACAATTGCTTTTCATTTGTAAATTAACTTAATATGCAATGCACAGTTTCTATGTAGTTCCTTCCTTTTAATTTCATCCTATTACTCCCTTTTACTTCCAGCTTCAATTCAATCCTCAAAACTAGTAAGAATCTCTCCCTTCTTTAGTTTATCAGAAATAAGATGAAACTGGGTGTGTCCATAAAAGCATGGATCTGACATCTTTGATCTTATAAATACTTTGTTCCCATTTTCTCATGCTTCTCAACTATTGCATCAAATCTCTCATTATCTCCTTTTGATCAAATTCCAGAACTATTATGGCATATTTATCTTAAATATGCACTGTTTAAATAGTTGAATGGAATTTTCTAGAAACTTTTATTTTCATCATTCATCATTCAGTTGTCATTATTTCATCATTCTGATTCTCCCTCTATGCTCTATTCACTTCTTCATGATCGTGTCATGTCTTCTCATTTCTTTCCTTCAATCTTCTCTGTTATATATATTTTTTCTTATTGTGTCTTTAAGCCTTGTCCTTCCTCACTTATCTAATTAATTCGCACCACAAACTTGAATACAGTTACTTGAATTCAGTTTGTTTGAGATCAGGATGAAAAGAATCTTAAGAACAGAAATAAATTTTACATTTAAATATATATATGAATACTACTAGTAAAATCGGTCAAATGAAATCCTAAAATTAAAAGCCTCACTCAAACTTTAGACAATAATCGTAGGGGTTTTTTCATAGTTTGTCTAAGGATAATTTCCAGTTAAATACATCCATAAACTTTATAGCTATCAGTCTTGCAACTGTTTTCATAGAGGTGAGGCTAAGCCAGCCAGTCCGAAAGACCCACAGGTCCACTTTCCAAGGAGTACTTGCTGATAAACAGCCATAGAAGACTTTAATTGCAAACAAATTTTGCTCTGTAAATCCCAAACAAGCTCTGATTTCTTATTTTATAAATTTTATAAATATTATACTTTCATCAAAAAGGGAAATTTGTAAAGTTTTCCGTGGTGGAATTCACCGTACATACCTTTGTCGTTGTTGTTGTTGACATCTGCATTGGGAAGGATTCAACTCAAGATGTAGATGTTTAGGGGAGGTCCCATTACACTAAATTAGAAATYTATTTTGGCCACCTGAATTACTAGCAAGACCTCTTGTCTTCACTGAATGCCACAGTGGCTCAAATACCTAAATCACATGGAAATATCTACATTAGATGTGTTTAAAGTGAGGCATTTGAATCTAGAACTCAAAATCTTCCTTTTTAGGTAATTTCTAAGTGAAAGGTACCATGTATGAGAGAATTTAATCCTATTGGGAAGAAATAATTATCTCCAGAAAGTATTTAATTCCTGTTTTCTTCCACAGCTATTACAAGGTGAAATCAATCACCTTGTGCTGCCTGAATATCTCYACTGATTATAAAGAACATCTAGGTGATCTACTTAAGAATTCAATTAAAATGTAGAGACTTAGGGCTCAGTTCTGTAACCTTAACATATGTCTTTAGCACCATTCGAGACATTTTAGGATATCCTGGCTGAGCCTCCAGCTGCTGCTCCACATCTGCATAGTTCCTGAAGTTCCTGCATAATATCTACCAGCCTTATGTGGATGTTTCTTGCTCATAGAGTGTCTCAAATGACAGTTACATAAAATCCCTTAAATAATTGAGAAAAGAGTTATAAAGGAATAATAAACAGAGAACACCAATCATCATGAAATATACCCAATAGCTTTATGCAAGATAAGATATTATGGTAATTTAACTTGCACACTTTCTATAATAGCTAGTCCTATAATAACTGATATTTCTTTTGTAAATTTAGACAGTAAGTGTAAATCTATACATAAATATAAAGGACTCTATTTCTTAGCAGAGGTGTTATTTAGAAATAGCTTCTTATTCAAGTTCAGTTGCTGCAGAATAGAAATAGGTTTAGTTTCACAGTTGGCTAGCAGCCATGAAAGAGCAGTTTGCATATCAGTTATTTTCAAAGACAATTAGTAGTTCAGTTCAAGACAAACTGCAGTTTTCAGCTCTGACTTGTAGAAAGAACACACTTTAATCTTCATTAWCGTTTTCTTCCTTAGAATGACGACTAAATTTTTATTTTTATGTCTTATGCCACACTTAGGTAACTTGCAATACCTTGAGACTATGGAATGTCTTGATAAATGCGTTCTTTAAAGGTCCCCTATAGGTGTAGTATAACTACAGTTTTGACAAAACAGCTGAAGACATGAATCTATATAATTTCCATTAAAGAAAAGAATGACTTACTAGCTTAAAAACAACTAGCAATATTCAATTTATAAATTCATAACCTAACAGCAACCTAGCAATAAAAGATTAAAATTGTTTGAGTTGTCTGTGCTACCTTTGTTATCTGGTCTGTTGAAGTCTAAGGGAGTTCTCCTTTGCTTCCATCAAGCTTTCAGGAGGCATTCAAATAAATAATTAAACAAAAAGAAGAACAAATTGTTGGCTTTCTTCAAAATTCATGTCATACAAAAATAATAACAGATACTATGCAACAACATCATAAAAGATCTGAAATCACCAAATTAAGACTTTTTTATGTTGCACGTCATGATGATGTAACAGTACATTGCATTTCAGCTGCAAAAGCCCGCAATATAGAACAAACTCAAAGCAGAAATTCTGCAGGTGAAAGAAAAAGTCTAGGCTTATTCTGCATCATGAGCTGAACTTACACATACATATAAAAGACATAGCTTCATATTCTGCCTTATTGCATGTTTCAGAATCTTCGGAAATCCGTAGTTAGAACTAAATGTAAATTTTATGAGACTCTATAGGGTGTTACAAGGTACAAGGGAGACCTGTACATCCCCTTCACTATCTCAGGCTATATCTTGCCATCTCTTCAATTTTATAACTTATCAAATTCTTTCACATTGTGACCTCAAATAATGATCTCTACCTCTCTTTCATGTTTTTGTTCATGTTTTCAATGGCTTTTCCATTAACAGGCACTTGAAATTTTTCACAGTAGTTGGAAAATGTCCACTGAAATTTCCACATCCTGGCAAGTTTCTTACTATCTATAGCCAAGGCTTGTTGCTCAAAGTATCATCATGAGCTACTGAACACAATGAATGATCAGAGATAGAAAAAATAGTGAGTTTTTTTCAAACAAAATTACTCCAGTGAATTGATTTGTTTTCCAAACAATTGACTGTGCTGTTACTTAAAACCGTCTTTCTTTCACTTATATAGTTAGAGCTACTACTGCAGAGACTAGTTTGGTGATGGAAAGGATAAAAACTTTTCCTATTAAATTCTTCTAATAGCTTCAGCCCACATGGTGCCAGAATCCAAAGACCAGAGCACTTTAGTGGTAGTATTTGTGCTAAAAGCATAAATAAATGAAAGCTGGAGAAGTACATGCTGCTTTTCTGAAATGATACAGAATTTGTCCTAATAACCACCAAAACAGTAGTTTGTTCACTGGAGCTTTTGATTAGAAAATTGGTTCTAGCTTAGCTAGAAGAATAGATGAATACCTTAAGTGTAAAAAACCTTTCAAACACAGAATGTTGAGAACCTTCCAAATGAGCAAACTGGGAGTGTCARCAACAGCCTGTTGTCAGGTGTTGGGATGAATTTGCATAAGAATCAGGTATTCTCTATCCAGTCCTGTAACTAATGGCATCCAGGGTCACTCATGGAAAAAGTGCTCCATGGACCTGATGCTGCTCCATGGCTACACAGAGTGTGGCTGCAATTGTTGCCCTGACTGCCCAGATTTCTTCTGGACATTGTCTCCCCCATGGAAAAGCAAAGTGACGGAATTCATTTGCATATATCTGATTAAARTGTGGTCTTAAACTGTGATATCACAGTCTCATCCAAAAAAAGGCCTTTGCTGTCAGACAACAGAAGTCAGCTTCCTTTTCTATGGTTCCATGAATGTGACTGATATAAAGTGGAATAGTTCCAGTCAGAAAAAAACTAAGTGAAACCTGAATCTAGAGTTTCCCATTGAATTGATGCAGCTCTTAACTTTAGATTAATTTTCTCCCACTGGACTAGTTCCACTTTGGTCCAGTGAACCTTTGCTTATTTGTACAAAGAGAAAACAGTGCAAGAGAAATCTAAATCTAATGGGACAAATCTAATGGGGCAAAAGAAATCTAAATCTTGTTTTCATCTATTCTAGAGGAATTATTCAACCAAAAAACATTTTTTTCTAATGAAATTATATACCTTTCTACCATAAATTGATATTAGGTCCAACTACTGAGATATATTACATGTCAGCTTTGAAAAATGCTTAAAATGGCTGTGGTCACATTGAAAGCAAAGTCTTATTAGCTCCAGTATTATGGAGGCTTTCTTGGCTTGTCAGATGTGTTTCCTGTAAGTGTTTTGATACATTGTGAGCAAATTTTGTGAGYAAAGAAAGATCCAGTCAGGAATTCTGAGTCAGGAATTCTGGGTCAGCTGTAGCAGGCAGATATCCATCAATACAGTGGCCAGCAAAGCTGTCCAATGATATACAAAAACAAAGTAAACTGAATTTCAAAGACCTGCCCTCTCTCTTCTGCCTCACTAAGCATTGTCATGGTCCTCTGAAYATCCTTTATTTTGAAAAAAAAAAGATGGTTTTCGGTAGTATTTTGGGACTGTGTAATTATTTGAGCTGTATCAAAATAGCACACTCCAGCTGCTGTAATTATGATTACATTAATGATAAAGCATTACAGCCTTTTTATATTTAGAGTACACAAACTACATTTTAAAGGATCACAAAACACAATATAAGCTATCCACAGATGGAATCACTGCAGACGACTCACAGAAGTTACTCTTGGTAATTTACTGGAGTATACAGATAAAACATTACATRTAGGTTTCCCTGGCATATAGACAGGTTCTATTATTTGGTATATGTGCACTGTTCAGGACTTAAAAAGCCACTAGGTGATAAGAACAATTGGTAATGAGAAAAGAAAAATCCTGAACCCAGGTATCATTTTCTTCTCTGAAAAATGTTTGATGAGTATCCTTTTGGAAGAATAGTAGCGATATAGCTTACAGTATGTGTGCTAGTAACACACATATTATATAGTTACATATATTTGAGCATCACTTATGTAACTTAAGGTAATATATTTTGCAATTATATATAGAATATAGGTAGAATTCTCTCTTTACAAAATTAAGAAGAACAAAAGAACCCCCCAAAAGATATTTCTAATGCATGTAACTGAATGAGTTTCTTTTAGAACTTGATTAAAAATTTCAGACAAAATAATAGCAAAATGCATAATTGAACATTTTTGCAATGATATCTCGCTGCTTTGGAGAATGAAAAATCAGACAGAAAAAACAGACACAATAATTTTCTTTTGCTGTAGAAGTTATCTCTTGTGATCTTTCTATATGGAAAAAAACACCTGGTTTGTGCAATATAATAAATTGTCAGAATTACAGGAAGTATTAGCTTTCTGAAATGTAATTCCTCAAGCTAGCTTCTAATCTAATACTGAAGTTTATGAGCTTGTCTATGGGCTTGTTCTTACAGGGAGTATCATGGAAACTGTAATGACCATAGATATTAAGACCTCAGCATTCAAAAGAAATTATATCTATCCATCAGTGCTGCAGAACTGAACCAATACCGATCCAGAAGGAAAGAAGATCTATGAATGGAACTGATCTAAAATTATCTGCATCATTGTTTTTGAATTATTTCATTTAGAGTTCTATGGAAAGGAAAGAAAAAGAGAGCAAATACTGAAAGGTTTTATTTCTGAGTTTTTAAATATTTACTCAAGAACTTAGCTATTATCTAGAATTTTAAAACAGTGATCCAAGCTAACTTGTCCCTATTTATGTAAAAGAGGATCACATCTAATAAATATAAATGTGTTTGTTTTGCATCTTTTTCTCTCTAAATCTCTCAGTTTCCATTACTATTTCATGAGCCAGACCTGATGTAGCACAGAAGAGATTCACAATATGCACTAGGTACACACACATTGTTTTTTCTTCTCTTACACATTTCCATCAGCTTAAAGACAAGACATTTAAATTTGCAATCACTCATTTTTTTTAATGGAAAATACATCCCATTGTTCAGAAGATTGCCTAAACTTTGTTTTTTATTGTTCCAAATGATGTTGTAACTCGTACTTTCATTAGTCAGACATGCATTTCTTAGAATATGCAGCTATCACATATTGCTACTAACTAATTCAACATACTAATACGCTAGTTCAAGTGATTTCATACATATATTAGTCTGTGAAGACCTTAAGACATCTTACTTGTAAGATAATATCAGGGGATATTTTGAAGTCATAATACTTTAGAGAATCGGAAACTAGCACTGTGTAAGTCTACAATGGCATACGTATCTCATGATAACATTTCCTGGAGTTCTTTGTTGTTTTTACTAAAGGATAATCACATCCCCTATTGCAGCTAAATCATTAAACACTAGGTAAGAYTGGAGAGAGAATGTAAACTAAGTGACATATAGACTGTACAAGTAACTTGTTCACCTTGGTTTCACAGGATAGGTCAGTACATGGCTACTGTCACATGTCTTCTGAAGGTTTAGTTTGCTTATAGTCATTCATGATAAGTAAATACTACATTTTAAAAGAAACAACAGACTAAAATGTATTTTGCATTTAGCAATTTTAGGACTGTTTTAAACACAGGATAAACTGAATAAACAAATGAAATTGTACTTCTTCCCTTGCCTTTCTTTAGTTAGGTAAGTAATAAATCACATCTTATTGGTGTAAGCTATCACCTACATCCCATTCAGATCWGTGGAACTACTGCTGAAGCAATGTCCACAAATGTACTTAAGCTGCTAAATCCCATTTAGATTCCTAACTCTCTACAGATTTCAAGGAGACTTTAGTCATCTGAATAGAAATTAGGAACATAAATACCTGTCTAAACCTGTATCTAGTGAATCATCTAATTTAAATTAGGGTAGAATAAAAAAAAAAATGTGTAATAGCTGTCAGTCTTTTACAGGAGCTCAAGATTTTCTTTTGGAAACTGAAGTGTCAGTTTCAGTTGAAGAAGGTCAGTTAGGTCTTAATTGTGACTTCTCAGTTAGTTTGAGAAAGAATATTTGAACAATCTTCAGCATGAGAAAAGTTAGAAGAAAGCTATTCCATTTAAAACAATAAAGAAACAGATCATTTTCACCACTTTTCCTCGACCAACCAAATCAGAACAAAAGTAACCTGATGTGCTGCAAAAATACTACTGGTCTCTGGAAGACTTCTAGTAGTTTTGCTTGATTGAAAAACTTCCACAGCAAGTATAATTTTTGCAGATTTGCCTTTGGTTTTTTGCTTCTTTTAAATGATGGAATCATTTATGAAAGTGATTCACCATGTACAGTCATCAGAGTCTAATACTCTCTGACCAGATTCTTTTGGTTATTCCATACATGGAGGGTGTAATCCTCACTGTCATCTTGCTTGCCTATTTGAAGGTATTTTATGTTACATGGGATGTTGATTTAGCAGAGTGATACAGCAATATGCTGAAATCACAATACAAGTTACACTTAGAAAAGTATGGCAGTTGGAATATATAGTTGAGTTATAATACAAAYGTGATTCTCATTTGGGGGCAGGTTTAGCTCAGTTGGTTAGAACGTGGTGCTGCTAATGCCAAGGTCATGGGTTCAATCCCCGTATGGGGCTATCCTGAGTGTTGGACTAGATGATCTCCAGAGTCCCTTCCAACCTTACCATTCTGTGATTCTACAATTACTAGTTCCTGTAATTTTCTCATTGTTGTGACATAGCGCATTCCCAGTCACCAGGTGTGATGTGCYAATAGAGGGGAGTCTGGGATTCTTTCAGATTCTGGGATTAATTGCGCTGAACTCAAGAGATCATCATTTATCAAACATAAGAATTTATTAGAGCTAAGTGGTCCTACACATRTGACGGATGCCGGACAGCACTAAATAATTAACACCAGACAATCTACAAGTATTACAGAGATGAGAAGTATAGTAAAACTAGAAATAAAACAACATAACAGAACTGAAAATATGTATTCTCTATGGTTATGCCACAGATGCACCGAAAAATGACTGCTCTCACCCTTTCCTTGTCCCTGCAGTTTTCCCCAGATGGCTCTCACCATGCTCAAGCTAYGCCAAAATGATTTAGGTTCTCCCTAGCAGCTGGCATCAGGGGCATCCCCACAGATGGTGGTTTGTTGTGGGCCACAGGCCAGCTGACGGTGAGTTCAAGTCCACACAGAGGTATGTGACCTGCTTTCTTTTATCTTTCTGGGCCTAGTTCACTCTCCGTTGAAACAATGCCAGACCGCAGTTAAACAACAGAATGGATGGYCTCATCCAATAACAGTATGGTTAACAGTGTTGTCAGCAGATARCAGTACACATATTCAGTACATAATCCAGTGCAAAGTCCCACAGCACCTAGATGCCTACGATGTGAGTCTGCAGCCACTTCCCCTTTACTGACCAAGCTTTTTCAGCAATCATGGGGTATTTGGAGGGCTACAGCGACCCCACAATGTGGTGGCTCCAGCCATGATACACCTGCATTTCCTTACTCTTGGGGAGCACCCCAGAGCAAACCCCTCTTCTATGGGCTGCACTATCCTGAGTCCTATACTTGCCTGTATAGGGAATTCCTTCAYCAGGAAGGAATATGTGGGTTGAAGCTACCTCAGACTCATTGCTTTCTTCAAAATTCTTGTTAGTTGCTCACTTTTTATACTCTATGTTGGGCTGAGCCATGTATATATTCCCCTCATGCTGGTCTGGCTAAATCAGGGAGGCATTCACACTCTTCTGATTAACTCAGGGAAAAATATTAACATACCAGTTGATCCACTCAACTGTGATACAGTCAGTCGATACACTCAACTGGTACAGCCTTTTATCTAAAACAAAGRCCACCCTCCGGTCAACTTTGTGTTGAGAAAAATTCAGCTTTCTTTGCAACAGCTGCAGTCAGTCATTCCCTTCACTCTTCCCTGAGCTTCATGGGCACGTTGCCCTTGCCCATCTCCTCTGTGCCTTCTTCCACTGTTGGGGTTTATTGATTGGTCACAAATGCTCTTCCATTTGTCTGACTTCTGACATTCTGAGTTTGAAAATCAAACTTCTCTTTTTTTTAAATTGGTTTACTCTGAAGTTCAGAAATTAACAGTAACAGTATGTCCTCTGGGCTACTGCAGGAATGACCTCTTGTCTCACCCTGCAGATTATACTTATTTGAAACAGTGCACCCAACAAACACCCATTGAACTGAGTGAAATATTCCACTTGTACTCAAATGCAATTAAACTCTGTTCATAATCAGGAAAAAAAAAACAAACAAAATGTAGTATGCTAGCATTGCAGTATCGTCATGTAATTTTTTTTCCAAGTTCTCTTCTTTCTGCTAGCTATTCCTTTTTCCTGTTTTAAAGCTCCAATTTATGTTTGGTTCCCTCACATACGCTATTAAACTTCGATCTGAGAAAGTCTTAGGAATATACAAAGTGTGTATGCCTGTGTGTATAAATATCAGAAAGACTGAACCATGCAGTAACTGAATTAACAAAAGGATGTCTACAGATAATACAAAATGATTAATGGTGAATATTTTACTTAGAGAGAGAATTTACCAAATATTTATCCATGAGTTGGTCTTCTATTAGAAAATGACAATTTGTTAAAACTGTGTTATGGAAAAAAAAAAACATGTTTTCCTGAAATCTCTTTTCACAATGAAAGATTCTCAATCTCAACATTAAATTTCAAAMTCAGAGAAAACGGCTTTTCCTTCAGTGGTTAGATCACACAGAATTGGTTTGAATTAGATACAAGATTCCCATGAAAATTGCTATTCAGCAAGCTATGCCATCAATCTTGTTTCTATACAGACCTGAACACTYTCGAAAGAAAATGTGAGATTACATAGCCCTCTTTGTTTAGAGCATTCACCAAGGACTTGGGAGTCCTGACCCTTCAATTTAGTCACAAGAGATGCTGTACTGAATTTCCCATATCCATGCAACAGCCATATCTGCTGAAGTTTAGTCACTTTCTCTTTTTGAATCTGATTCTCTCAATAACTAATTATTCTGAGGGAAAAGAAAAGTTTGAAAATCTGTAATTTACCCACTAAGGAACAAAAACTAACAGGGATATACTAAAGAAAAATTTAAAAACCACCCTGTTTTCCAGCCCTTTGTTCTTTTTGCACCATCCGCAAAATCATTATATAGCACTATTTTGAACTGAAAACTTCTCTGTGTTTTATTTCATGAATCTAACCTGATGCAGCACAGAAGAGAATCACAATATGTGCTAGATATTAATATGCTGCTTTCTGTTCTATTACACATTTCTATCAGTTTAAAATAAATAACATTTAAGTCTGTAGTCATTCATTTTTTTATGGAAAATACAACCCATTAGTTAGAAAATGCCTAAAAATTCATTTCTTTTTTTCCTCCAGGTGATGCTGTACCTCACAGTTCCATCAGTTAGAAATGGGCTTCTCAAACTACAGGCTTCTCTGCACTTTATTTGCTTGCTTATATGTAAAATAAATCTAGGGAGGAAATATACACACATTTGTWTCACAAGCAAAGGAAGAGATTAAAAGAATTGAATGACGGCAAGGAAATATGCACCATACAAGTAAATTCAATATACTTTAACAATTCTGTATTACAACAAAAGTGTTGAAGAAAATTCTTACTCCCTCAGCATTTTAATGTAGCTGCCTCCTGAGGACCTGGACTTGGTGGCCATGAATCATGCAGGCTGTAAAACAAAAACTAGGTATCTATGGAAACTGCATTATACATACATACATACATATATATATATATATATATAGTATATATATACTATATATATATATAGTATTGCTGTTACCAGGATTTTTGGTGCTAACAACTATTTATTTTTCTTCTAAAATAACTCTACAGAAAGTCCACAAGACTTCTTATTTTCTTTAGAAAGGATCCACAAGACCTAGAAGAAATCTCAGAACTTACTAATTTAAATATAATTAAACATATATATACACATATGAACATACTGAAATTGAACAATTCATTTTGTTACTATATCATTACATTTAAATAGTGCAATAAAGAGTATTATTGTAGATATATAAATGCTAACCCAGTCCATTTTCAGATACTGTAATATACATCTACCATAACCTTCCCAGGAATAAGGATTATTTTAAAAATTAAATTCAGCTTCTTTAGAATTTTGAAGTATTAAATACCAGAATTTAAGTATTAACATAATTTCATTAATGTTTTAAGGTACCTCTCCCCTCAGCTGTTGCCAAACAGATGGAGTCACTCTATTCAACAAATCTATGAGTATTTCTGAGTTCCTAAGTTTAGTGCTTGTGCAAGTCTGCATTATAACTTCATYTTAGCATGAAACAAGACACACACTAGTTTCTTATCATTTCACATTACCCACTTTCCACAAAAAGAAAATCTAAGTCTTTGTTCTGGATTGAAGTCAGAACATGGTAATTTAAATGCAACTTCAACATCACTCAGGCACKCAGTTACATGAATAAATGAAAATTACCAATATACAATTCAAATGTACTGAAACAGCAATAAAAATAGTGCAATTTAGCAGCAGTATAAAYATGCAAGAGCGTTGTCTACACGATCTTTTGAACTCAAGTGCGAATGAACTTTGCCTATGCTGAAGCTGACTAAGCTTTTAGCCATGTTAGTGCAGTACTAACTCCAGGCTAATAAATCTTTCYGATTCACAGTGTGAGCTTAGCTTCACATTAATGCAGATACATGCCTTCCAGTAAGCTTGGAGTATGGACAGACTCTGCTCTCAAAAAGTGATGAAGACCTACACTGAATGACCACTATGTGTGAGAGCATTAGAAGAGTCTCAAATTACAGTATCATAAAACYAGAGAGAATGAAGTAAATACATCTGAAATATATATGTAAACCTTAYGTACACACACATACATACASAGRCATACACATGRTGTTTTAAATGAAGGTATTTCATGGAAGAAGGAAACATCCAAGCRCATATTAGAATATGCTGATTAGAATACTATTTACAGTGACATCTRACATCCCTCAGATTTTATTCTTCTGAAATGAAATATATCATTCTCCTATGCCTCCCTAAAAAAAGCCATTCTTTTTTTTAATTATTATTATTATTTTTCATATAAAGCTTTCAATGTCAACCTTGGATTAAGAAAATCAGGTTTGGTAACAATCGTAACTGTTGCAAAGTCCTTTCTTTGTCCTATACATAAAGTAAACCTGCATAGAAGTAGAGTCACGTTTCAATACACTGATAACTCTACACTTTTATTGCCCAGAATTTAGGAGGAAATAAAGAAACTCTGATTAAGAAGCACTGGACAATGTAAAATCTAAGTACCTGTAGGCTTCATTTACTGTAACAGATATCCTAGTTCAAAGATAAACAAGGGAGACTGAAAAAAATGTAGTTATCCATCCAACGTTATGAAACTCATTATGAAACAACTCAGGCCTCAGCTATGTAGATATCAACAAAGTGGAATTCTTTAKTTTTTATTTGAAACAATCATCAGAACACAGCTTAATCTGGCAACTGAAAAATCTTTGGTCTTAAAAGCTGCAAGGATTTTTTGAAGTGAGCAATATTGTATTTTGTTAGTCTTATACAGTACTCTGAGCTGAACAACTGTATTAAGCTGTTTTTGTTGCTGTTGTTATTGTTTTTTTTGGGGGGTTGTACCATTTGTCCTTCCACATTTTACTCAGGAGCAAAA
>NW_028186353.1:43187-88639 GCF_003343005.1 Rhea americana | reverse complement strand
AACAGACAATTTTAAAGTACATGCTCACCTACCAAAAAATGTCTAATTCCAATTTCTGATGGCTAAAAAGTACCTCAGTTTCATAAATTCAATAATGACTTGAGTTTTATTTCCATTTTCTATGTCTGATTATCTGTCTTCTTATATTAGAAAGAATGAGGAAAAAAGTTGGTACTTTTAAAACAGGAAAGTAATACTAAATTGCATAAATTTTCACCAATCTTTTTCTTTTAAGTCCTTGGTGATCCAGTCTAGTTCTAGGCTTGTGAAAAGAGATTCCTTACTCTTCTAGAGGCTGGCTATATCAGTGCACAATGAATAACTAACTCTTTCCTTTCTGGTGGTATCATTCCAGCGCCAAKATTTGTAAATTATTTCAGTACTAACAAGACATCTGCCTTCCATTTTAAGTTTTTTAGCTTAACACAGAAAGTTATGGTCAGCCAGCTGAGTCAAACATTTTAAAACATYCCATTCTCTCCCTGCCTGTCCTCGAATCCCTGCTGTCATGGGCAGCAAAGCTTTTTTTCTGTAAAACAACAACATAAAAAAGGGTTGAAGTTCTGGGCCACTTTTGGAAGTGATTTGGGCTGATGACCAGCTTCATGCTAAGTGTTTTCAAAAAATACATGCTTCAGAAGCAAAATTTCAAGGGCTAGCTGGAAGAACCAGGAGCCTCAGTCTGCAGCACTTTTCTTCCTGGTGAATGMAACAAGGGTCATTTAGACAAAGTTTCCACTATGCACAATTTCCAACGTGCAATATCTAATAATTTCCACTTAACATAAAGGGAATTTTGAGCATGATTAAGCTGCTTTAATCAGTTGTATATAATAAACAACAAACAACAACAACAAAACCACCAATATCACACTTTTAAATCTTATCTCTGTGTAACAGCATATGAAAATTAGCAGGCTGTACAGTCAGGTGTACTATCTACAACTTGGTTAGACAATAATGAAGGATAGGTGTTTTTACGTATAAATTAATACAGAAAAATTAACAATATGCTTATAGTAATTTATTACTCATTTTAGCTACCGTCTTTTAGTTTTGGCAGAGAAAGCATTATGGGAAGTCTGAACACMTCTATTAGATGTACACTTCTTCTGAACAAGAAGGTACTCTTCTGTTGTTACTCAGTACAGACATTAAACAAAATCTCTGTCCTTAGGTTTAAGAAAGGAAGGGCAAAATGCTCTGCACTGGTCCTTTTTGTGTGGAGTTTCAYTCCTCTAAAAGGTTAGGTTAGACTATTAGAGACTAGAGGAAGAGATTCAAGGAAGAAATGAATGGAAAAAAGATCCAAACCTGAAAGGGGCAGATTACAAATGAATTCACCTTACCTGGACACTTTTCTTAGCACCCATGTTAAAAAATCTTGACATAATACCATCTTTGTTCCCTAAGGTGTATATGGTTACTAAAGAGAAGGTGAGCACTCTGCTAGCTTACCTTTTCCAAAATCAGCATCTCCAATYTCTCAACAATTTGTTGAGGGAAAAGACTGCTGTTCACAGGACATAAAGGTGTCTACCACGTAACAAACCAGGTATTGCTAAAATCTGGTAATCTTCTTTTGATATTAAGCAGTAAAACATCTCTAGTGAAAATTARTGAGATCAAACATTTATTTAGTAGTTTAAGTGAAGAGCAAAGTTACTGAAGACTTCTCAAATGAGCTGTCATTGTCAGGTGACTATTATAGTAAGCTTAGTCCTTTTTAAGCTCACAGAATTTATGCAAAACTGAAAAGCATTCTGCTTTTTACTAATGAGCATATATTAATATAAATACAAAACAGGTAAAACTCAGCTAAAACCTCTCCTACTCTATGAATATATATATGTTATATATAAACTTATATATAATTTTTAAAATATAAAACTATTARTATTCACAAATTCTTGTTCAAATTTAACAGAAATCCTAATTTCTCGTTTTCTCTTATAATTTCTGTAGAGTCAGAAACGTTTGACAASCAGAAAGCTGAAGTTCTTGTTCAGAGGAAGACCAAGGTTTTCAGGTGTGTTAGGCTATCAAAGCTGAAGCTTGATTACTTGCTSAGCTCAGATGCAGTAAGAGGATCCTTAAAGAAAACAGAGAACAAATGATCTCTAAGATTATTTTTATAAGGCACTTCAGATATGGTTATATAGAGAAAATATTTAGTACTGATGTGGTAAAAACAAATATATTCAGTATATTTCATCCCTTTTAGAAATATTGATATAGTCTATACAGGACTTTGAGAAAAATTCTAACCTCTGCTAAGAGATGAAGGTTAATGCCATCAAAATCACTCTAGTTAAGTAAAAACAGAAATTACACTGAAAAAAAAAATAGACTCTTCGGAGTGAATCCCTTTGATGTATTCCATACACAGAAGAATTCCCTCATGTTGCTTTGTTTAATTCTTAAATYAGAATGATTTAATAGGCCTAGCTGGGCATGCAGGTTTCCTATCACAGATGCAATGTGTTATAGGGATGCATTACAGCCTAACGCTAAACTGATGCTGCGATGGGGAACCTCTTAAACCATCTAGTAGAAAATGATGAGRGAAGGCCAGAATCTAAACCTAGTGGTTCAAAAATAATTAGATACCTACTGCTAGTGTGAGGAAAAGTACCTTGCACAGCTAGTAAAGTACTTTTAAGTTAGATAGGCAGGCTCAGTCAGCCATATTTTCTTAGTAGAACAAACTAAGTAACAGCACTTAACTAACCTGSCTATCTAGATTGGCCATCTGTAATGTAGAAGACAGATTAAGACAATAATCTGCTTGAGCTGAATTGAATGTTTGAATTTATACCTGTTCTTAACCCATAAAGAGATAATTCTGTAGAATATGGTGTATTCTGAATTAATATACAGAAGCTATGTCCTTGCTATTTCTAAATATTCTGTATGTCAGGAAAATAATAAGAAAGATTMAATAACCCGACAATTCATATCCGTGTTCCAAATTCTTCTCCAAAGAGGGGTAGCTTCAACAAGAGARTTTTAAAAAGCTACTTTAGCATACTGTAAACTATATTTCTTTCCATATATAAAACTGAGACCATTCCCTGGCTGTGAGAACAGGTAGCAAATTATAGCTTCTGTCTTCCTGTTTGCTTTCTAGAAACAGGTTGGCTTCATACGCAGTRCTTTTTGGAATAGTTCCTGGCACATTGCATCAGGGTGATCATGTTTCAACATTGTGTTAAMAAGGGCTAACTGACACAGGCCAAAATACGCTTGGAAACATGCTAACAGGCATGTATTAGTTCTCCATCTTTCATCCTGGCCTTACATTTGTTACTGTATTACACTCATACCTAGTACTTTGTGAGCAGTAGAACATCTGGATGCAAGTTTCTGTTCTACATTGAACAAAACAGTGACTGGATTTTATTTTCTGGTGTTCAACTAAGTGTTTCAACTATTGAGCAACAGTAAGGTATTATGAGGCTGTTTTACTTTTGGGGGGGGAGGATGGAAAAGAGGGGAGAACAAAATGCCTAGAGGATGAAAATATCTACAATTTGGGGCRAATAGCGAGAAAGCAACACCAAGTCTGACAATTTCACTACAGCTGTCTGATGCTTTGTAGTATAAATTTGGGGAGCAAGGGAACTTTGTTTTTACGAACTGAGGAATTAAAGAACTCCGAAGTTATGAAGCTAAGCAGTGATTTTGGGAAGCTACATTTTGAGTTTAAATTCTCTTTGTGGATCTAGGCTRTGCCATGAAAATAGTTTTGTGTATCTGAGCCTTAGTTCTTTTTAAAATCAGTAAGAATTTCTATCTCAAATACAGTTCAGGATTTTATTTATTTATGATGCATTAGCATCATACACTCTAATGCTCTGTACTTACTCTYACAGCTGTGCTGATGTCAGACCACTTCTTCCAATCATTCAAATACCTAGTCTTCCTTTTTGCAAGTGAAATCAATGTTTGAAAAATCTGCACCTGCAGTTTGTGCTCTATTATGCAGCTTATCATCTCATCTAATTCTATAGATTTCAATGTACTTCCACCAGATTGACACTCATATGAGCAGAATTTGATTCACATATGATCTATATACCCCTTATTGCCACAAACATGTATCACTTACTTTTCATATCTATTAAAACAGCTTTTATTATGTTTACAAATCTGACTTCAAAGTTTATGAGGAAAAAATAAGTAGATCAGCTGAACCTCAGCTTTATTATTGCTGTTAGCTTCTGCACTCAATTAATACTGCAGAGGTCTCGCCACTAGGGGCCGCACAGAGACTGCTTAAATACTGAGTAGGGAGTTAGGGAACACCGAGCATGAAAAACAGTCAAAAATAGGTCTTCGATCCATGATGGTCAAAAACGATATAAACTACTAAGAAAGAATGACTTTTTTTTTTCCTTCTTTCACTGTGAATGTAAGTAACATGCGAGATTTCAATTTATTGCTTTAGTTGTGCAACATTGACCCAGATTGAAAAATACTAAGTCTAGTATGTATTATTATAAAATGTACCTTGTAAAAATGTGTTTTCTCTTTTTTTCATAGTAGGAGAAACTATACTAATATGGGCCCAATACTGCTCTAACTGAAGTTATGGGAAAGCCTTTTTCCTCATCAGTCCTGAGAAAACACCTAGGCTCTAGGTTTTGAGCCGGCCCAAATCAGAGTTTCCTTTTCAGTACTCCCAGCTATGTCCTTGGGAGCTCTGCTGCAGGGTGGCAGTGACAAGACCATCTTTATTTGTTAGCAAGTAACTCCTCACGAAATAAATGAATGAGCACAGTGAGAAAAAGCAGTCTCTATTACAAGGAAGCCTGTACTATTATCGCTTGCCTGTGTAACTCTGGGGCTACCATAATGACCCAGAGTTATCCTTGCCACAGAAAATCGGTAAGAATACTTTCAGAGAACACTTTAACACGACTGCTACTGCTCTTCTGGTAACGCCCTGAACTCCCCCACTGCMCCCGGGCCGCTCGAAGCTGGTCGCGGCCAGTCGGAGCCGGTTGGGATGGCGCTCACGTGACCCCGGCCCGGCGGGAGCCGCCGCTCGCTCGGCTGGGGGAGCAGCGGCCGCGCAGGCCCCGCCCACCCTGCGGGGGACAGTGGCCGCTTGTGGGGCGGGGCGGGGCCCCACGGGGGACGCTAAGGCTCGTTCCGTGGGCCCCGAGGGGGTCGTGTGTGTTGCTCTTGGGGACGAGGCTGCTGCCGCCAGCATTTAAGTATGCGTTTATTCCCATCTTCATACACCCTTTGGCCAAAGGGGGATGAGAAGCGCTATTAGTTAAAAAGTCACAGACAAAAATTGCAAAGGTGTTCAAAGTCAGGATTTTTAAACTCATGCTGAGATACTCCGACAAGGATAGTTAGAAGGACAAAGAATCTTACTTCAATAATTAAATAGATTATTCTGAAATTCTTTTAAGTAAGTTACTCAAAGTGATCTAACCAATGTGCACCAGTAAGTCATGGTAACTTGGCTGTTGGCTTTGGAAATAGTGGCCTCTCATTGTGATGTCAGAGTTAAAAAATCTATTTTTTAGTCAGTGGTATCCCCAATTTTTTTGTGAGCAACACTCTAGGAGCAGGATTGTCTTTGCAAAAGTGTCATACTTTCATTCATCATTTTATTCCTTTTAAGTCAATATTAATATAAAAAATAGATTTCAAAGTACTTTTTTAATATAACATACCGGATTCTCCCATAAAACTCATGAACTTTAATAAAAGAATGAACAAGACAACATAAGCACTTACCTGGTGTGTATATATATATACACTATAAATTATTTTCAGAGGTTAGGTCCATATGCGTATATATTCAGTAAATTAGTCTGTGTATACTATTTTTTATGTATTTGCATATATCAACTTCCCAGATAAAACTTTTCCYGTGATGTAACATTCATACATACATATATATATATATACACACACAAAAAAAACCAGGTTCGTATAAAATGTTTTGTGTATGTATATATATGTATATGTTTGTGTACATACCTGTAGTTACAAATGTTTAGCTAGATATAACCACGTTCTCTGCATTTGTGACAGATTCTACAGTATTTCCTATAAAAGTAAGTACTAGATAGACTTGAGAAATGCTTGCAGTGACTTCTTTCATCAGTGTTGGATGCTTCACTGCCAGAAGATACTACTCTCAAATTATGATTGTCAGCACTATCAATCTAAATCAAATCTGTATCTCTTGTCATTTTAGCAGCACTTTCTATTAACAGAGTCAAAAGTGGTTTCCCATAATGTGATGCTATTACACCTGTGATGATTTGATTGGCAGCAACATCAATAAGAGCACAGTATTATTGTCTRTGGCAGTTACCGGTTAGTTTAAGAAACTGTTTATATTTGATGAGCACCGTCATAGAAATGCACACCTAAGACAGAAAAATGTACCTTCTCTCATTTGTTCCATTTTGGGAATACTTGCTCCACTTAAAAGGGAGCCAGGTTGCTAGACTGCAAGCATTTAGCATTTAATGGACTTTTTTTCATCTAAATTATTGTATTTATTAATAATTCATTAAAAAATGCCCAACCATTTAATATAATACATGCAGCTGTCTGATAAAGAAATAGTGTCTTTTCATTAGGTCTTAAAGTACTTAATAATTTAAAAGACAAATGGGTAGGATTTTTCAGTACACTAATAATATGTCACTAATAAATGAAGAGCCCTAAAGACGTATGTTCCTTTTTACCTTTCTTTTGCAGTTTGTGACTAGCTCTGTAACAAAGAAAATGTGCTTAGAGATAAAAAATATCAATGTGAAGAAGTAGGAAAAAAAATCTATGGTAAGGAAGTATATTTCCTCAAGCTAATGATACACTAGATTTTAAAAAATTAATAACCAGCTTTCCCATATGATATGTGTACAGAGAACTAAACAGCACTTCATGCAGTGTGTCCAGAATCTTAACTGTGAGGCATTTCACAGATAGTCCAGAAGAGGGAGGTGTTTACTCTCAAATAGAACATTTTTACCTTCTAGAATTTATCTCATTTTGAGGAGAATAAAGCTAAAGGTATCCTTTTTCCTCTTTAAGATAAAATTGAGGCTGTTAAGACAGTTATTTTTATTCTAAAATACAGTGCTATAGATTAGCAGCTGTTTATTTTTTCAGTTGGCTCTTTATCCAGAAATGCCATTCTTCTTGGATCTGTGGAAAATCTTGGCTGCTTAATCTGTCCAAAATATGTTTTTACTCTCACTAAATCACTTGTCCCCCCCTTTTTCAAGAAATGTGACTCCTGCTGAATTGCTATCAGCATTAATTAAATAGGGGCAGAAGTCTTCTGTTATTTTTGTCTACATTTGGAGATAAATCTTTGAAAATGTGCTTATATTTGTTGTGATAACAACATATGTTCCATCCGGACATCAACTAGAAATATGTAAAATACTAGCTACTAAAATTAGGCTTTTTAAAAAATTACCAGAACAGARTAAGTGTCAGTTAAAGTTTTTAAAGACTTAACCAAGGACCAAATTAATTTTATATGAAAAGCAAATAAGATGACCTGGATAATTGCAGACCAGGCATCTTGATACAGATCCCAAGCATGCTAATGCAACTGATGATATGAAACTTAATTTATGAAGTCTTGATTAATGCCAATTAGCACAGGTTTATATAAAAAGCTTTTTGAACTGATAGGATATATGTTTTTGATGAGAACAAAAGTCTGAATGATACTGGTTTTAGTGCCGAAGGTTTATATTTGCATGCTTGTGTGGTACTGCCTGGTTACTACATGGTGTGCCCTTTGAGAAATAAGATGTGTTATTAACATGATATACATTGAATATTTTAAAAATTAATCAGTTGGCAGGTCTCAAAATGTAATCTTAAATAGAGGTCATGTAATAAGTATTATCTGCCCAAATGTTTTATGCAATGCATGAAGAGAGATGGGCTGTCATGGAAACTAAATTAACTTGACACTGAGAAGGTCAGTTAGACCTAGACTACCTAAACCAAGAGCTTGGCTTCAGGGACCAGGTGTAGCTCTCTAATGGTAAGTACCTCTGCCCTTTCTCCTTATGAAATGTATGAAAATTCCCTTTTCAAATTCTATCAAAAACTCTCTTGAGTTGAGGTATCATCCGGCATGGAAGATCAAAGCTCAGCACCTACTGGTTTACCCCTTCTCCATGAAGAGTGATCTGTCTGCTCCTTTTATGRTTTCAGACTCTGACAGAGAATGTGTAGTGCTTCTTTTAAAGCAGGTCCACAGTGTAAAAAAGACTTCAAGGTTTTTCAGATATAAGAGAGGGCAAGAATTCCCTGGATAGTATCTGTATTTTGTAAAAGTCAGCATAGTGAAATTCATCTTATCTAAGATTAGAATCCCTGAATATTAATGGTGATGTCTGAAGAAGTCACCCTTGATGTCTTCTAAAGTATATGRATAAAAATGCACAATTTTAGCGAATTATTCCTCTGATGTGTTTTGAGTACATATATTAGAATAAGATTTTTTTTTTCCATAAAAGTGGCTGTATAGGTGTCTTGCTCAGGTGCAGATGCTTACATATGGTCAGTTGAATGCTTCCTGAGATAAACTGAAGGCTTAAAACAAGAACCCATATTTTTTCTGTTCCAAAATAGAATAGCTGTGGGAAAAGCAAAACAAAATAAAACATTTTCCCATATACGCTCATTCCCTAACCTCATACACCTTGAATTCTTTCCTGAACAGTAGGATAACTTTAATCCACCACCACACTAGAACACACACACCCCTTAAGCTGTCTATAAAAGTGCATAGAAGACTCTTCAGAGATAGGTAGTGGCATAA
This sequence comes from Rhea americana, assembly GCF_003343005.1. Taxonomy (NCBI): domain Eukaryota; kingdom Metazoa; phylum Chordata; class Aves; order Rheiformes; family Rheidae; genus Rhea; species Rhea americana. Next base: position 79,815 of record NW_028186353.1, on the reverse strand, counting down.
TTTACCAAAACCTGAAGAGAAAATTGATCATTTTTGTCAATTTTCTTAGTTGCTGCTTTAAATGTGACTTYTTTCCATAAAACGGAGGTTAGCAGTGCTATTATCTACTTTAAAAGAAAATGTCAACTAACACTACATTTCCTGTAGAGCCAGATTCTATGAGTGAATGTGAAGCTTGGCTRGAGAACACCTTGATGCTTGAGTCTGCTGGAGACTTCTCTTCTCACAGAAGCAGGCATCACAGAATCACAGAATGGTTGAGGTTGGAGGGGACCTCTGGAGATCATCTAGTCCATTTYCCCTGCTCAAGCAGGGTCACCTAGAGCACATTAAACAGGATCTCATCCAAGTGGGTTTTAAATATCTCCACAGAAGGAGACTCCACAACCTCTCTGGGCAACCTGTGCCAGTGMTCTGTCACTCTCACAGTAAAGAAATTCTTCCTAATATTCAGGTGGAACTTCCTGTGGCTCAGTTTGTGCCCATTACCTCTTGTCCTGTTGCTTGGCACCACTGAAAAGAGTCTGGCCGCATCCTCTTSACACCCTCTGTTAAGATATTTGCATACACTGATAAGATCCCCTCTCAGTCTTCTYCAGGCTAAACAAGCCCAGCTCTTTCAGCCTTTCCTCATAGGAGAGAGAGGCTTCAGTCCTCTAATCATCTTCATAACGCTAATGTAATTAGCTTATAAATAGTGACTCAGCTGAAAGGAGGATTCCAATCAAATGTAGAGGTAAGGGAGTCCAGACTGTGCTCTGAGCCAGTGACAGTGGCTCCCACTCTTTATTAGTCTTTTTTAGATCTACATGTGTTTGAAGGCACATGAAATGACAGGTTCTGTACCATGCAGCCTTCCTCCTTTCTTGTTTCCAGCACWGCACTGCTCCACTAATTCTGAAGCAATTCTGTGCTAGTACAATGTCATACCTAGACACTAGGATAGAAAAGAAAGCAAATTTCTTACAGAATTCAAGAATCAACAGGGTCTGGCAGTGATAACTGATTCTTTCAGCATCATAGCTTTAGGTGTAGTGCTTGAAATCTGCCCTTTTGATACCCTGACAGCTCAGGTATGTAGGCCTTAACAGTGCAAGCCAGATTAGAGCATGAGGTTCCGCTCCCTGAGGACAGTGATCCTGAAAGAAATGTGCTGAGGTTGGGGAGGGGGGTATTTTCTAATGCTTTGGAAATCCTTGCAAAATACTTTATCCAAGTTCTTTGGACTGCATTCTGTAAAGCGATCTGATATTAATCATGATGATACCCTCTAGCTTTAGAATCTATTAATATATTTTAACAATCATATTTTAAAAATGTCAAACACGTTTAGAAAAAAATACTGCTTTTTGTCAATTATGATTCATCCTAGAAGTATCTGTTATTTTCAATGATGTTGCTTACTACTATTTTTGCTGTTATTATTAGAATTCATTTTTCCCTTTCCTATTTTCAGGAAATGTTTTAAATACATTCCATTAAATTAAAAATGCATTACTGAGGAATGAAATTCATCAAAGTTCAGAGGACAAAACAAACAATACACAACTTAAGTTCTCTCTGTTGCTCTGTTTAGGAGTCAAAATTTGACTTAGGTGATCTGTCGGTTTTGTTCGGACACCGTTAGATGTACATATCTGAAGACAAATGGAATTATATACTTAGCACTAAAAATTAGGTTTGAAATTTTATTAAAATTATATTAAAAATATCTTTTAGCCACATAGTATTCAGTATAATGAAAGGATCTCTTTTATTTCATTATGCTGTAGTATATTATTAAAGGATTATGAAACATGAACAAAATAACTTGTGTTCATACTAGGAGATTTGTGCTGCTTCAAAATAAGATACAGCTTGCAGGAATACAGCTGTGACAAAATGTTCTGTCTTAGAGACTACCCACTGACTTCTCTGCTTGGGACTATAAATGGGATTTTCTCCCCAAATATGTGGTCGTGTGTGTGACAGGAGAATGCTTCACACGAAATGCATAAGTCAGGTGGGTATCCATCATGCAGTGATGATTAGTACCTTATAAAGTGAGCTGTGATGTTTTGTGGAATCTAGAGYGCTTTCTGTTGAAATAACTATTAGATGAAATGCAGCTTCCACAAAATCAACTTCACTTTRCTTTTGGAAAAAAAATATATTTTGTTGAAACAAACAAAAAAATGTTTTGATCTGGGTCACTGTAGAACTTATGGTGAGGCCTTGCAGAACATATACTTTGAAGTTTCAAATTCCCACTCCTTACTTTTGAAGTTTAATGGCTTAAGTGTATATCAAAGAAATTGGCTTGAACTCCCTGTGAGTCTACATTTGTAGATTTGGAGAATCATTTGTCTATAGCATATCATGGCAGAAGTTGTYGTAATTTGAGAGCTAAGACCGAAGGAAGGCGTGAAAAAGGAAAGCTTTCAAGCTGAATGTCCCATCTGAGAGTGTAGAACTTCAGAAACTGAATTTGGTATCAGATTGGCTCAAAGTTCAAATCTTTGTTACAAATATTGAAGCAATTTATGYTGGAAAATGCTAGAAAAAGAAATCAGTATTTCCAGGTCTTTTAACAAATCCTCTTCAGTCCTCTCTAGTTGGTATGAAATAAGCAAAAAAATTCTATGGAGTAGCAGGGGTAGCCGTCCTTTGCGTCCCACTGTTTCTCTTGCACTTGTGTATTATGRTATTTTTGTGTCCTGAAAGCAAGATATCCAGTAGAGAAGCTGTGAATTATGAGAATCATAGACCGTATTGGCACAAGATGTGTAGGCTCAGAGATGTGATACAAGTTAATGTGGTGAGATAATGGTATTATGACACAGCAGGTCACATTTTCCTATTACATGGTCAGTGGGAAATAGAATCGGTCTTTATCTTCCTTGTGTTCCTTGGAGACTCTGCAGGGTGAAAGCTGCTATATAGGCTTTTTATCTAATAATAATCTCGTCTGGCCTTAGACTTCTCTTATACTTATTAATTATTTTTTTTCAGTGTTCACATCTTTCTTTTTTCTCCCTCATTTATTATAATGAAACAATATTAAACTTAGGTTACTGGTAAACAGAAGAAAGACCTTCTTACGTTTTCTTCATTGTTCTGGATTTTTTAATGAATTGTTACTCCAAAGCTTTCCAAAAATAGGATTCAATTTACAGATGATTAGGCAATTCATCTCACTAGTGTTTTCCTAGGTCTGTGGTATCTTGAAAGGAATGTTTTAAATGTGAGAGCTAACTCTTGCTTTTTTCAATTCAGTTTCTGTCCTGCTATTTTCTTTCTGTGCTGGTTGCTTTCATCTCACACATTCTCTCAGTATGAACTTATGTTCTCCAGTAACAGCTGTGCTTCAGGACCACTACAAGCTTCCTCACAGCAGTATCTTGTCAGCTCTAGCAGAGCCCTCAGTAGTGGAAGCTGAGAGAACAAGACTACACTGATAGGCTCCTTCTTCGCTGCAGCATCACTCAACATGCAGTTTTGAAGGCTGCCTTAGCAAGTTTGACTCCTGAAGAGATCTCAGCAATACCATACAAACAGGCTTTCATAAATAAAAACAGAGCTAGTACTCTCACCACAAATGATGATTTCCCCATATATGGCTCTTTAGCTGGCAGCTTAATCACCTGCTAAATTCAGCAGAAAGCATTGTAAGAAGAATCGCTGACTCAAGTTGTTCTTAATCTGAAACTTCTGCAAACATTGAACATGCTGATTGTTGTTCATTCAGTCTTGCAACCTTCTCCTCCCACCCCCATACATTTCATTTTTCTTTTACTATATTGATTGTATCTTAAAGCAGCTCCTCTATTTAGCATTGTGAAACCTGGACATCTCTGAAGTTTTGTAACTTCTAAGCTTGACCTGATTTCTGCTACTGATGTATGAGCAGACTAACTGCAGTAAAAACAAAACAACTAACCATTTTACACTGACATGTTTTTGCATTTTTAATAGCTAGGACATCTGCTTAGCTGTTTCCTGTACTTAGCTTTTCCTGACCATGTGCAGATATATATGATTCACTAGAAAATTTGTCAGATGCTCACTAATACCCCAGAGTCCCACAGCAAGCTGTTCATTAACCTGCTGAAAGGGGGGGAAAAAAAGGCTATATTTGTTATTTGCTCAATCTAATTAACACAGGTAGGAATGCTGTAGTATTYAGGGAAAACAAATGACTCTGCAGATCTAATCCAAAAACCTTTGAGTTTCCAAAGCTAGATTTGAAATTTCAGCTTTCCATAATCTTTCCAGTATGTTTAAGAGGTCTAAAACTAGATAATGAATAATCTTTAGCAAATACAATATACTTAAGAAAAAAAAAACACTTTTTTCTATTACAAAAGTTGCTAATAAATTCAAGTTAATTATTGGAAAGTTCCCCAAAGGAGATGCATATAACTTTTTAAAAGCAGGCATTACTCTCTTACTTAACARCTCAAGTTGCTCTCATACTTAACAGCTCACAGCTGGGACATGAGATGCACAAGCTGGCTCTCCTCCTTTAAATGAGSATTCCAGTCACCAAACTCTTCTCTGAGTAACAGAGTTGACAGTCTTCTGCTGGGCATAAATAGATATAATTTCTATAGACTAAAGTGAGCAGGCTACCTTCTGAAGTGGGAAGGCTATCAAAGTCTTGAGTCTTTCTCTTTTCACCTGGCATGATTACAAAGATATTAAAAGCCTCATTATTTGAAAATACTAGGTGGCTATTGTAGCACTGTTATAGCAAATTCTGAAGAAAGTAATTTCCAGCACTGGTATTTGTCTATATTATTAACAACTTTTCAATCATAGCTAAATCATCAACAGAAACTCATGGAGTGTGATGCAGCAAAGCAGATCAAGAGCACAAAATCAAATGCTCTGTTATACATATCTAGCTACAGAAGTAAACAAAYATCAGAAATAGTTACTCTACCTGCTCAGAGTAAAAGCATTGATTTTTTTAGAAGCACTAGGCCATTATGCTAGCAAAAAAAGACCATCCTGATTTGTTTGCCGGAGAAGTATGAAAATTCTTCTGAACATCTGTGATGTGTGTRTCCAGGACCAGTGATAAGACACATGACATTTTTGATGTCACATTATCCTGACTTTTGCCAACTACTCGTGATTGATATAGTTCCTCTAAGTGTTTCTTCTGACTAGAAATGTTTAGCTGTATTCTTTATTCAGTTTTAACTGGCATTTGATTTTCTCTGTAAAAGCATATATTTACGATATTGTGCTGAATGCAAGGGACAAARAGAACTGTGCTGAAATTCTAACTTATGCTAACTCATGATACTCAAAAATGCTGATGGAGCTGAAAACTGTGGGACTGTGTCAAAATTTTTGGTGATGGCAAACAGCCAGTGATCACTAGCGTCCTTTTGGACCTGCTGGAAATTAATAARCAATATCAGGTAATCAATCTCATTTTTGTCACTAGAACACTTTACCTCTTAAAAAATGTCAAGAGAATTCAGGTTGTAACAGTGCTGTTACAGTTCTGGCTTCTGTCATGAAGTCATCGAGTAGTATGAGGAGTCATACTGGTCATCGGCCTAAATTGAAGAAAACTTTAAGTGTTATGGAGTCATTTTACTACCACTTTGTAATTATACTAACACAAAAAGAAAGRTGTGAAATCAGATAATAAATTAAGTATTTTGTGGAAATTAGGRAACTGTGAAATGTTTTTACAAAGAGCCGTATGGAACTAATAGTTGCATCAGTTCAGTTGAATCTCAGTCACTGAATCAGTTAAGTCCTAGATAACAAAATGCTTTCTCTTTTTTTGTTAATGTAAAATTTATAAACAATATATAAAATACATATTTCCCCTTTCAAAAATTTAAGTTAACACAGACATCTAAGACATTGTTAAAATCTGAGTGCTACAGAACTGAAATGTGTATTTTGTTTTGTTTTGTTTTGTTTTTTAATCAAGGATACAGAAATGAAACATTGAAGAGTTTATGCTTGACTTAAAACTGAAGAGTCAGTCTCATTGAATCTAGGAATTTAAATGGTAGATGAGATAAGAMTGTAACAAAGCGCTCAATTTCATCTGACCAGAATTAACCCCTTAAAATCGAATTTGCCAAGCAAAGGAGTCATGAAGTCTGGACTGAAGCGTATTTAGTATCTGTTATACTCTAATCCTGTAGTAACAATGGTAATTCTAAATTATTAGAGGAGAGGAAAGYAGAAAGGTGTGTCCTGAGTTCAGCRCTGGAGTCACACAAATAACAAGACAAAACAAATGGAAAATGCATTGTCAGATGTGACAAGCGAAGACAATATCCAGCATGTGGGAAAAGACAGGAGAATTGCAATGGACTTTGCAAGCATTTGCAAGAGCAAGCAGAATTTGCATAGTACAGACACCAAGGACAATTTTTAGCACAAATGTATTGGTTATGGCAACAATAAACAGTGACTGAGCAAAAAGAACTGAATTATCAACTTAATATATGAGACATTTGCTAATTTTAAGTAAAGCAAGCCAGCAGCACTGAAGAAAATCAAATGTACCAGAAGAAAAAAACATGATGAAATTCAAAACAAAGAGAAGATCTTTTTCTACTAAGAAAATGTGTGAATGGAATGTCCATTTTAACAAAGTATAAAAACCAAAAAAGATTATGTATGAGATTATATGACTGTGAGAGACACCCATTTGAGGGTTAAAAATGTCTTAGGACAGACTAAGTAGGTACATTAATTGCTGCGAGAACTGAAGAAAAATTTGAGGACATTTTTGAGGAACTAGAGAAACTCCGATTAAAAGCCCTATAATTCATGCATTTCCAAATCTGTGGAATGAAAAAAAATAACCTTAGTTCTCAAGGAAACATATAACAAGGCCAAAGACTATGTTAGTTGGTAATTACATGAACAAATACTGAAAACATAAACATACACAAGCAAATCTTTTATTTATAGGCCCTGAAGTACTAAAAGAAGTATGTATAAGGAGGTATTTCCAATCTTASGCAAAGAGAAACTGTTTTCAAAATATAATAAATTTCAAATATTTTTCTACAGTTAATAAATCAGCAGGAACAGACTTCCAGAGAAACCTGTATCTTACAGAAGCTGTCATTTGATTAGTTTTGGGAAAACAAGGCATTTTATGAGAAGTGATAGCATTTTCCATCACAAGGAATGTATTAACATCTCTAGTAAAATTATTTTAATCTGAGTAGAATCTATGAGAAAAACTAACTCTTGTTAGTTAAGGCTAAGTAAACAGAAATAGTAATTTTGTGTAATAGAAATTATTTTTCTGCCGGGTATGTTAAAGCAAGAGTAAGAACTGTTAGAGTATCAATGTCTCCTGCTGCCTTTCAGAAATGACTATCAGAAGTGAATACCTAGAAAACCTGACCTAGAGAGAAGCGCAGGCTACTGCCACCAAGCATCCACTGTGGATTTTGATCCGTGAGAAACGTACATCTAGTTGACAAGTAGTAACTGACTTTTTCAGAAGTGTTTATGCAGCTTGTCTGTAGAATTGAGGCAATTTCATCAAAAAGAATGTGTTTGATTATATAGCTTTAACATATTTATCTTGGGAATATCAACCTATGTATTTCAGCTACTGAATTCTGGTAACAGAACTTTGATTCAGACAGAATAYGGTTTATTTTAGAAAATATTCTGGAAGATAGTAGGAGCGCTTTTTAGGATACAAACCGAATTAGACTTTTAACTTGAGCCTAAAATACAGACATTTAGTAAGCAGTTTATCCTGAAGTAAGAACCCACATTCTTCTGTGGAAAAAGGCCAATACTTTTAAAAGTGTCTCAGTCAAAATCTTGCCTAAGTGTTACCCAGGATATCCCAACTTCCTCTAGGAGCATATCTAGTGAATGATTTTCCAAATGAATGCTATATAATAAGTCCTAATGATACTTTTACATTGATCTGAGTACTGACAGGTTGTTTTKTTTAATACATTGATACATTTTAATTGAAATACTATTCTTTCATCAGACTCTCCGTCTTTGTTGACATGCATTGCTAGATGGATTTGACAGACAAGCTCAATTTATGATGTTCTTTCTTTCCAGCTGTTCCCTTCCAGACTGAGATTGCTACATTTAACACTGTGATGATAAGTGCCAATAATCTAATCATGTTCCTCCACTACTGGTAAAAGCAAAATTTCTCCAGGAACAGTTCGTTGTACCCTGTCTTTGGTTTAGGACATAGTGACATGAATACATACCATTCAGTTCTGAACCCAGAATAATTTTCTATATAGTTATCTTTTGATTTCACAAGTATGATATAATCTCCTATAACAATATTTTCTGGAACTCAGAGAAAATTCTGATGTAGCAAGAAAGATATAAAAGTGCAAGAATATTTTATTTCTCTCAAAATATGTCAGTCTGACTTCTTTAAAGTAACAACTGATTTTATAGAGTTTCCACCACTGTAGTCACTGGCTTTGATAGCATTGTATCTCATCAGTAAACTACTGGCACGCCAATATTTACCTTTGCAATTTGATAGTTTTCTGATGATGTTGTCCAGACAATAAAATGTTAATTGTTTTCAGGGTTGTTTGCCTTAGTATCTCTGATCATGATTGCTCTTTATAATTGCTCTCATAACAGAACCATTTTCATGCAAATTAAACTGTCTTTTTATAACAGTCTTATTAAAAATTATTATTCCCTCAGTGGGCTGAGACAGCATGGAGGTGACATATGTGTTCTCTAGGGGAAAAGATGGAACATTTGAATGCATGACAACTCTTTGCTTCAGGAAAATAAATGCATCTTGGTGACTAAAGTGAAATTAAGTGAATTTTATTTTTATCTYATTTTGAAGAGGAGTCTTGGAGTGCATTCATGAATACAACAGAAAGATACAGTATTAATCCTACAGTGATGGCAGCTAGGTTTCTGACTCATTTTCTTTGCACTATGAATATTCTCTCTCTAATGACAGGGTTACATTTTTTTTTTACCCATTTACCCATTTAAAAATGCTAACAGGTTGAAAACATGAAAAGACCTATTCTTCTTTTCATGAGTTTGTATAAGTCTCATCAGTAGCAATAGGAATTAAGACAGAAGCTTAGAAATGAAGYAAATACTCCAAAATAGTCCTAAATACTTTATTGATGTATTCAAGCCAAAGCATTTACGAAATATAAATCAGGTATTTATGTCTTTATATATCCTCAGCTATATTAAGGTGGGATATGTCTTTTCCCCTATYTGTGTTAGAATGAAAATAAAGCAAGATAAAACAAATTTGTTTCGAGTGTAAAGAGCTACCAAGCAGTCGGAAATAATATAGTGGTATTTGCAAATTAAGGAATCTAGTTAATGTACAACAAARAGAAAGTTTCTGCCTTTGCCTTTAAAATAAATAAACAAATAAATGTATGTGTGTGTGTATATATATATGCATATATGTATGTGTATATATATATTCTTTCAAGTAGTGGGAATCATACATCTTCTCAAAAGTAAATCCTCGTAATGCATCTGTAATGACAAAGATGGTATGGTTTCAGGGCTGTCTGTACAGGAAGTCCAGATATGTTTTTAACAGATATGTTTCTGAACTGTCCTTCAGTATTTTCATAGCTGTACTTGTTCTTCACAGAGTCTGCCAATTACTAGGAAGTGCAACTGTTCCTGCTACAGTACATCTCATTCAAGATTTAAGTTAATTTTTTCAGGCCTTACTACCTTTGACAAAAGAGATGTGATTCTTTGATCCTATCTAACTCTTCTCAGTTGCCATTGCCTCTTTAAAAAAAAAAAAAAAAAAAAAAAAAAAAAAAGTGAAAAGATCAAAAACCTCAAAAACTCAAACAAAATTCATGAACTGGCTGGGCAAACTAAGAGTTCAGATTTTTTTTTTTTCTATTATTATTTTTTTCCTTGCAGTAGTCAATGCATTTAGCTCAAATCTTAACAAGAATATGGCTAAATTAGAAGGGCACCACTGACCTCAGATGTATATGAGGTCTTGTCTTTGTTGTACTTACAGGCAGCACAAGTGTATCTGCACCTTCAGAGGAGAGGCAAAGAAATACGAAGGGTCATGATGCTATTCTGTAACAGCGATATCTAAGACAGAGTGTGAGCCTCTAACCAAGACTATATGGAAGCAAAAACTATTTGTGGCTGCTTCTATGGAAGAGCTGCACCAGGAACARGGAAGAGACTTAAATGATATTTTCTGTCCTGGGTGATATATAAGTCATAGAAGAAAGACCCTAAACTGCAGAACATCTAGCATTAGAAATCAAAAGCAGCTCAGCAATGTGCAGAATTTTCAGAACAAAACACCATAAATAGTTGGAGACACTTAGAATAATATGTTCAATGGCTTTACATATTAATAATCTGCTAAAAAGAGACATAGAAAATATATAAGGAGGAGCGAGTGGAGGRAAGTGGAACATGCATCTATGGTCTGGACCTATGTGAAAAGATGGGAATTTCTAGAGTCAGTAGAAAATCAAGAACTCCAGAGCACAGTCCTGGAAAGACAGTCAAATCTAATTAAAACTCGATTAGACTATATATGTACCAAACAACATATTTGCTTATAATACAGAGAATAGCCTTGGAACAGCTAGATAGAGAGTTATGCTTTTGTAAGATACTTAGACTGTACTTTGAATTTTGAGCTTTCAAACTTTTTCTCTCTCTCTCTCTCTTTTTTATTTTTTATTTTTTTTTAATAGAAGTTCGTTCTATGTTTAACAGCAAATAAGGCTTTTGGAGCCCAACTATTTATATCTTGGGTACTTAAACTTCTGAAAGTTTTGTAGCAAAAATGTAAGAATAAAACCCCTGAAGTGTTAAGCCATCACAGCATCACCATGCCAATGAGGCCTGTCCTGTGCAGTAGGACAGTGACATTACTGTCTGGCTTATTCCATGTTGTTTCCATTAAGTTACTAACAGCAGCAAYGTCCCATGCCCCAAAATGTGGAACCCAGGCATTTCAGTTCCGAGTCACGGCTGTGTGTCCCAGATACATTCTGACTGCACGTGTTGCAGATATGCAATAGCCGTTCTATGTGCCTTAAGTTCTGCAGGCAGGAGAACAAAGTACCAGCACCAGACATACCAGACACCACCGAAACACACCAGAAAGGATGCTTAGTGTCTTCCAGCAAAGTCTCCAACATAGACAACAGAAACAAGGACTGTGAGGTCTAACAGAGATTTGAMAAGGACTGCACATCACCATTGCCCCTCTGATCATAAGCAGTGAAACCCTTTATCACTTTTATCAGTCTAAAATTGAATCTGAGTTCATTGAATAATATAGCAGTATTGTGGAGAAAAGAAACATATTTTTCTTCAATCTTTCATTTTTAGTCCTTTAATACTTGCTTGTGAATTAATGATTGATTTCAGTACTCTTAACCTCAGTAAGTAAAATGAACCTAGATTTCAGTCTCCTAGTGATCAGTTTTCCTAACATTGCAGCTGGATCCTACTTCACAAGTCTATTTTTCTCCTGAGATGGAAGTGATTTTGTGTGTGTGTGAATACAAAGTTTTTTTAACACAGAAAAAAAAAATACAGTGACATTCCCTCCTTAAGATTTTTATAAGGAAAAATACTGTCATGGTTGTGGAATTGTAGAGAGGCATGAAATCGTTTCTCTGCAGTTCTGCTTGAGCAGGGGGGTTGGAACTAGATGATCACCAGAGGTCCCTTCCAACCTCAACCATTCCGTGATTCTGTGATTCTGTGTTAGAAATCAGAGTACTTTAGCATTGACAGGACACAAAGATGGTTTAAAAATGTGTTAAGCTAAGGTAGTGAGTAGCATCTTGTGAAACAGCTATTCAACAGCAGATTATATTTGTGAGCCCCATTTTTTATATTAGCTTTCTTCAAGACAATTATTTCAAATGCCTGTGGGTWCCATAGCCAAAAGGAACTACTCTAGATCCATGGCTTTATTTTAGTTTCCATATATTTTATACCTTTCAAATACATTCTTCAGAATATAAATACTCCCAAGGTCAAGTTACAGAATAAAACTGTATGTGAAAGCAGTGTTACAAAATGTTAATAGTACTATCTGACTGAATGTTCACACAAAACAACAAAAATTTAAATAAAACACATCCTCTTTCACTTTTGTGTGCAATAGCTTTTTATCTTTAAATGTATTTTCTAATATAAAGGATGGTGCAAAATATCAGTATATTATTGGTCCAGAAGAGCTTTTTGACAGGAACATTTGTGAGAAAAGCCAGCCTTCAGTTTCCGCAGTGATCTTCAGTCAGTTTTCATGATAGTGTAACAGGAATGAAAAACGTACTTCTTGTAATCAGAGACTTTAAGGATCAATCCACAGAGGAAGGATTTTGGATGTGGATAACTCCGCATTTTTAGATTCTATTGTGAATAGACAGGCAATGAAAAAGCAGTGAAAAACTAGGTATAGGCAGCTTAAGGAGAATTAAGAAGGCAATGAAAAACCTCTGGTAATATTAACAGTCATTTCTAAGGTTGAGCTAGGCAGCCTGGCAGAGAGATTTAATGCAAAAGTTTATTCGTTGAACTTTCAGGTCCAACTGTAATGTGCATTCAGCATAAATAGGAGATACTGCCTTTCAGAACAGCAGCCTTAGCTTCTTTTTATGTTCATCCAGCGTGATCTGTTCTGGTTGTGAGCAAGAGTGCATTATTCCCAGAGATCCAAAGATTAAGCTCTCAAGTCTAAATCTAAACGACCTGGAATCTTTTTTGCAAGAAGTGCAAGACATGCTAAGGCTTTTGGGGGGAGTTTTAATGTAGGTGAGACATGCACTGCTCCTTACCGTCTGTTACATGATTAGAAGAATTTGAAAACTGCCACTTCCTCTATTTAAAAGAGGTAGAATATAGTATAAGTTAAAGAAGAGGAAACTGTAAGTAATTTTGAACAATAATGACTGAATTTTATATCTTCTCCCTGCCCCCCCCCTTTTTTTTTCTAAGCAGATCGCCTGTGTTGAATTGTAAACAAGACAACTTTGCTTTGCTTTGCTTTGCTCATACTTCTATGGTCCATTTGGCACAATAGGGAACTATTTAGGCCTTCCTAGTTTTATATTCCAGTGTGTTTAGATGTCTTTTTTGGTCCCATATCATGTGCTAGAGAACTCAAAGCTGCAATAAGGTCTGAATCAGTACTGATAATCAGTGGACAGGAGCTCAGCATTCTTTATTTTCAAAATGTCAGAACATGTTCATTTCTTTTGACACAAGTTCAAACATTTCTGTGAGTTAAATGAAAACCCATGAATTCTGAGCATGCCAACTCGTATCTTGGGTTGGCTGTTTTGTTGGAGTCAAGGAGAGAGAATTATACAATACTATACCAAGTTCATTACTGAGTGCAGAGTTACAAGCAGGAAGGAGTACTAGTAGAATAAATTTTGACTTTCTAAAAACTTAGCTTCTTCCACTTCTTCCTGATTTATTCTCTTTATATGCATTTAAGTCTTGCACTGCTTAGCAAACTTTAAGCCATATATATCAAGTTCTTCTGTTTTTCCACTTTATAAGCCTTCAAGATGTTTTTAGTTCAAGCACTGAGACACTTGAATTGACAAACAATTGTTCTATAGTCAAGTGCATGCATCTATAACCGAGCTGCAGATACTGCAAACATGAAGGCTGAATTTAGTAGTGTAGCTACTTTATTACAGAAAGAAGAGCCTTCTATCAGAGTGGAAAGAATTAAACATGCTTGCAACAAGAATAGTTCTTTACAGGAACAGCAGATAATAACAGTTAACAGTAAAAAGCTAACAAAGGACAAATCTTCTTAAACAAAAGCTTCTGTTACATTGTATTTTTAACAATATAATACTGTCTTTGTCTGTTACTAAAAAACGAAGGCTAGATAAACAAAATAATCTCCTACGAAAAATAAGAATTATAGCTCAGATAGTATAATATGGACTCTAGCCTACTGGAATGTGTTTGACACGTCTAAAGAAAGGAATAGATGGCTACCTTAGTTGTTTTTTGGTCTTCTCTTTCTTCTCAAAGCACAAAGAAATGTGCCCATATCATGGAGGAGAATCCTTATGAGCTATCACTGTGATCAAAGGGAGCTCATAATAGCCATATCGCTGTGGTTGTGTCTGTATTGATAAATAAAACATCATTCCCCACTGTTAAGGCTAACTCCATTCAGAGCAGATTGGCTGCATCCCACTACACAGAATTTGCCTTTGGAAGGCCTTTGGACTCCATGTAGTAGCTGTATGATCTTAGGACATAATTACGTTTTCCAGAGTGTTTTGTGTGTGTGTGTGCTCATGCATGTGTGTGTGTGTGTGTATGTGTGTGTGTTTTCAACTCAGTATGTTTAAAAAAATACCCAGGCTAAGCTGTAAGCTGTGATTGCTTTCTTCCCTTTGTGAAACTAAGGTTGCAATTTGTATATGTTGAGTTGTGGCATGAAGACATATAGTGGTAGCTGAGAGTACAAAGCCCTCGATGTCAAATTTGGCAATATAGAGTGGAGGGATCCAGTCCTTGAGCACTTCTGTATTTGTTGTCTGTGGGAGTCATCCATGGACCTAACTATCCCCTAAACTCTCTAGGAATTGTCAATTCGATGCTGTCCAGAACAGGTCCAGGGGGTGACCTGGCAATTAAATCAGCTTGTGCCCTGAATTGCTTTTATTTAGCAGTGTAGTGTAGATACGCTAAGTAGATAAGCAGCAGTTAGTTACCAAAAATACATTGCCTGCACTTTACATAATAGATGTTCTACCTCAATTGATCTGCACTCACTTACTGGTATCTGCAGTAGTATTTATGTCGCAAGATTCTGCAGCGACACTAATGTATAACATGAGTGCTGAATTACAGTATTTTGTGATGTAATACCAAAAATGTAAAAACAACAAATGTATAAAACAACAGTCAAGGAGAGACAGGCCTGTTGAATATAATGTTTGCATTCAATTTTTTAAAAAGGTGCTTGAAGGAGTTTCTTTAAGCTCCATAGTGGTCTTTTTCAGATCATCTATGAAGCTGTTTATAGCAAGAAATCACATTTTGAGATTCTTTTCCTGACTTGCTTTTCTAACATCATAAATCCCCTCACTCTATATAGGGAAGAATGACTGCCAGTGTAAACCCAAATTATCCCACAGACAGACCACAGGCGACATTGTTTGGGATTTCAGCTATCATCATCTTGAGATGGTCCCCCACCAGAAGTTCTCAAAGATGTGTAGTGTGTAGATCCACATCACCTATATGGCTCACTTTCACTGAAAATGTGTTTTAATTGTGGAGCTGTGTTTAATTTTTATCTTACACAAAATTAAATGTCAAGTATTTAAAAGTGCAGTGAAAGAAATATCATGTGAAGTAAAACTCCAGAATTAGTCTCAGGTGAGAATATGAAGTACAGATGTATGACTGAGCTTGGCAAATTGACCTTACAACAACTGACTTACCTTTTTTTTGTTGTTTTTTTTTAAAAGAAAACTGACTCTTGATAGGTGTCCTGAAGTAACTCACTTGAGAATATATATATAATATATATATATATATGCACACATATAGAGATACATTTTCATTAGCAAATACAACACCAAACATGATAAAACAAATCATAATAATGCTACTGTATTCTGTGTAGCCATGTAATTGGAATCTACAAAAAAGTCTTTAGACTAAAATAGTGCATTAGAAAAAGACTATAGATATTTAAAGATCTTGATTAAAACAACTGCAGTAATATTTAAAACTTTTTCTCTCATTTAAAACTTTGCAGTCCTTTCAAAATGCTTTGAAAAGAAAAAATATATATATATAATTATGCTTATTTTGCAGTTGGGAGTAACAAGCCGAGTAAGTGAGTACTACCTACAGCAAATGAGGGAACTACATTAAAAATCCTTCTGGGCCTCCATCTTCATGATAGCTTTCCTAAAAGAATTCCTTAAGCATCAGGTCACAGGTGAGCAGGAAGAAAAGAGGTAATACACTATTTTCTGAAGCACTGCTATTGTGAAGCAAGCAAAAAATGCAAGATATAGCAGGCTTGCCTTTGCTCGTATGTGTTAGGTATGATGACGAGATTAGTTCCCTAAAGACAGCCTTACATAGAATAGATTGTGGGTGTCTGTTTAGACAAGATCTAAGCCTGTGGAAAAGAACTGTAACATACAGAAAACAGAGAAAACATTCTGATCAAGGATAATCTTAATGTATTTCTCATACATCAGGGACAGGCATTAATTAAGGAGTGACTGGCTCACATAGCCACTCATATACCCTAGTCCTCTTCTAGGCACCTCATTCCTTATTCGCCTGTAGACTCAAGTCTCATTTTGAAACATGATTTAATCTAGAATTTCATATAGGCATTGTGATGCTTGTCACTGCAGCATCTAAAATGCAGATACTTAAACCAGAATTTACGGTGCTTTCTTAGGAGCCCAGATATAGCCATACACTGAATATAGGAACTTAAATTAGGATCACAAYAGCCAGCATGTGGAGTACTGGGATGTTGAGCTCCCCAGCATGAAATACTGAAGTGTGCCCGAAATGATTGCTTTTTTGGACCTTACTGGTGTAATGAGGCATCAYTGTGCATTTGAGAGTCAGAACCTGAAACAGCTTCTTGGGGATTCAGAGCTCTGCTTTCTTTTTGAGAGTGGAGCACATCTGAATAATACCTTTTTCCTTCTCTTCTGTTTCTAGTTGCAGAAGCCCTCCCATGAAAGCCATAAGCACATAGGGTGTTTCAGAAACTGAAGTATAATAGCAAGTTTTTACTGATTTGGTCTCCTAAATGTAACACTGCAAATTCCACATGAATGGTGCTTAATGTCTTGTTGAATATCTGACCTAATCTTTTAGGAGCCTAATTTCAATTGCCTTTCACTCTTAAATGTATTCCTTCTGCAAATTGGAGCTTCTGCAAATTTGAAAAGGTTATACCTTTTGGCATGAGCCCATATGGCAAAAGTTTTGATAGGTTTAATAGGTTTATTGCTCAGCAGACGGTGTTTTCACACTCTCATGGTTTAAGACCATTTAAGACTTTAAAGTACATGGTAAGTGGCTTCAGGATGGGGGAAGGCATTGTACTTACAGCCTTCRTTTTGTCAAATCCCAGTGTTTGATATTGTTTCCTCTTTGGGACTGGATAGCTGCTTTTACTGCTGTGTAGTGTTCTTTCTTTTTACGTGAGCATATRTGTAACAGCTGTTGTCTTATTTGTGATCTAGGGACTTCAAATGCTTAAATCATCATCCTCTACAGCTTCACTGAAAGGACTAGTMCATAGCCGAAGGCTCGAAGATACTCATATTCTCTACAGATTGGGCACAAGTGGGAGATACATAATACATGCTTACCACTGGGTTAAGCACACAATGTAGGTGGCAACTCCCCAAATTGCAATTTTCCTCAGAAGCACTAGGGTATTAAAGTSTTTATAATTTCCTCAAATGAACTAACAGCTGACATAATCCTTCCTAGCCTATTTCATATAATAAAACAATAGCAATCTGGTGTGTTCTTCTCTTCCCATCTGTCTCATGATGTCATTTGTGAACTTTCCTCCATTCCTAATATGCTTGAGAAAAATTTTCCAAATAACCTTTACAAATTAAGATAATTTTGCTAAATTAATTACATTTGCTTCTTCTTATTGTGTATCAGTAAAAGATCTTTAAAATGCTTTATATTATCTGAATAATTTTCTAATAAATATAACACAATTGTATTAAGGAAAGAAACCAGAGGAAATAAAAAAAAAATCTGCTTAATTTAAAGTTGAAAGACTATACACAGTACATCTGCCACTCAGCTAAGCTAAAGCAACAAGACTGTCCTGGAAGACTCATATCAAGTTGAGGAAAACAAACAAACAAAAACCCTCACAAAACCAGGAGGAGTTCTAAGCACCTTTCTTCAATTAAAGTAAATGTAAGGTACTGTTATTCTTTCTTATGTAGGTAGGTAAGAGGAGATTGCCAAACTAAGCATATGTTAAGACAATTTGAATAGAAAAGCAGCTGTGTGGCTCAAGATATTTCTCTAGAAGCAAACACAGAGGTTAGAGCATTAATCTGTAAGCTTTGTGAGAAATAGCAGAGAGACTGGGGAAAAAAAAGGAAGTTCTGAGGGCAGCAGATCCTGGAAGTAGTGGTATATAAGCCCTGAGGGCAAAGATATGCAATCAAGTTGCTTAACAAGTTACTGCTTGTCATCAGAAAACAGGTAATTGTTAGTGACCAAAGGAAGGTGATGAAGAAAATCTTGTCATTCAATACATGYTGTGACAAAATGCACACGTGTTGTCATTTTTGTCAATTCAAAGCACGTTCTTTCCAAAAATCTCTCTGTATAAAATAGGAATACAGTCTTAGGTGCAGAAGTGCAGCTGGAATGCAAAGGCAGAGGTTCATTTTAACTCTCTTTTGAGGTTACGGAAAAAAAWTCAAAAATATTTCTGAATAATTACACTAGTACAAAATTATTTAAAAGAAACCCATGCAGAAAAATGGGAAGAAGGGAGAGATAGTATACCCTATTTTGCTCACAGGGAACTGTAAAACATATCAGCTATTAGCTTACCCAAGATTGCAGAAAGAATCTGAGTCAGAGGTAGAAGCTCTGTAAATTCAGAAATTCAGCCTGTATCTTCCGAGTCCCAGTAGAAATCATCAGCTTTGCTTATAGATCACTTTTAAGACTGGCACAGTGATTATCAGTTTGTGAGAGATTATGCCACATTGAGATCTGATGTGTTTGGGCTCCATATCATAATGGAAGGGAAGTGTGCCTGCTTATAACTGTTGTCAATTTGGTCTATTCGAGTGCTTCAAATCAGATGTCTGGTTGTGCTCTAATGCAGATGGATATTAGTAGCAATTCTATTGACACTTCTGGAATTAGACCCATGTGCAACCAGTTCAAAGGGGAAGAATATATTTATCTTTAGGACTAATTGCCTTCTTTATAAGCCTAAAGCAATACCAAGGTGTTACAAGGTTATTTAATCAGTGTACAAGCACGTGAGATGAGTTCTATTTTTATGCTTTGTGCAAGTCCACCAATTGTCAGATTGAACAGGATATGCTCCAGGGCAGAATATAGTTCAAATTAAAATGCTGCAAGAGAAAAGATCTAAAGTTTAAAATATGAATTTTCATGGCTGTCTAGGTTTTCTGTACATTTCCATATCCATGTATATGATTTTTTTTTAATTTGATATATTGTGAAGATGTGACAATTTCAAAACAAATATTTTGAAACTCTCAAAAACTTGCTAAAATAAAGATATATATTAAATCTATATTTCACAGGCAGAAAGGAATTCATTTCACCTATGTTTAGAGGTCTATTCTAAGCAAGTCAGTGTAGGAGTAGAGATAAATCAGTGGAGATAAACAGAGTGATATTCATCAAACCTGTTTTAGATGYTGAATTTAGGCTGAGATGAATGGTGCTCTGTAATTCTGTTATAATATGAAAAGGCCAAAATGCCTTTTTCCATCCAAAAAGTGAACCTTGGGTGACTGAGGCAGATATTGATGCATATGCCTATGCTGTACACCTCTATATGGAATTAGATGAACTCCACGGAATATGTCTACACTGCCCATTCTGCATAGAAAATAATGTTCTTATATATGCCTGTTCTAGAAAGAAAAAATAGTTTTTCCATTTGACATATCACTATTAAATTGAATCACCAACTACTTAACTGCAGTGCTTCTAACCCTGGCTGGTATCTTTGACCACTGCAGCAAGCTGGGTGGAGGTACAAGGTTGGGTCTATGACGTCTTTTGTATTTCCTCCTTTTGCTATATGGGCAGGATTATCTCATCCACTTTGCCTTTAAATGAATGGTCAGAAACACTTATATTCTTCTCTTTCTCAATTTTGAGGATTCTATTCTGACTGAGTCTTTTGGCATTATTGTAATTGAAAGGTTAAATAATAATAGACACTCATTTCATATGAATGTTTTTCAACATGCTTCTTTAATTCTGATGTTTGAAGAGATCTGAAATCCTTTTAACTTATAAATGACAATTTGTCCCGCTTCTTTCAACATTGATGTGATAAGGTCAACTACATGGGTTATTTTTCTAGTAATGACAAGAAATTCGGCAAGTCTGCATTTACAGAGTTTCTGCTCATACTGCACAACTGAATCTCAGTTAATATTAGCTTCTACAAAAAAGCTTCCTTGTTTTATCAAGTCACTTGCACAAACTTTGGTTTCATATTGTCTTTAAAAAAAGAAACTGAATATTTGGTTCTATATGAGTTAGCTCTCTCAGATTTATATCAGATAATGTATATGAGCTGCCCTTGGCAGTTGTGAAGCTCTCTGTGGAACTATAGAGCACAGCTTTGCATATATCATATACTATTTAATTATTTATACAGTTYGTACCATTACACCAAGAACTTTAGTAGCAGTGAGGTAAAAATAGCAACTATTTTCAAGCATTTGTTTTCTGGTAGTGCTGTGTTTTTTTAGGGGAGGACATTATCTTTTCCGTATTGTGCATTTCCAGTTCAGGATGAAGTAGAATGGGACCAAGCATTGGAAATGACCCAAATATAATGGATGTTAAGACTTGGATTAGTGTAGTCTCATGTGTCATTATCCATTTCAATGAAAGCAGCAACTATGCAGGTTTAAGAAAAATCCGAATTTGATTATACGCATAAGAAACTCTGTTAGCCTATATATTAACAACTCTGAAAAATGAGATGGAGAACTCTTCAGAAGCTCAATATATAGAGAATATTGTGTATAAAACTAATATTGGTTCTCATAAATTATGGCATCAATATGTCATATATATGTCATATATATATGCATCTAGTGCCTATTACATTTTTCTTTTGTACAAATCTAATTATTAATATTCATAGCAAATCACATGAAATCATTTTCATAATCCTTATTAATAAAAAGTCACTAGGCTTCCTGATGTGTCTTTTCTTTTGATGCAACTGAAGATATAAGTTATCATGCTACAGAGCCATTTAGGGTGAAATTCATAAGCATAAGCTTCCTGAAAGATAAGAATGACAAGAGTGCTTTTAAAGAAAATTTAGTATCTTTACTAACTTAATAGGCAGAAAGACATCTCCTCATGTTACCTATTATCCTGTCCATTTAATCACTACATTTTATATGGTTTCAGATCAACTTCAAACCTTTACATGTTTATAAGAGGCTAGAAATTCCAGACCCATAGAGGTTGGTGCTGATAGACGTAATATATTCAGTGAACCAGTTTTCCAGATCCAGTTCTGAAATCTAATACAGGATGTAGTTGTTTGTATAAAATAGTAGTGAAGGTCAAACTGTGCAAAAGCCTTTTTTGAGAAGGAGGGGAGCATAGACTGCAGGGATTGCTGCTACTGCTCCAGTATTAAAAATCTGTTTTCCAGAAGCTTCCTTCAGGGAATTATCTTTAAATATCTGACTTTTTTTTTTTCCTTTTTGTTTTGATTTTTCTATTGTCTATGTACCTCTGCCTTTTAGTTTTAGTTTTTGATGTTCCTATTATTATAGTTATTAATAACATTCTGTCCTGTGTTTAGCAGAGTTGCTATACAGGAAATTGCAGGTCCAGTGTAGAGATTTTACTTTATGAGGGCTTCAAAGACTTTTAAAGGGAATAGGAATCCCTAATCAGTGATGCCGATGAATAGGATCAATTCCTTTTCGGGATACAGCCTTTCAAGGAGTTCTGCAAATGTACAGAATTAAAAGAAACTCCTTAGAAATTAAGATTTAAATTTTATACAGAAAATAGTATTTAAACAAGCTACAATCTCTAGACAGAGGAACCGTCATCCAGAATGGAACATGCATGTGAATGCTGTTTGAATTCCCTTTCCTTTTTTTAACTAAAGATTGAGTTATTTTAGAAGTTCACCCACCTATCCTCCCTCAATTCCTCTCTTAGTTTAAACTTCTAATAACTAATCACTTTCATTTTCTTCTAGTCTCCAAAAGTGTTTGCCCTCTCCACCCCTCTCCCGGGTACATATGTTTTTCTAACATGCAGATCACCCAGTGAAACCCTTCTTTTATGGTTCATTTTCTATGGTGCCTTTGCTTATTTACATTTTCCTCTGTTGTTATTGCCATGTGCTTGTGCTAGTAATATTACAGAGATGTTTGCTTGTTCTTTATTATTTCTCCTCAGTGAAGTATACATTGTAAGGAACATTTTTTTTTCCCCTGTCTGTGTTCCTCCTTCCTGACTTTGCTTCTGACATTGTATGAGCTGCAAAATGCTGCAGTTATCACTTCTTTTTCCAGAACTGAGCAGACAAAAGATAGGTTTTTGCAGCTCATGCACTTGACATGGGAAGTAATAAGGGCAGATTTTTGCAGACAGAAAATGCAGGTTGTAGTGTGTGTTATCTTTCAGCTTCAGTACATTTCCAGTCAGTCTGTAGAAACTGCCACAGGGTTTCATACTTTAAGAAATCAAAAACATAAAAAGGACACGCTCTTCACTCACAGTAAAGGGCAAATTGACAGTAATAATGTACTATTCAAATAAGACTTTTGACATAAATTTACTTGAGTTAAAATTACTTCAGAATATAATGACTCCTGCAGAATTTGAGTAAGTAGACCTGAAAAATGTGTGGGATTGAATCTACTCTTTTGGGACTAGTCAACACTGTTAGCATGCATCTGTGCTTAGCATGAGAAATGTTTTCTTTAGAATTCTCTTACAAGAACAACCAACCAAACAAAAAAACAATGTTATCTCTTTTCYTATTTTATATTTGTTAGTTGAAGATTTTCTAAGAAATCATAGCTCTGACTTTTTCCTGAGGAACTATGTGTTGGTATTCAGAATTTATGTTATTATCTAGATCTGAGGTGTTAGCAGTTTGTGCTTAATCTCTGAACCAACAGCATTCTGTCATTATATAAACAGTAAACATTCCTAGATCCATGTTTTCTTTCAATAAGAAAGTATTTTAGTTTATCTGAACTAAATTGGTTTTAGAAAATGAAAGCTTTTTTTATACCATTTCACATAGAAAAATCTRAAGGAAAGCTTCTAGGAATTATTGGTGCTACAACAACTACATGTAGAACTAGTTCATAGGACTTCATAGAAAAAGGGAATGAAAATTGTTGCCTCATGGAGCTTGCCATCAGATAGGTAGTCTGCAAAGCTGTCAGTAATACAAACCCAATATAGTCGAGGAAACTAATATTTTTTAAAGTGTTRCTTAATGACATTTAACCAGCACTCATGAGTGTGTGTTTATTTTAAAGATTGCAGTAGGTCACAGTTGCTGCTGGAGCAAGGAGGATARGAAGCTCCACAGAGCTTGGTTGTAGAACAGAGAAAGGAGTTAGGAGATGCACCATTTCTCACAAATTAACATTATGGGGTTGTCATGCTGTAATACCAGAAGGTTTAAGCTAAACTCTGTGCTGTTGACAGAAAAGTAAAGGAATCTTAAATTTATGACAGGCATACATAATACACATTACACAAGAAAAGTCTCAGTATACTATTTAAACTGATGTTTTATTTAGTATAAAGAATGAAAATAGAATTCATCTAAAGGGTATGAGAGCATAGGAAAACAGAGTGGCATTCAGTTTTAGATTATAGACAGCTGCACTTAAGTGTCTAAGTGTGGGTGTCTAAGTGTAAAGTAAGTGTTCAAGTTCTGAATATAGCGAACAGAAGTATTTTAGATGCCCTTAGTATTCAAGTCATCTGGAGAGAGCTGTCAGATATGTCATAAAATATACAGGCAACCTGCATTTGTACTGAGTGATAGCTGGATGCTGGGTAGATATACTTGGGCATATCGTAAGGCAGTAGACATTATGTTTGGGCCACTGAATCATACTAATAGTTTGGATAGTCAGGACTCCTATTCAGCTGAGGAATCGACATAGTTCACTCTCAAGTAGTGCAGCGCAAAAGACACAGTTCAAATTATGCCCTRCCAAGCAGCCTTCCCAGGCACCTGCCAGGTTCTGTATAGAAAGAACAACCAGTGAACACCTAGGGGGTGAAATAAAAAAGATTGTTGTTAACTCTTTCAAGAGAGGTTATCCCTGCATGTAATAACACATTGCGCTGCGAAAGGTTAACTGTATCTATATAGTTGGGTCTTCCTGTCCTCACACAGACTCTGCTCTCATTAGTTTTGTAGGCAGGGCCTCTTCTATTCAGTCAGAACCAGAGCAGTTTAGATGTAGTACACGTTTAGCACAGCATGAAAAATTAACTGCTGTAGCAAAAGTGCTCTCAGTGTTCCAGCTAGATAAAACCATAGTCATTGTAATCTGCTAAGATTTAAAATGGCTATGTGATGCTTTAATTGCTTCTACCCCAACTGCAATGAAATTTGTTTTGCAATGATCAAAACCCTAATAATCAAAACGTTACTGTCACAGATACGGGGAAGAACAGAGAGCTGGGGGAAATGGGGAAGGGGCAAGGGGAARAGTTTCCATTCATGTAATTGAAGTAGAGATGCAAAGACAATATCAAATTTGAATTATGGTAGAATAGATAAAGTAGCGAAGGAAACTACGCTTAACAATAGTGTATGGACTCTCTCTTTTGACTTTCCATGGATAGAATTTTTCAGATTCAATGATAAGCAATATGTGAAGAAAATGTAATCACACAAATAAACAATTCCTTGATTTATGTAAAAAGCAGTCCACCAGTYTAAGTTGAGTGTTGGATTTTTAGTTAGGATAACATTTCTGGGAACCTTCAGAAAGGTTAGATTACTGGAGAATACCACAGACGATATACAGCAATCAAAAGTTAATTTTGAAAGCAAAAATAATTATCATATTACCCAATACAGCAAGTATTGCATATTACACTATATTACCTCTGGCCTAGTAAGAAAAGACAGAATAGTTAGCTCCATTAAATGTCATACTAAGAAAAGATAACACAACTGAAAAGGATAGGCACAAAAAGTAAATTCTCATCTGAATGTCTCTGAAAAAGATTGAACACAGTCATATGCACCTTTTCTTTCACTGACATGGCTGGAGACAAAATGAGGCTTACTAAATATCTTCTTTCAGCTTCAGTTACTAATGAAACAGGAATATGGCACAAGACTGTGCACTGAATAGTTGCATCAGTCATGCATGACTCAGAAGGCAGAGATGATGCTGAAAACAGGTCTGACTTTAAACCAGCAAACTGAAGATATGGATGGGAAGTGTGAGGAAGGGTTATTC
Source organism: Rhea americana (assembly GCF_003343005.1). Taxonomy (NCBI): domain Eukaryota; kingdom Metazoa; phylum Chordata; class Aves; order Rheiformes; family Rheidae; genus Rhea; species Rhea americana. The sequence goes on along the minus strand of NW_028186353.1, from coordinate 54,550 downwards.
AAAATAAGGTTACCAACAACATGAAGATGTCCAGGTTAACATGATGAAAAAAAACCTCCCCTCTCCGACTCTGCCTATGTTGTTAGGGAAGGGCGAAAAGAAGTAGAGAAGGGTGCAAAGCGATCCCAACTCCTGAGATCAAGTGTCACAGTTGGTTCTTACTCAGAGCACTTAGARCTAGCCTGCTCAAACACACATGTTTTGGAAAAGCTACAAGAGGATCAGAACAGGTCCAGCAGGTAACCTCCCAGCTAGGCTGTGTGGGTAAATGGGGTCCAGTTCTTGGGCTCATTTGGTCTTCTATCTAGCACTAGACACATGTCTTTGACTCTTTCTACAGATTTGCTTGGGAAGCTGAAGTTAGGAATTTACCTATCTGAAACAGCTTAAGGGCACTCAAAAGGAGCTACAGTTGGCCTGCATGTTGTATTGTAGCTTCTGAAAGGCCCAACAGTGTGAATGAAGACCACTGAAAGAAATTGAATGTTACTGTTACTGATGAAAGGTGAATCATTTTTGTAGGGGAAGCACAATCTATGGTTATTTTGTACCAGATCTTTATAGAGAAAAAAGTGATGTATATATAAAATACGAGGTCTATTTAAAAACAATAGAATATATACCRCAAGGATGTGAGGATAGGTTGAATGTCCGAATAGCTGCATTGTTAAGATTATCAAGGAGCTTTTCAGTGCAACAGGGATAGTAASGTATTTACGTAAAAGGAGGAAGCCATAAACAAAACACAAACCTAACAGACATGGGATAATAAAGACAATGACAGACAGCAAATCCTTCAGTCTCTATTTAATGGGCCGTTAAGAAACTGCAGATGCGGACAACCTGGACTGCTAACAAATCGGAGGAAACAAGATGAACATGAGGGTTTTTAGTTAGGAGGGAGGGGTCTGTGGGACTATATGAAAGTTTCTAAGGAGTGTTAGGAGGAAGGAGTTCAGGGAGGAACAAAGTGGTAATAGAAAGGAGCAGGTATAAACAGGGCCAGCTGAGTGTCAGCAGTCACTGGTGAGTATGCTCCTCTGAGCAAGCACCTTACCTCATCACCACAGTCTGTCTTATCTTACAGTGAAATCCTGTACTGTCTTTCTGTGTAACCTCCTTCTCTATCGCATGTGCGAGTGCTGTGAGGACTAGGTGCCAGGAACAAGAGCGAGATGAATTTGATTGAATTTGAGACTAGCTGTCTGTGGTTCCAGTCCCTGGGGCAAGTAAGAGTCCTAACTATTGTTGGGAGTTGGAGGGACTTTGGGCTCCTGGTACTGTGACAGGTCTGCATGCCACCAGTGAGGGGACAGTGGGAGTGAATCTGGGGCCAGCAGGAGGAGTCAGACYTTGGGTGATGGTAGCCTCTGTGTCYGAGGTGCCAGTGACAGGAACAAGCGAGGTCTCAACGGCAGTTCCTAGTGTTGGACCTGGGGCTGCAGGGCCCRTGTGTYAYGGCAGCTGCTGCCGGGGTGCGGATAAGTGTTTGCATTTCCTCTAACCTGGTGAGCACGGAGGCGCATGTATAATTTGCCAGCAAACTTCAAGCTGGACTGGCGAGTGTGTAGCCAGCCCAAGGAGGCCCAGGGTCCAGCCAGGGGTATCAGAGGGCCTACACTGGTATTTAAGGGACTGCAAATGTTTGTGTGTTCAGACCAAGGGCGGAGGTGTTTTCATTACCGAACTTCAGCTTCCACCAGCCAGCAGAGGAGGAGGGGATGCAGCTCCCTGCACTCATGTTTGAGATCTGCTGGTGGCATGTGTGGGTGCTGTTGAAGGCAACCTCTCATCTGTGGCCATCAGTGTAGCCAGCAGTGTCAGTGTCCTCTGCATATGTGTGTGCRTGTGCGTGTGCRTGTGCGTGTGTGTGTGTGTATCCCTGGGCCCTGGAGCCTGCTGGCGGCAGCAGTGGCCACTGTGTCTCCCTTAACAAATTGCTTACTTCTGCCAGGAGCTGAGTTTATGACAATTAAGTATTTAACTGCTCTGTGCTTTACTTTTCTATATCGCAGAAATTGAGAAAATTACCTCTGTGTTATGTGACACTATTTTACATAAAAGTCCAGAAATTCTTTGCCTCATCACAGGTATCATTTCTCAGATCCAAGGCAGGATGGTTTGAAAATGGAACGGGACAGATTCAGAAGCATTATGGGAACACAGTCAGSCTTTGCAGAACGAAACAAAGACTTTCTAGTGAAATTACTAACTGTATGTACTATGTAACACTGAAAACAATTTGTAGAAGGTAAAACTACTATTTTGATTAATCAAGTTAATTATGATATTTTGGGAGGACACAGTTAAGATGAGAACTTGAGGCTTCATCTACTTTACTGTAGTCTTTGAAAGTATTTAAATGATATTTTAAATTAAGTGATGCCTTAAATTAAATTTATATGATTTAAATTAGAATATTTAAATGATGATATGGAAGAGCTACTGACATATGCAATACAAAGGAGAAGTTCTATTTTCTTGGAAGTGTTACAATATACTCTTCTCTKAACATATACAATAAAGAGAGGAAGAAATAGAAGGGGAGGCAGAGGCAGAACTAAACCTTCAAAGTACCCTCTTACTTTACCCTCACATGGTAGCTACGTTCTCACACAGGAGAAGAAYAGCTGCTTCCTGTGCAAAAATACCAGGCAAAAATAGTTGTTCTGGCTTTATTTCTTTAAAGCAAAGGCTGGGAGAAATATGAGTGTCTCATTTAGTTCTGTTCTTCAACATATAGATTTTTAAAATTATAGCTGCTCTGTTTTACTTATGGCACTGTTCAATCTTAAAAAAAAAAAAAAAAAAAAAAAAGATTCTATGTAGTTACTTCTCTGTCTGCCTACTTGCCTGATATAGTCAGCCCTAAGTTTGAACTGTAATTCTTCTTCTGTTTTTATTTTTATTTTTTTATAATAAATATCATCTCAACCCAAAGGAACTGGTGCTGTATTTCCAGGATGTTTGTAGTGTCAATGATCATCCAGTGTGATTCAGTTGCAGCTCTTTTAAATGTAACCTGAACAWGTGCTAGTAGCCTTTTTTGGTTATATCTATCCTTTAAGTTGCGAACAAATCTCACTCAGAAAGACTCATTTATATTGTCTCTGAAATTACAGCATTCCCTTAACATCCTTATCATTACTATGTAACTGCTGATGCTTTCTTTTCGTTGCTGCAAAATCCAGGAAACTTATGAAATATGTGTCTTCTTGCACTTACCAAAGTCTTTGAAGTTTGTATGGTCTTGCAAAATATCTATAAAGGCTTTCTATTATTTTAATTCCTTATCAGTACCATATTCTGTCATGTCATGAGGTAATTTTTCCCCTTTTGCACACTCTTTGGATAGGAAGAGAAAGAACTTTTTACATATAATTTCAGGCTTTCAGTATATCTAGTATGTGATATCCAAAATTAATTGAAATCTTCTAAACTCTATTAAAAGGCAATGTTGTCTAACTCCACTGATAATTTACTTTGTGGACTTCCTTTCTTTCATTTATACAAGTACTGATTTTCATTTAACTTTTTCTGTGTAAGGACGCACATTACTAGTGAGTAGAGACTCATATTAAATCAGACCAAAGTAAATGTAGCTCAGAATCTTATCACTGATTGTAGTCAAAAGTGGATGTCTGGTGAAGAATATCAGAACAGAACAAGCATGCAGTGACACTTTCCCAGCATATCATCTCAGTGACATACAACAGTATGTCACTCAGGTACTGTCTAAGCTAGAAGAGTTGTCTTTGTATTTAACAATTTTTCTTAAYGTGCTTAAAAACTTGTGGCAGTAGGTTCCACGGTTTAACTACAAATTTTATAGAGCTGCCTTATTTTGCTTACTTTGAAACTGCCACCTCTGCTTGATGTTGCACATTAATTTTACTGAGAAACATACACCCTACCCGCCATTCGTGACCTCACAGGTTTCTTTTGTATCTCATATCCATCATCTTAGGCTAAAGAAATACAAACTACTCTGGTTATTCATCATTAGTATTCAGGCACAATAGGGATTTATATGACATTATAGTGATGCTTTCTGTCTTGTTCACTCTGCAGTGTTGCACTGCCTGTAAAACTTTACATTTACCTACATTAAAMCCTATCAGCCATTTTTGGGGGCCTAATAGCTCAGCCTTGTATATTCTTTTGCAATATTTCACACTTGGCCCGCATCTTTACTCTCTTGAATTATTATCAGAAAAATTCCTCAGTTCTTGTTCACTTCCACCCTCTTTTCCTTGTCATTTAAGAGTCTGTTGAATGTCATGAGTTCTAACATAGATCCTGTTAGCGATCCTGGCAGTGATACCCCTCAGTGTGGAAAGCTATAATTACTCTGACCTTCTATTTCCTAACTTTTAACCAATTAGTTAGCTACACAAGTACTTCTCTGTTCTCCCARGCTGCTTAGCTTCACTAATGTCGTTAGTGAATAAATGCCAATACCTTTTAGAAATTCCAGAAAAGTATCAGCTTGCGCACCTGGAGAGGTGTACCCCACATACCTGTTGACTCTTTCAAAAAATTCCAATAGATTTGTGGATTTGTGAAGACCATATCTATTAACAGAATGGTGTTATCTTTCCCTAAATATCATTTTTATCCATGATTCAATTAATTCTCTATTTTTTTAGTGTCTATGCTGTTTTATGCAGTACAGCCTTCAGAGTTACWCTCCAAAATAGTTCTTAACTCCCCCAGAATCCTTGCAATAAATTAACATTATTGAGAGTTGTGTATCAGCGAAGACAGAGATGTCTCCTTTTCTGACACCAAATGCTCTATTATAGCCTTAATATCACAATGCTACTACTGCAAGGTCCTGTTCATAAATCTGTTAATTCTTTTACTTCTGGAGTATTGTGGATAGTGCTAGAGAGAGCAAAACGATTCACTAAACAGGCAAGATATTAATACCTACAGTGTTTCACTGCACAGCTATTAAAGGATATTAGCCACATTTCTAGCTAGCCTGATAAAACATTTTGAAGTATTTTCTAGATCACTTAACCCCTAGTTTTGTCAGTGACTGAAGGGTTCTGTAGTGATACAAAAAACTCACTTCATTTAGAGTTATATTGATTAACTCTTTTGAGTCAACCAAAGTCAGTGGTGTTTCTTCATGTGTCTTAAAGTATAAATTTGACCAAGCACTGTCACTGAGCCTGGGTATAAAAATGGAAGCTTTTTTTAAGGCAGATCTGCTTTGAATAGCATAATTAATTTTATTAGTGTGCAAAGATTTGGTTTCTGATCAAGAGCTAAAGGAAACCACTGATTTAATGACATCAGATCCCTCCAATAGGAGTTGATTCAGCCATGGTTTTAATCTTTTACATTAAAATAAACTATCCAATAAATTACAATTTAAGGAAGAACTGCAGTAGTAGGGCATTATTTGCATAAAACCAAAAATTAGAATATGACTTTTTCACTATATTTTACCAGTATATTTTCAGTGTAAATTAGAAAGACAGTCCAAYTCCTAAAATTATACATGAGACTGCAAAACTGGCTACAAAAGTCAGTTTGCATCAGTAATCATTGCCATTCTCAAGGCATTTGCTTCTAAACATGAGCATAAACTGTTTGGCAATGTTTTAAAGCTCTTAGGCTGCAACTGCTGCATTCTGAAGCATGAAATGTTTGTCTCTTGGGAATATGCTTTGTTTGACTTTGATTCTCTATTTTCCTGCTTTTAATAACAAATGGTACCCTTCAGTTCAATTTTACTTAGTGTTACTTGTTAGAAAGAGATTATTTCTTGGTATTTGAGCATGATGATTTTATTTCATCTCTGTGCATCATATAATGGCTACCTTTTTTTTTTTTTCTTTTTCCCCCCACAAAGCTGTTAACATGCATTCTTTAGAGGCTATTAAAACCTCCTACAGATCTTTCCTAATAAAAATTTTTTTTTTTTTTTTTCTCCCACAAAGCTGTTAACATGCATTCTTTAGAGGCTATTAAAACCTCCTACAGATCTTTCCTAATAAAAATTAATCTGGTGATAGTTGGGCTCTGAAAAAGAAGCTGTATCTACTAGTTAAGAAAGAAACTTTGTTGTTGTTGTTGTTTTCCTTTGGGAAGCTATAATAGGCCTTCTAATAGAAAGTAAAAAAAAAAATGTTATAAAGCATATTGTATAATGTGTACAAATCTGTTAATGCAAAGATAAAGAAAAAAAAAAAGCTTTGGAGAACATTGCCTATTCCACTGGTATTTGAAATGTAGCAATCACGAAATAAAAAAAAAAAAACCAAAAATTTTTTTTTTTTTTTTTTTTTTTTTTTTTTAGAGTAGAAGAAAAATGCAGTGACATTTCTGAAGCAGGATGAATCTCTGATGTGTACTGTACACCATAAAATTTATTTTCTTTCTCAATGGAATTCTCTCTTTTTCCAGAAGATAAAATATAAGATGAGTTTCAGATTCTRTGCTTTAGGCTCTTAACTTATCCTTTATATAACATCTAAAGGCATGCATTTGAGTAATCCAAACTTCTGAAGTAAAGAGTGCTGGCTACAGCCAAAGGAGAGTGGTAAATGTCTCCACAGAATGTTTGAAGACCTCCAGGTTAGATAATTTTCTCTTTTGCTTTGACTACACTGGGAACAAGAGTAATTCAATGTCCTCAGGCAATAAATGGGAGCAACTTGGAAACAGCCAGTAACTACSCAATAATTAACAATAAGCCAAGCTGTATATCAGACCAGGTTGCTGATTCAGAGGCAGGCAGCAGATCCCTCTTGCCCACACAGGATTCACAATGCTGGGTCCCTGTTGATGACAGGTACACAGCAAAAGAAACTTTTTTTCCCATAAACTTCTATCGGTTAATGCATTCTTTCCAGATAAGGGATTTGTGAGTTTTAGATCTACTTCAGCCTGAGGGAGCAATGACTTGCCAAGACAGAATTTTAAGCAGGGAGCCACAGGACTGCTTGTGAGATCTTTCTGAATTTTACCTGCTCACTCTAGTTCACTCTGCAGCAAAAAATTTCAAGGTTTATGTGACACAGAACAGAAGGAACTGAATGAGTAAGAAGGAATGTGAATATAGAGCTCCTAATAGTGAAGACGTCCRTAGGAGAGTTCCTTCTTACAGACTGTGTCTATGCAAGTAAATTAAACAGCATTCAGGAACATTTTCATGCTTTTCAAAGCAATCTCACATACTAAGAAAGTATTAGAAAACTCTCCAGCATGATTTTGGCATGTGCCAATCGGCAGTCTCCCAGACATGTGCAGTTGATGTGCAGACTTCAGAGCACTCCAGGGACCATCCCAAAGGAATTCCACAAGACGCCTGGCTCTGGAGTCGAGATTCCTCCCCTCAACACAAACTGCTCTTTGGCACGCGGCTCAAAAGTGCTCATGAATGTTCATTGACACACACAATTTACTACTGTAAAAGCAGCCAAAAAGTCTTCATTGCAGTGCCAGTTCCCAGTCTTGTTAATGTGTTTTATCCTAATGATTAAAATAATAATAATAATAACAAAAAGAAGAGCAGAAATAGCATCTAGAAAAAAGGAGAGAAGTAGAATTTCCTATTCATCTTTCTATAGTTATTTCCTTTTCACTGTGCCATGTAATTAAGCTCTTTCATTTATTCTTTTCTTCTGGCCTTATGAATCCTGAGCTGAAAGAAAAGGGACATAAAAGCAGGTACAATAAAAATTACTGTAGTGCTTCTGGTTGTCTACCTAGTCTGATCTATTTTTAACAAAAAAAAAAAAAAAAAAAAAAAAAAAGAAAAGGAAAGAAAAAAAAATTTTGGTAAGAATCTAAGTTACAGGCTTACAGGCTTTGTAAGTGATTGATGCTATTGATCAGTTGCTTTCTAAAATACTTTACAGCCTCTCATGACTCTTACAACATTCAAAGTTTTGCTCAGAATATCAGACTCCTGGCATGTTTCTTATGGTGACCTAGTTCCTGAAATGTATCTGTCTGGAAAAAAACTTGACTGTACCCTTCTCATCTGAAAATAACAAGGTCTAGTTCATTTCTCAACTATGTGCATTTTACATCAGTGTAAATCAAAATAACCTCAGTAGAATTACATTAAGAATTTAATACATGATGGAGATCCCCAAGTGTTTAGAGGGCTTTATATCCAAATCATTAACAATTTAATTAATGGAAGGCATTGGTACTACTGCAAATATATGTAACAGAATCACTTAAATTTGTCTTTAAATCATTATTTTGTTTGTGTATATTGTTATAATCACTTACATGCTCATATTTTTCTTTTACTTCATCAAGAATTTAATTAGGCTGACCCTGGAGACTTCACAGGCAGCCTCTCAGAATCTATTTAGCTAACTTCTGCTGTTGTAGTCCTTCTATTTACTTTGTTCTTTTCTTTTCCTCTTAAAATGCACTCCAACATTTCCCTCCTGCAAGAATCCCAATAGCTAACCAAGTTCAAAATATGATTGTGAAAAACAGCCTGACACCATGGAGGACTTTCCACTTTTCTACTCAACTAGGTAAAAAAAAAMCAGACTTTTGACTCCAGTGGTAGTAAAACTTTGCTTCTGGAGCTCAGTGTGCTCAGCCTATCTAAATAATACACTGTAACTATAAAAAGTGTTAGCTAAAACTCTTCCAGTYTTGTTCAACTTCCTCATCAGTGACCTGTATGAAGGGACAGAGTGCCTCCTCAGCAAGTCTGCTGATGATACCAAACTCGGAAGACTAGGAGAGTGGCTGACACACCTGAGGGCTGTGCTGCCATTCAGAGAGACCTGGACAAGCTGGAGAGCTGGGTGGAGAGGAAACTCATGAGGTTCAACAAGGGCAAGTGCAGAGTCATATATCTAGGAGGAGTGACCCAATACACTAGTACAGGCTAGGGGCTGACCTGCTGGAGAGCAGCTCTGCAGAGAAAGGCCTGGGAGTGCTGGTTGACCAGCTGACAAGTTGACCATGAGCCAGCAATGTGCCCTTGTGGCCAAGAAGGTCAATGGTCTCCTGGGGTGCATTGGGAAGARTGTTGCCAGYAGGTCRAGGSAGGTGATCCTGCCCCTCTCCTCAGCCCTGAGGAGTCCTCATCTCGAGTTCTGTGTCCAGTTCTGGGCTCCCCAGGACAAGAGAGACATGGAGCTACTGGAGAGAGTCCAGCGTAGGGCTACGAAGATGATCAGAGGGCTGGAGCATCTGCCCTTTGAGGAACGGCTGCGAGAGCTGGGCCTGTTTAGCCTGGGGAAGAGAAGACTGAGATCTGTCTATAAATATCCTAAGGGAGGATGTCATGTGGATGGGGCCAGACTCTTTTCAGTGGTGCCAAGCAGTAGGACAAGAGGCAACAAGCACAAATTGAARCACAGGAAGTTTCACCTGAATATGAGGAAAAATGTCTTTACCGTGAGAGTGACGGAGCACTGGCACAGGTTGCCCAGAGAGGTTGTGGAGTCTCCTTCTCTGGAGATATTCAAAACTCACCTGGATGCAACCCTGTCTAACATGCTTTAGGTGCCCCTGCTTGAACAGGGAGATTGGACTAGATGATCTCCAGAGGTCCCTTCCAACCTCAATCATCCTGTGATTCTGCTTGCTTCTGTAAAAAGCAAGCCTTGATTAAAAGCAGCAACAAACAACCTTTGCACTTTTCTTTCTTTTTCTATTGGTACATATGATAAAAAGCTTCAGTTCCTGCTATAGGAAACCATCATTCCCATTCTCTGTATTTATTCAAATTAAATTAAATCACATACTCTGTTTATTATTTGACTGAGATTACTTAGTTTAAACTCTTCTCAAGAGAACAGCTACCATTACATTCCTTCAGGAATCCTAGTCAAAGCAAGAATTTCCTTTAATGGTCTAATTAAGTAGCTGAAATCCTCCTAGTTTCCTGAATATGTCCTGTATGATTTAAAAGCCAAGTGTTACTTTAAATAAACTTTTGATTTTTACCCTGGATTTCTAGTGTCTTTTATATTTTTCTCAGTACAAACTGACTAATTAATTAGCTTCAGTTGGGAACCCAACATTTAATCTATCTTAATTATGCCAGAAAGATGTAACATGTATTAAAATATAGGATTTGTTATTCTAGGTTGGATTAATGATCTGTTTAGTCCTGTACTTTATCTATGTCTATGGTCAATGTTCGTTGCTACCCCAAAGTCACAAAAGCTCATAATCTACCTCACTATGTAATGGGAAACCATGAGGGAGATTGCTTGTGCATCTCAGCTGGTGATCAGCTTATGCCCTAAAGCGTGAAGATTGATAGCCCTTGTAATTTTATCTGAGCTAGTGTAACCACAGATGTTATTTGCTATTATTTGTTACCACAGTTATTTATGGGCCATGCTTCCAGCAGCAAGGCTGCACTACGGGAGTGAGAATCTTAAACACTTCATCCTACCCCATCCACTTAGAGCTGTTATAAAATCTGGTCTGCTTCTTTTTTTAAGCATCACTTCTTGATTTCATACGATAAATAAAATTAGATCACTCTGTTACAGTAGAATTTTTCCATGTGTATCTTATCTGAGTGAGRTGTTTGGCATTTTTCTGAGCTGAATACCTCTCAAGCATTTTCAACTCTATGTCACAGAGCACGCAGAATCCTTTTATTGGGGGGTATATTTCCTCTTTATCGACCAGTATCTCTGTTTCTTAATATTTGAAGTGCAATATTTATGTCACTGGGGCATCTGAAGAACAAAGAGCACCAACTCATTCATGTTACATCAGAGTGGGGATTAACCAAAAGGTAACCCCGTTCAATTTTGAATTATTATTGATAATATGAAAGATGCTTAAATATTAAATCACAGTTAGAGTTGGTAGCTTCCTTAAGAATAAGCAATTTTAACCATTTCAGAATATTTTATGAAAGATCTCTGTCTCATAGGAGAAAATTTGCAGGTAGTGTTGTCCAAAATCTGGGTTCTGTTACCCGGTGTGCAAGCAACCAACAGACACACAGGGTCGAGATATTTGTTTATTTCATTTCTGTGCAGAGATGGGTGCTAGGTGGTAAATCCACAAAGCTAGCACCCYTTCTYCCCCCCTCATTCTTGATTCATACACACTTTCCAGGGAGTACTTTATACAAATCTTTCTGTTGGTTACAGTTTCATTACATCAGGTAATCGCTCTGCGCTTGCGCTTTCACATTCTTGTTAATTAGCAKAGGAAGCRGAGAAGAGACGGTGACATCATGATCATGTCATTTCCATCTCATTATTCATTTAGGGGTGTGTGGTTTAATATGCTAATAAGCCTTAATGATTCTAAGGTCACTTCTGGGTTATTCTGCTGTTTTTGTCTTACCTACCCCTCACATTCTTTAAAGCGCTGTGGTTTCATCAAGGTTATTT
>NW_028186353.1:40143-42179 GCF_003343005.1 Rhea americana | reverse complement strand
TCTTCAAAGCGCTGTGGTTTCATCAAGGTTATTTAGCCAGAGCTGCTTATCCTTTGCAGTACTGTTTTTCTCTCTCCCTTGTCCTTGAGTCTTGTTAACTATTTGCAAGATTTTTCTTACAGTATTTCTCTAACAGTAGAAATCACCAAAATTAAAGAGCAGTAAATTTAGAGAAATATATAGAGAGTTGTATATGTAGATATATAATAATCTAGGTATCATAACCAGCCTGAATCTATGTATTTCAAAATACTGTACTTTCCATAAAATACAGTCACTGCACTGAATCAATAGTTTATCCTCTAAACAGACAACATCATGAAATAATGAAAAGCAAAAGTGAAACTCAGAGATTTTAGATGATTTATCCAAGTTCACTCAGGGAGCAGCYGAGGAAAAGCAGAAAGTTTTTTAATGCAAAGTCCAGTGTCCTATTCGTCTTATCAGAAATCAATAGGGAATACTGAGCATTTATTAAAACATTCATTAAAACATTTTCTAATGATTTAAAAAAATACTTTCACTTTTCTGCATTCCATATTTTTTCCTTTTATTTTTTTTCTTTTTTTTGACATCTTGAATATCCAGTCTAAGATCATGTCTTTGCTTTAGAGATTTCATCAAAAACAACTGTTTTAGAAAACAACCCTGTTTAATAGTTTGCTGCAATARTTCTCCTATTACATGTCCTGGATTATCATTGCTTATTTCATATAAGTTCATGAAATAAGGTTAAGGGAAAGAATGGCAAGAAATTAGTTATATATAATTATTAGTACTGTAGCATAGTAACTTGTAAGTAAATATTGATGCAGAAATGAGATGTTTTGGTCTTAGCTATTTGATCCAATATTTTTCAGTGAACGTCTGAAGTTCTTTATGCTTTTGGTAATTATCTGAAAAAGGGCAAAAGGAATATTATGAAGTGATAAAATAGGACTTTGTAGAATTCTAAGCCTCTTGAGTACTTCTGAACTTAAAAAAAATCATGCAAAAATTGAACCAGGCACATGTGCAAAAAGCAAAGCTGTTACAAGACAGACTATTGCTGACAGATTTGCATGTGTGTACTTCATGCACTATTATACAGAATTCCATTTTAACTTAAAAACTCAGTGGAAAAAGTAAATGCAAGTATTAAGAAGTGTCATCAATTTTAGCAGTTATTAACATGTTTTTGGAAAAGGGATGTTTGTATCGTCCTGCATGAAGAGATCTTAGATAAGAAAGAGAGGCAATGTACAGAAAAGTGTAAGTATAAAAGCATCCCATATTCTTATGCATAACTACAGCCAGGCAATTAAAAACATGTGGGGAAAATCTCATCTGTTCAGAAGTCAGAGGCAAAGCTCCCACTTACTTCCCATGGATTCTATATTTATATATTTTTGGTGCTGAGTATCTGGATGTAAATTCACTTCCTTTCCAAATACACTTCCACAAAACAGAGTGGACCTRATAACATTTGTTCTCAGTATATCTAGACAAATATATACCTTTATACATATAGTTCCATATCTAAGAACTAAAAAGAACTCAAAAACAAAAATTGTACTTTTTAGTATTAGCATTATTATGGTTTTAATCTAGAGTGAAGGAGCGAGACTATTCTATAAGTTCAATTGTTTTCTTTCTTTCTTTTCTCTTTTTTTTKGTCAGGTGATCTACTGTACTTACGATCCCAGGAACCATTTAAAGAGTTAAAACAAGGATTTGTTTTGTGAAACTTTGAAACTTTTGCAGTTGTTTTGTGAAACTTTTGCAGGTTCTCGAACASCTGTTTCTTGAGGACCATGTAATTTGCAATCTCTTAATTAGTATGATTATTTAATATTTGCTTGAAATATGCATTTCAAAAACCAAGAAACACATACCTTGTTATCAAACATTTTGCTCTCCTGCATTTTTCACTCATGACTGTTATTTCTTTAAAAGAAGATAAATTGACCTTTGCTTAAAGAAGAAAGACAGGTTACTGATCAACACATGGCTCAAAAATGTGCCATCAGCATTAACTTTATGTTTAACTATTTAAA
>NW_028186353.1:0-40113 GCF_003343005.1 Rhea americana | reverse complement strand
TTAGCAGTTTGGATAATTCTGTATGATGAGGGACTGGCATGTCTTTGAAATCATTTCCAATAGAAAGATGCAAGGTAAATGTGACAATGTCCTTTGAAGAGGACAAAAATTGAATCATTTTTCATAGTTTGGTGAGAATCAATGATAAAGATAAAACTATGTGAGAGATCTTTTTTCAGTCACAGAGCAATATCTGTTTTGTAAATTAAKCAAAAGCTGTGCTTGAGTGCAGATTTGTGATTTGACTCCTTTCTGTAAGTAATTTCAAAAGGGTTAAAAATTTTATAAACTCATCATTCAGTAATTAGATGTTTTGACACAATACAGAGGAAAATAGTTATGCAAAATCAATAGCTTGACCTTCCGTACTGAACAACAGACAAATTTTTGGTTGCTTGCTTTACTTCAGAATGAACCAAGTAAAAATAGCAAAACACATTTAGTTTATTCTTACTTGGTTATCCTCACCTTTGGATTATCATATGTTAGAGTAGGGAGAGAGAAGAAAATAAAAGATTCCGTTAATGTTACTTATTTTGTTCCTCAGACTAACTAGTACGATGCCATTCTTGACTGTTAGAAGTTGAACATAATACACTTTCAAAATAATGTATTTAAAATGTCAGACAAACAGCTGAATTACAAGAGGATATGGAGTAACTGGATGATAAAAAGGGCAGATGCAATTTGTTGTTGTCAAATCCTGAAAAATTTACATAGGCAGAAACAACTTTAATTGTCCACACATCATACTGGTCTTCAAATTAGCTATTACCATTCAAGAGAAAATATTAGAATTATTGTGAAGATCTTTATGACAGTTCAGTGTCTAGYGGTGTTCAGAAAGGAAAGTGGAATCTCAGTTTATTCATAGGGGGAAAAAAAAGAAGAAGAAGAAGAAAAAAAAGAAAAAAACACATTATTTTGTTATTCTAAATCTATGGTTCTGTTCTGTTCTCCCATGAAATAAATGAAAAAAAAAAGGTGAAAATGAAACCTCAACCGGGTACAGACTACTGTAAAAAAGGCTGATCATCTAAAACAACGGAATAACTTTTATGTGAGAAAAGAAAAAGTAGATTTTTACCTAGGAGAGAAAATGCTAGAGGAGGGAAGTGACTGATTTACATAAAATTATGAATGATATGAACAAAATTGGTTGAGAAAGGCAAAAACTGGGAACATCAAATAAAAAAAAAAGAAATGGAATATTTTTATGCATAAATTTGTCTATGTATGTAAGTCTCCTGCAAGTACTTCCTCCAACTGTGAATACTATTATGGAAGAGAAACTACAGAGTTTCTTTTAATCGTAGCTAGCATATGTGCACACTAGCATGCGTGCAAGAAGAAGATAAAGAAAACTATGAGAGACCTGGCTTTGCTTCTTTTGATTTCTGGTCACTATCATAAAGTGAACATATGACAGCAACTCRTAAGCAACTGTATGAGGAGCTGAAAGGACTTTTTATATAACCAGAATTGAGCAGGAGATGACTTGTGACCCTGGAGCACAGTTCATTTCACAAGGTCTGCTGCCAGGGTAAAACACTGTCCCTTGCTCTGGATAGATTGTAGAGTTAATTGAGTCCAGAGAGAATAGTTAGAACAGAATCCAAGTTCTTYCCTTACTAACGTTCCGCTGTTAAAACTCAATAGACTAAAATTAAATTATTTAAACAAGTGAGATATTAACAGGAGCAGAATCAAGACAATGCAATGGAACAAGKTCAGCTATCAAATATTTTATACATGTGCTATTAGATAAACATTTTCTGGCACCTGGCTGAACTTAATTCCTGAAGTTTTAAAAATGTGACCAGTATGGCCTCTCTAACAAACAATCAAGCAAGCAAAAAATCAACCAAMCAAATAAATAATGCAATTCTCCTGTGACTTTTCCTATATTTAAAATCTCAATTACTGGTTCCTGAAGCTGTACTGCCATTTTGCACACAAGAACACACAGGTGAATGAAACTTAATCTATTTATAAAAAGCATTTTCATATATGTCTGTTTAATAATCTCAAAATAATATTAATTGCCTCATATAAAAATGTGGACAAATACACCAAAAAWTGTTAGAAGGCATCACATAGCCTAATGACCTGTTTGAGCTCTTCAAGGTAGTTACCAAACCGTGGGGGAAAAAAAGAAAAAAAAAAAAAAAATGTTTAAATGCATTGAATTAAATACATTGAATTTGGATATACTTGCTAAATTAATAATAGGAGACTATGTTCTCTTCAAAGTTAAAAATACTTCTTTGTTTGCCAGCCAGTAAACATTTTTTTTTTCACTTAAATGAGGTAGATGGATAATGTAACATAATAAGTAAAGGATATAGCCACTAAAAATTTAGCATTTTTTTCCCCTCTTTCCCTCTGTGGGTCACCTACTTTACTGCACAGCACTATTTTTATGGAGCCTAAAGCTCATAGGGAAGCTTAACAATTATTTGCATGAATCTAATGAAATGACATTCAAGGCACTGTACAAAAGCAGATTTTCAAGTTGTGTTTCCTACCCATACTGTAATATTAACACTACCATTTGAGCTTATGTAACAGTTTCCATTCTAAATCATCATTTCAATTATTGATAACTTTCTGATCCCTTCACTTTGAGTGATAAAATGTTTCAAGAATAGACTATATAAATTTCTTTTTCAGTTTTGTACTTTAATAACGATCTATTTTTGGTCTACAAGAAGAATTAAAGAAAATTAGTTGTCCCAAAGTACATGATTCTTTTTCTTTTCTTGTCAATCTTTACTGTAAATTTATAAGGTGGAGTAAAATAAGAGTACACTTTAAGGAAAAGTGCTCTTTGACATTCTAATGGAAACATATTTTGATTTCTCTAAGTTACGAGTACCAGAAGGTGAATATATACACACACACACACACACATATATATATACATATTTCTAGTTGATTAGTTTTCATGACAACTGTTTTTAACTGTTTGAAATGAAGATTCACAAGGATTCATATTTTCCATGTAGGAAGCTTGCTAACACATTGGGTAATATTGCAAGAGGTGAAGTAGATGGATCAAGGGCTTTTGTGGACTTTTCTGAGATAAGATTCTTATAGTTCATCTTCCAAATATCCATCATGGTGGAGACAATGTATTTAGCATTGCTGTTTTATAAAAAGTGTAAAAAAAAAAAAAAAACAACAACAAAAAAAGACCTTCCAATTAAGTAGGGCTTGAAAGATTGTGTTTGAAAATTTGCCTTCTCGAAAGTCAAAATTTTTAGTTGGCCAGCCATCAGAAAATTGCCTTCTCACAGTGCAACMCAGTTTGYCACAAGTCTATCACAGTACTTCACYAGAGTCTTATATATTGTTTGATCTTATTTGGTTTCACAGGCAGAAGCAACTGAAACACAACTTTATTTATTTATTTATGTATTTATTTATATTTCTTTTTCTGCTAACCTTAGCTGAATGAAAATTCTTCCTTCCTTTGTCTTCACCTAATACTTTTTGGTATAATTAATGTCAAAATTATCATCTAATAAAAAAGAAAATGTATAGCAGTGAAGCATCAGAACCATCAGGACAGAGAGAGGTTTGGAGAATATATGGTGCCATACTATGTAGATTATTTGTCTAAAGTATTAATTGTTCAGCATCTTTCTTCTGCTGACATGGATTGACAAGATCCAAGTAGTCATAAATATTTATGCTAATATATAATTAGCTTCACCAATTTTATTGGTCTACGATGCTTAKTGTATAGATTTTGATTTTAAATAAAACCTCACTGAACTGGGAAAGTATAGAGTTGGAAGCTTATAAAAGCTATAAAAGGTTGTACTATAACTAAAGATCTATGTAGCTGTTCATAACAACTCTTTTGTTTCTAAAGCGAGCTTCATAATCCAAGGCAAATGTGTCACTTATTTTTAAACAAAACCATGCAGTTAGCATATRTTTCATTTCTCATTTCTATGTGTGTTTTTTTTTTTCTAAAAAGAAAAATAATAGTAGACTATCGGTTACCTCTCCTTCTGGCTCAGTTTATTTTCTTTCTGTCTGCCTAGTTTTGCCCTTTTACTACTTCGTTGACATAGAAAAGGTTTATTCTTAGGCTATTGTTTTCAGAAAATGACCTTTAATACATGACCACTAGAAATAGTGGATTCTAACTTGTGGGCAGACTGATGAGAGATGACTTTTGTTATTCTGTCCTAATCTCCAATAAGAAGTTTTATTTGCTTCATGACACAATCAAGAGAAACAAATAGTTAAAAATTCTAAAAATTGTTAACAGTTAACTCAGTTTCTACGTCTTTCCATTTTTTCTGTGAACTACTATCTTTTTACAATAGCAATTATTTCTAATTCTCTCTCAAAGCGTTTTTATCCTCTAAGAAAATATTGTCCCTATTGTTTTTAGTCCAACTTAATTTAAAGATTTTGTAATAATGGACTGCTACTTTTGCTGACCTATGCCAAAAGAAAATGAAAAATACTGAGCTGTAGAAAACACCATATTTTGTTAAATCGCCTCATTTTTAAGTCTTTACTGCTCTGTCACCATAAGCAACATCAGAGTATCTCAGGAGTGCCCTACTGTCCGTGATCTTTGACCTGAAAACTACTGATACAGAGAAATATATTGAGAAATGACAAGCAAAGAAAAATAGTAGATATAAAATCATAAGAAATCATCCACTAGCAGAGCTTCCTCTTTCTTTCTGTATCTCTTCCAAGAATATCTTGGTACAGTATGATCAAAGTCTCGCATTTGAACAAGGAAATTTCAGGAATGTAAATCTAGGTTCCAAGTAATCAGGTCTCCTAGGCACTGAATTGTTTAAATTCTCTCTATTTTGTTAGCTGTCTACTGAGTAGTCAAGAAAAAAAAAAAAAAAAAAAGTGTTCTTAATTTTAGGAAGGTTTCTGACAAGAATCTTAATGTTTGTCTGACATAATGTTTGCTGTTTACAGCACTTCCAGCTGTGAACAGTTTGAACATTTGAACACAGCCAGAGGTATATATATTCTAGGCCAATCTGAAGAAGTCATATGAAAGTAAAAGACTTGCTGACAAAGGGAAAAATGAAGGAAGGACAAAGAAGGAGTGCAGGGACAGATGCAGCAAAGAGGGGGGCTATCRAGATTCAGGAAAAAGAGGGATATTAACAATTGTGACCATGAAGAATTCAGCATATGTTTTTGATTTCACTTAAAATGAAACCTATTCTTGGCAACATAAATAATCAGAACCCTTCTAGACTAGACCTACATCCTTGCTCTTCAGTTATATATTGTTATACATTAATCTTCTTTTCCTAACTAGGAAAGATGACCAACATGGGAGACCTAACATAGTTGTGTATCCACAAGTAATGATTTTATTTTGGAGGCTATCAAAACACCCATGGTACTGGTTAGGTACTTAGCTACCCAGATGTCTTACTTTCATGTGTGTTATTGGAATAACCTTCACATTATGGGAGATTAAGTCTATTTACTTGWTTTGGGGATAAGTTACTCAAAAATAACTTTTAGTGGTGATAAACTTCTGTTTCACATAATTGGATGTTACGTGTTACTGAACGTGCATTTTTAAAAGATTGTTTTCTAAATGTGTTATTTACAGACAGATTTGATTCCTGRTTACTGTACTACTTTTTAACAGCTTTAACCATTTCTTAGTTGTATTATTATATTACTTTGCCRTATATCCCACAAATTGCAATTGAAATTTTGGGGGAGTTAAGTACTTCCAGTGCTTCTAACATCACTTTRTTCTATACTCACTTTTTAATGTAAAGTGATATTACTAAAGGCTGCCTTTGCATAAGATAAATGTAAGCAAATAAGTTGATTACTGCCCAGATCAACATATGTGCCAAAACCACAAATGTAGCTCACTGTGTTACACGTTCGCTCTTTTGCTAAAAACAGTTGCTAGGTTTTTGGCTCTTTGAACCAGACATCTTGTGTTATATATGAACCTCCTAGTCTTCTACTTTTCTGGATATTCCAAAAAGATTGGAACTGCTTCAGCCTTGGATAGTTATTTGTTCTTTTCTAATTCTTACTTCTGTCTTTTCCTTCAATAAAGACTTTTTTTCTCTCTCTATCTCTCTCTTTTTATTTGGAGGGATTCAAACTTGGCTGGTCATCATAATGAACATTATTTTGGGGACTAGATTATCACATTAGATAAACTTATTTAAATGACTGAAATATACCTAACGGCAGACTTAAAAGTAACCTTGTTTCCCCCTCCAATTTCACAAAATATGTCTTGAGTCATTTTACCATCTTTTACATGGTAAAATGCAAGAGGTTGGTAGTCTGAATGGTCACTTTTCACACCATAGTGATTTGAGATAGTTTTTTTTTTTTTTTTTTGCCTCTATATAATTTAAACCAAAAGGTTAGATTTTAGACAGAATTTCCTTCTTTATATATCTAAGTTGTTATTTAACAGTCTTATTATAAACCTAAAGCATGAATTTTGAGTTCTCAGACTCATCAGCATTGCATCTGTGCCACTAAAAAGGAATAGCTTTGTGATAAAAGGAGAGATAACAAGTCTTGTCTACTATATTCTCAGCTTTCTCCACTTATGACAAAAGAAAATCTTTTAACTTTCTTTAATTTCTTTTTTTGAGGGGGAAGAGGGGGTGGTTGTAATCAGCAAATGAGGCTTATTTATACTTAATTCAAGGAGGCATTTTTAAAACGTTTCCCCTTTCCTCCTCCTGTGCAATTCCTAACAAAACGAGAACCTTTAGCTGTTCTCTTCACTGAACAGGATCTGTATTTAGACCAATGTAGGACCTGAATGTTGTCTGCGGTGCTTTAACTACATCTTGCAAGAGTTTCAAGTGACAGTCTTCTCATTGGCATAATTCATGGCAATAGGATGGAGTTTAATATTTACACATAATCTTGAGTCCTGTGGGGAACATAGAATCATAGAGTCATAGAATCAGTAAGGTTGGAAGGGACCTCTGGAGATCATCTAAACCAACCTCCCTGCACAAGCAGGGGCACCTAGAGCACATTAGACAGGGTTGCATCCAGGCAGGACTTGAATCACTCCAGAGAAGGAGACTCCACAACCTCCCTGGGCAACCTGTGCCAGTGCTCCATCACTCTCACGGTAAAGACATTTTTCCTCATATTCAGGTGGAACTTCCTGTGCTTCAATTTCTGCCCATTGCCTCTTGTCCTGTCACATGTGACAACTGAAAAGAGTTTGTCCCTGTCCCCTTGACATCCTCCCTTCAGGTACTTGTACACATTGATCAGATCCCCCCTCAGTCTTCTCTTTCCCAGGCTGAACAGGCCCAGCTCTCGCAGCTGTTCCTCACAGGGCAGGTGCTCCAGCCCTCGGATCACCTTTGTAGCCCTACGCTGGACTCTCTCCAGTAGCTCCATGTCTCTCTTGTGCTGGGGAGCCCAGAACTGGACACAGTACTTGAGATGAGGCCTCCCCAGGGCTGAGGAGAGGGGCAGGATCACCTGCCTTGACCTGCTGGCAACATTCTTTCCAATGCACCCCAGGAGACCATTGACCTTCTTGGCCACAAGGGCACATTGCTGGCTCATGGTCATCTGGTCATCCACCAGCACTCCCAGGCCTTTCTCTGCAGAGCTGCTCTCCAGCACGTCAGCCCCCAGCTTGTACTGTTGCTTACGATTATTCCTGCTTAGGTGCAGGACTTGCCCTTGTTGAACCTCATGAGGTTCCTCTCTGCCCAACTCTCCAGCCTGTCCAGGTCTCTCTGAAGGGCAGCACAGCCCTCAGGTGTGTCAGACACTCCTCCCAGGTTAGTATCATCAGCAAACTTGCTGAGGAGGCACTCTGTCCCCTCATCCAGGTCATTGATGAATAAGTTGAACACGATGGGACCCAGGACTGAGCCCTGGGGGACTCCACTAGCCACAGGCCTCCAATTGGACTCCACGCCGCTGATGACAACCCTCTGAGCTCTGCTTTTCAGCTAGTTCTCAATCCACCTCACTGTCTACTCGTCTATCCCACACTTCCTGAGCTTGCCTAGGGAGACAGAGTCAAAAGCCTTGTTGAAGTCRAGGTACACAACGTCCACTGGTCTCCTCTCATCTACCCAGCCAGTCATTCCATCACAGAAGGCTATCAGGTTGGTTAAGGAGGATTTCCCCTTGGTGAATCCATGCTGGCTGCTCCTGATCACCTTCTTATCCTCCATATGCCTGGAGATGACATCCAGAAGGAGCTGTTCCATCACCTTTGCCAGGAATGCAGGTGAGGCTGACTGGCCTATAGTTGCTTGGGTCCTCCTTCTTGCCCTTCTTGAAGACTGGAGTGACACTGGCTTTCTTTCAGTCCTCAGTCTTCAGGCACCTCTCCAGTTCTCCAGGACCTTTCAAAGATGATGGAGAGAGGCCTGGCAACAACATCCACCAGCTCCCTCAGTACCCGTGGGTGCATCCCATCAGGGCCCATCAATTTGTGGATGTTTAGCCTGCCCAGAAGGTCTCTAATCCTTTCCTCCTCAACCAAGGAAAAGTATTCCCTTCTCCAGACTTTCTCCCTCACATCCAGTCTACAAGATTCCTGAGGGCTGCCCTTAGCAGTGAAGACTGAAGCAAAGAAGGCATTCAGTAATTCTGCCTTCTCTGTATCCCTTGTCACCAGGACCCCCGCCCCATTAAGCAGTGGGCCCACATTTTCCCGAGTCCTCCTCTTGCTGCTGATGTATTTGAAGAAGCCCTTCCTTCTGTCCTTGACATCCCTTGCCAGACTCAATTCCAACTGGGCCTTAGTCTTCCTCGCAGCATCTCTACATACTCTGGCTGCATTCCTATAATTCTCCCAGGTAGCCTGTCCCTTCTTCCACAGTCTGTGTACTTTCTTCTTCTGTCTGAATTTGTCCAAGAGCTCCTTGCTCACCCATGCATGTCTCCTGCCCCCTTTGCTGCACTTCTCACTCATAGGGATGCACCGCTCTTCAGCTTGGAGGAAGGGATGTTTGAATATCAGCGAGCTCTTCTGGACCTCCCTCCCTTCTAGGGGCTTAACCCATGGGATTCCTCCAATTAGGTCTCTGAAGAGCCCAAAGTCCTCTCTCCTGAAGTCCAGGGTTGCAATCCTGCTTGTTGCCTTACTTCTTTCCTGCAGGATCCTGAACTCCACCATCTCATGGTCACTGCAGCCAAGGCTGCCCCCAACCTTCACATCTSTAACCAGTCCCTCTCTGTTGGTAAGGACAAGGTCCAGCAGGACACCCTTCCTCGTAGGCTCCTCCACCATTTGTGACAAGAAATTATCATCAGTGCATTGCAGGTATGGATTTGAGCACATCAGATGACAGTAAGCTTGGAAGTTGGACAGTTTGTGAGTATCTGTCAGAGATAAAAACTCTTACTCCAATGTAATTGTTGCTATCATGTGCAGAAATTAAAATAAAAAGTAAATAAAAACCAAAAAAATAGTGTTTTTTTTCTCAATTAGCAAAATCACTGCACAGTGCTGAGAACATTTAATGACTTCAGCAGAACAACTGCAAACCCAGCTTTATCAAACATAAATGGAAGAGCTATAATAGACACAAATGCATATAACACAGCTGGGGATTGCTCAATTTGTAACATGCATTTYTCAACATTTCTTTAAACCACTAGAGCCAAATGAAACCTTCCCCCGGGATAACATCTGGGCAGTMCTCCTAAATGGCATGCTGTCACATATGTCAATCTCTCCTGTGGCTTAAATCTGCCATAGGCTATCACTGCTGTCATTGGCATAATAATCACTTGACAAAACAGTAAATTATTTCTTTATTGCAACCTATTTGTAGTGATTACTTTATTGTGATCTAACAGAGACTGTCTCCTTAATCATACCCAAAATGTTTTGTCTATGAAATATTTATTTTACTGATATCTTTACCAGAAATGGCAGAATAAACTCCTTCTAGAAAAGGTTTATAATAAAACGTTTTTTGCAAGTTCTTATTTATTGGAATGTTCTCATATCACATCAGYTTTCAACATTGTTTTGAACATTCCTTACTTCACTTCTAAGATTTATGCTGTATAATCATGTCTCATTTTCAAAATGTTGAATATCCATAGGATAATGTTGTATCTGATGCCAGAAGGTTTGAATAAGAAAATGTTTTGCTCAGATTTGTTACTGAATTCTCATTTGTTAACTCTTCTTGCTCACCATCTATATCTGAAGTCACTAAGAATATGTATTCTCTAATGTAATCTTTGCTATGACTACTTGGCTAGAATAGGAACCTGTTCTAAAATGGTTATACTTAAGATGTTCAACTTCRACGTGAATGGACTATAAGAACAAGAAAATAAAATATATGTGCTGTATAGCACACATAAGAAGGGAAATAAGTAACACTGTGAACAGGAGTAAGTCATTTTTTTTCACAAGAGTGGAACATAACATCATGATCTCCTTTAATAAGTGTTCTGTGACATCTTTCTTCTGTCATATAGGTAAATATCACTTTGTTGAACAGGACCATAATTCTGAAATTATCTTTAATATATAATGTAGGTGATCAACAATCTGTTTCTTCTTAATATCTACCACAAAGATGGACATATATTAGCATCTGTTCAATCTAATTCTCTGTCAAAAGCATAAAACTTAAAAAATACATGAGACATCACAACAGAGAATGTTCTACGCGTGAGCAGGAGAGACRAAAGAGGTAAAAACAGCAGTGAGATGAGACGAGCCATGTTGTCATATATGCTGGAAACATGAAATCGGTTTAGAATCATGCTCCTGCAGTTGTCAACTATGAATGATCACAAACAAAAAGGGGAAGGCTTGGCTCTCAGGTGAATAATCAAGTGTTTCTTCTATTGAAAAAAATGTGCCATGACTGCTGAAAAATCAATGCAAGTAGCACATCTAATATGCACAGTCACCCTGAAAGGTAAAGAGAGACAATTTGAAACTGACTTAATAAAATGAAATCCATATAGGTTAAATAGATACAAATTAAAATAAATAATGTAAAATCACATAGAAAAGATTTTAGAGAAACAAATTTACAAATGAGGGGAAGGAAAAAAAAATTATAGTAAAGACATCATGTAGCTAGAATTGTGACTTAAGTACTGGGTATATTCTAAAAGGCCTAAAGCTGATGGCCCGGTGAATACTTGACCGTTTCAGCAACACCACACAATCAGTTTGTCTTATCTAGGTCCATACTGCCTAGCAGAGAGGACATTTTACTAGCAAAGATGCAGAAAAGTATTGCAATTTGATTGATCATAATATAGGTATATATAATTTGTGTGTGAGTATCTCTGTAGGTATAAAAATGCATTCTGCATTATCTTTGCATTATTATATGCATTTATAAAATCATTGTTTTCTCCATATGTCTGCCTTTAGCTTACATGTAGAAGATTTTCTCCTAAAATACATTTGTCTCAAAATATATGACTTTAACTATGAAACTGCCTAACTGGTTTGTTTATTAAATATATAAATTAGAAAGACACTATTAAAATCATTTACTAACAGAGGTAAATATCACACAGTACAAAATTTAGATGGATTTAAAATGCTGACTTTTACTATATATTTTCATTTTAAAATTTAATGGTAATTATCTGTTTTGTTTTGTTTTGTTAAATAAATACTCTAAAATTCTGGAAAATATYCCAGCTCTTTCCACTACATATAAGCGCAGTTGTCAGGCAGGAATTATGAGAATTTTTCACCTAATATATACAACTACACTATACTCCATCTTATTTAATATTCTGTAGCATAATCTATATTGATGAAAAATCCCTGTGCATGCTGATAAATGTCTGATATACTGAAAGAGAGGAAATTGCCATACTCTTCTATGAGGAGACCAATTTAGAGGGAACATATGCTGGGGTATAATGGCTGAGTCTATACAGAAAAAAGGAAGCTGCCTTCCAGTCTTTGCTTCTAGGGATATTTAAGAATTTTACATTACATAGCTACTGATTAAAAAATAAGTAAATAAATAAATAAATAAATAGGATGAATGAATAAAATCAACATGCAGGAAGGAAAAAAAAAAGGTAGATCATCTTCTTCCATTCAGCCATATAAAGCTTTCTATTATTTCTCTATCATTTGGCCTCTAACTCTGTACTCTGGCCAGTGCACCAGCCTCCAAGGAGACTCAGAGTTTCTTTCTTGTGCTACACAGACAAAGTCATTGCTCTTGTTTAATTTGTGCTTCAGATGCTGGGAATATATTTACAGTTTTGTGAATCAGGCTTGCCTGAGCACAGCTTCAGGAAAAAAAAAAAAAAAAAAAACTCTTATTAAGTGTAAGATTTCTGGCAACCTGTTGTGATTTGAAATTAATGAACTATATAAGCCTAGTATGAAAACATGAAGTCAAATTCCGACAAATCTTGCTAGGGATAATATTTATGAAGGTACAACTGCCAATTTGCTGCTCTGCCCTTCTGCTGCTGGATACCATCACCACATCAGAGCTGACTGAAGGGAATGGTGTGCTATGTGTTGTTCTGTGGGRCATAAATTCTGACATGGTTTGTTTAAACCTAAGTCCAAGGGCAATTTTAAGCTAAGACTGCAGACTTTGCACAGAAATTTTAGCTKTGGCCACATATTATTTTCTGCAGTCTACCACAGAGAAGGTAACTTACATTGGCAAAGCAGAGGAAAAAGTACGAGGCTGCAAATGTTRGCCAGGTATGGCTGTTGGCTACTCCCTGTAGCCTGGAAGCTGCCAGCTGTTTAGTTATAACAACACTACTAAGTGTTATGATTAGAACTAGATGAAAAATGATTAGTGAAAATTTCAGACTTTTTTCCTCCTCTGCATCAGAAGGAATAAAAACTTGGATGTCTCTCCTAACTCTCAAACCCATTCTCTCTCAAAATAATAAATTGTCTGGTTTGGAGACAACTTGTCTGGAATGTAGTTTCACCAGGTTCAGGTTCTTAAAACAACTTGTATGTGAGAGATCTAAGCTCAGCAGGAAACATTTACATTGCCTAACTATCTGTACCTGACTTCTGTATGAGATTCATCTTACTCAGCTTTAAAGAAGGAGAGAGAATTCTGTTCTCAAACAGAGACCTGAAATTAAGTGTCTCAATACATATGATTATGTATGTGATTTAAGTGTTGCTCCCAATAYAGTTAATGAATATCTATTAGTGGAACTAAAGAGCAATTCTGATCACTCTAAAATAGACACATAGAACTTCATTAATTTGTCCAACATTAGATCTTGCACTGCTTGAGACGTGCTAGGCATCCTTCCTAGTTTCCAGCTGCTCCAGGARGTCACTGATATCTTGTAGGTCCTGTAACATACATGTAAGTATGCCAGGGCAGTAAAAATGGCTCTACTCTCCTATGGTAGGYAACTAAATCTAACCTGTAGTGACTGGTGAGATGAATTGTTCTTTAGGCTCCATAGACTCTACTAACTATGGATGTGATCTGCTGCCTAAAATTTGCCTCTARTGTTATTTGAAATTGCTTAGGTTATCTGTGAAACACACGTGGGAGATCCATGCCTTCAAGCAGGAGCAGCTGGAGGCTGGGAAAGATAGTCTAGGACATCTCAAACAGCACTTGCCACATCTCATTAGGTGAAYGAATCAAGTCCCAAAAGTCTGGTGCCTTTATGGAAGTTTGGACACATCATTTACCTGTAGACACTTACACATGAACACTTGAATTCAATTGTCTAAATCTGGAGTAACATTCCATTTTAGTGGCATGATTCTGCACATGAGACATTAATGCTTGCTTGGAGTCATCTCAGTCTTAGGAGTGTATGATACCTGGCATATTATTGGTGCTCCAGAAGGGAGTGGGTGTGTCCTGTAGATCCTCTATCATCTTTGTAATCTCTGTGGATGATGCCCTAGAGCACTTCAATTGGATAGACGTCTTTACGTGAGCATTGAAATCAAGGTCATATAATGGTCTGATAATCCAAAGTTCCCCCCAGGGCTGGCAAAGAGATACTARCACCTCTAGAGATCAACTCATATGCCCTCTCCTACATACTGATTTGTCCTTGGAGGTTATTATAAAGCAAGACCAGAGTGACTAATTAAGACTTATATGCCTTTTAGATACCTAAAGTAGGGCAGATGAATCCCAAACATATGTGCCTAAATTAGAAGGCTAGTCTGCTTTGATTCTCATAGAAGCAATGCAGAAAGATAGATTACTCCAAAGAGCTRCTCAGAGCAGGCATCTAATTTAAGTGTTCTGTATATAGAAAAACTTCTAATTCCTTGCTAATTAGAGAGAAAAACCTCAGGACTTTTACTCTGTCTGTCCTATTTTTTTTCTTTTTTCTTTTTTTCTTTTTCGAAGAAGAAGAAGAAAGAAAAAAAAAAGCTAGAGAGGTCTTAGAATTATCACAAAATAACTAGAAATATTGTGATTTTGTTGCTCAAATGTAATGTGGAGGACCCAAAGATATCCTGGTTTTGAATTACAAGATACATAATTTTAATGTGTCTTTGTAATTTTGAAGATGTGGACTCTGTACCAGTATTAAATTTGTTAAAGGAGAACTTCCTTTTTCTATTATTTTAACCAGAATTTACACCTCAAGAATTGCTAAGAGTTTTGTTAAGAATTGCTAAAAGTTCATCAATTATTATAAAAAGTTTCATCTTTGAGAAATTGGCATCTTCAGTCAAACAATGGCTTTRTTAAAAATTTCTTAACTACCCATAACCAAGAGCCCAGAATTCCACTACTTGTGATCTAAAGTCCAGTTCTGTGCAGTGTGAACATGGCTCAGCTTTATTAAAAACAATATCTTGAGCACGGTATGAATACATAAGATAAGGTCATGTGATATAAGAATAGTGAAAACAAACAGAAATGAAATTTTTAAGACAGTAATAGTTCGTAGCTTACAGATACAGGAGAAAAATAGTGATGTGAAAAGGTATAAAACCCTAAAGAAAAAAAGCAGAAGATGAAGTCCTAGCTAGCTACAATGTATGTTAGACAATAAATAATTGCTATGTATACTGTAAGATGTATATATCCTGCCTACAAAAATCTCTTTGTTTATTCTAAAAGATGCCCAAAATAAAAATGATTCAGTAAAAAGAGGATACAACCTCTAATTGAAAAGTTCCCCAGTTTTAAAATAACATAATAAATGAGTAAATTACTTGTTGTATCTCTAAGAAAATTTCTTTGGTCATTGAWATTATTTTAGCTTTTTACATTTTATGGCATACAGAGTATCATAATTCATCTGGAAATAATACTTTCTTAAAGAAATGTAGCTGTCAGAGGGAAACTTACTATATATACAACCACAAAATGGAAACAAAGTCATAAAAGTCTAAACTACCCACTTCAGACAGCATTTTTCAAGGCTACATTAAATTCCCATGTGTCTATTTTGAAAACAAAACAAAACAAAAACAAAAAAGACAGCTCAGGAAACATAAGTCTGATGAATTTCTTAATTTATTTCTTCTACCATGGGGATTTTAATGGGTTAGTTAGTTAGTTACTGCTATTTCCAAATTGATGTTTACTCATTCCATATCAGAATGCTATATTTTTTAGCTTACTGTAATGAAATATGTTTTAATAGAGAAATAACAAGGGATGCTATTATTTCCTCATATCTGACCATTTACGTAATTTGAAATTGAAACAGAAATTTCAGTATCACACTTGGACCTATTCCAGTTTCCATCAGAATCACTACTGATGAATCACAGAATCACTGATGTGATGGGATTGAAGATCTGCTCGACCTTCTAAAACTATGAGTCTCCAGTCAGCCAACTTCATTTGGGTACATCGCACTAGAGAAAAGGAAATGAATCTGAGTAAGACAGAGCCAAAATAGTTGGGCTACTTTAATAATCAATATTCCCTGTACCCTCAATACACCTGCAAAAACACATACACACTGTAAACAAGAGGCGTGTTAGGGGATTTAAGACTCAGTGACTGCACACAGTATCTGTGGAGCAGACAAAAACTAGTTAGAGCCGAGCCAGGGAATGAGCTAACGGTTAAGTGATACAGGCAATCAAGAATCTAATGATCACACTTACTCCCTAGTCCTCTTGTATTTAGCTGTAGACACATGCAAACCCCAAATGTAGGAAGATTCCTAACACTTCCTACTGTTTTCAAAATCCTCAGRGGAAGACTTCTAGGCTAAATTCAGGCTGTTCAGATTACTCTCTGGAAGCATTAGAGAAAGTAGTCCTCTTTGCACACCTGCCTGGAGGGTGGCTCGGCTTCTACACGGCAAGGTGGAGAACGCTATGATACATGATAGTTAGGGYGACTTATCACACAGAGTTTAACACCTTGCCTCCCATAACCCAGGTGAGCATTAAGATTTGGGATGCCTCTGACAAAYTGGGTAGGCTTGTTCATCTAACTCTTGATTAAAACAAAGTGTCAAACAGAGGAAAAATATCCATCTCCTTAGAGCTGGAATTTCTAAACATCCTTGGGAAACTTTTAGACTAAATAGAAATATATCCAGTTAATTTGAGTGTCTTCAAAGTGAGGCAGCCTAGGAGTATGAGCAGACAATTTCTACCTGGTACAGAAATGGGTGGATGGGATTTAGATATATTTGATTCTATCTTACAATCATCTAAGTAAATATATGTTTCATTAAATTGTTATATAGTAATTCAAACACACTTATTATACCTGTGGCAACACAATATAAGTAATACTCAAACTTATAACAAAAGGTAAGACACATGCAGTAATTGATAATTACAAAAAGTAATTATACATCTAAAATAGACTCTTACATTTATTACATTGCAAAAAGCAGAGCACTGCTAAATCATATATCTAATAAAATTACTTCTAATAAGCACTTCACAACTTAGTGGGTATTTGTAGAGTACTAGAATACATTCAGCCACTCCTTATGTTGTTGTGACAACATGCCAGTTACAAATAAACTTTCTAAACAATACAGAGTTTTCATAACCACACTTTTAAAATAACTCCACAGGGGAAAGACAAAACATTAAAATCTCTCAGATAATCTGTCAAATGTCAGATAGGTTACACAGAAATTCCAGGAGATATCTGAAGGCCTTTAATCTGTTAATGGCATGGCCGACTGTAAGTTTTAAATAATAAAAAAAAATGGTCCAAATATGTCCATCTTTTTTTAATGAGTTTGCATAGCTAAATTAAATTAAGAAATGGTTTGTAAAACAGGATGCACATATAAATCCACACTTAATCATACAGATTTTATATATATATATATATACACACATATATATATATACATAGTCTGAATTTCTATATTGTCTTTTATCTCACTAGATTCTTTTCACAGTGGCTTTCACTATTTCTAACATTAGAACTATTTAACCAATTTTCTTAAGAAGTAATTGATTTTGTGGAACAAGAAGAATAATGAAGTTCTGAAGACAATGTTTTAAGAAAGATATTTTAACATACTGTGTGCTTACTGAAGAGAGTATGCAAAGCATGCACAGTAACATAAGGTAAGAATTCCATAGGAAATTAGTTATATTTTGTTTTGTATTGCAATGATATTTTTCAGAATCTTAAAAACAGAACAAAATTTAAAAAATAAGCATAATGAACAGAGCTTAGCTAAAACTAAGGCTTTAAATAAGCTTTATTTAAAAGCTAAATAACTAARCTTTTTTGGGGGGAAAAAAAAGAAAAATGAGATAACATCAGTCCTAGTACAGAAAACTTTTTAATGGTGCAAAAGATTTTCTTCTTGTGAAGCTGAAAAACTGATGAAAGTGGTTGATCCTCTAAAATTTTGGGGTATATTTCTGCAATATGGCTGCTTGTAGTTTAAGACCACCAGAACTCTGGTCAGTCAAGCCAAATCCTGTCTTTGCTAACAGCATGCATTAGCCATTAGCCAGTTTAGTGTCACTACCTCATGCTCATTGCTCTGGTCACTATGTTCACTCAGCAGCTTTTAGTCTACTGAAAGTGCAAGCAGACTAAACTCCATCTGCTCAAAACATAGGCAAAGTGAGTTCATGCCTGCTGCAAAATCCCATAGTCTTTTTTTAGATTTAGAGATTATTTCAGGAAAAGCATTAAAAAAAACGATCAGTCCGATAGAGCATTTCAAGGCTTGTCTGGAGAACTGGATCGGTCTTTGATCACTGAAACTTTGAAAGAATGTGTTTGTGCTTTCTGAGATAATTTCTGTATAACACTTGAACTACAACAGTACTTTAAAAAGATTCAGTGCATACTACATCATTAATATTTTGCAGTAAAATCAGGCTTATGCCATGAGATTCCCTAAATTYGGAGAAAAAATTAAATTCTTTGAAGCTTGTTCTCATTGAGAAAACTGTCAAATATAAATGGAAATAATTCATAAAGTCTAGCTCTGAAAGACAATAAATACTRTAAAGTCAGAGTACTGCTTTACTGACCTCTTGACTTCTGCAAACAGCTCATATCTCCAGGCAAATCCTGAAATGTTACAGCAATCCAAAACAAGACAAAACAAAAGGGCAATGTTGCAAACAAATATTGGCTCCCAATAGTCCAGGACGAGTCTGGAAATCCTGGAAACAGGGACTGTAAGAATCTCATGCTCCTTTATTTATCCTTTGTCAGGGGAGAAGAAAAAAGAAAAAAAAAGAAAAAAAAAAAGACTAGTGTTAACTTGTGTCTCTTTTTTAAGAAATAGTAAAAAGATAATTCAAGACTTTAGAAAAATAAGTTACATAACTTAGATGCCAGAACAAGAAATCTTATGCCCCTAAAGGAACTTATCATCTAGACGGATCTCTAAATAAGAGATACCTCAACAATCACAGTAGCACTTTACACAAGGCAGCCTCCTCAAACTTCTGTTCCTGCCTTTTTTTTTATTATCATGCTAGATGTATGCCAGATCTTTTTTCCATCAATCTAAAGAGAGGAGGAATATATATAGAGATAGTCTTCCAGATGAAAATACTTTTGGTATTATTTGGACAGTCAGCTGTTCCCACCCAGTCAAGACTGTTTGATTTATACCTGGAATCCCCACCACAAATGCTAATATCTTAAATATCATGCAATACGTTTATAATATGTTGTAAAAGACATCAGTTATACATGCTTTCTATTAAGATCATCATCTCATTAAAGACAAAGATTTACTGTAGGAACTGCATATGATATGTTATTAAGTCAATGGCAAAATTTTTGGCTGTCATTGAAAACAACTCTCTCCTACCCAGTTTTTATTACTGTTCTTRTGTCAAAAAGAACATGATTGCTATCTGTAAAGCATAATTAAACCAGTGACTGCAACTGTTATTTCTTTTTTTATCACAAAAAAAGATTAATATTAAAAGTTATAGATTCAGAAAAGGAATAGAGAAACCCATCCACAGAGTTAGGCATCTGTGCTTAACATTCAGGTACTACTGACATTCATCAACTTGTAGTAGCTTGTCTCCAATTTGGTAGCATATTGTTCTACAGATCAAGCCATGCAGTTGCCTGAATTTATCCACAACACTACCAAGCATACCAAATTACAGCACTAACTCCATGCTTAAACCCCTTTTGCACTCATAAACTAGATAATTTCTCTTTTATATTTAGGACTTTATCTAACAGACTTGTCCAGAGTTTAATACTACATAAAATACARAGTAAAGTAAGTGGTCTCCTTTTCTTACTGAAAAGGCCATAAATTAGAGAGACCTCAACTAATTTTCTTCCTAGACTCAAGGTAATTCGCACTGTGAATGCCCTAACACTTGTATTACAGGAAAGAGAGAAAAAGACAGGAAGGTCTCAATCTTTTATGATTGAAACTATTTGATCATTAAGGAGGAATTTGGATGAAGAAAGAAAAATAATAATGAAGGAAATGATTATGGCATGGATCGCTCATGTTCCAATTCCTGAACCAATTAATAATTTAGTTTTCATTGAGAACTACAGTAAAGGCAAAGCTCAGAGGGTTGTGATTAGTGGCAAAAAGTCAATTTGGAGGCCTGTAGCTAGTGGTGTTCCCCATGGGCCAGTACTGGGTCCAGTGTTGTTCAACTTATTCATCTTTGACTTATTCATCAGTGACCTAGATGAAGGGACAGCATGCCTCCTCAGCAATTTTCCTGATGACACCAAGCTGGGAGGAGTGGCTGAGACACCTGAGGGCTGTGATGCCATTCAYAGGGACCTTGAAAGGTTGAGGAGATGGACAGAAGGGGATCTCATGAATTTCAGCAGAGGCAAGTGCAGGGTCCTGCCCCTAGGGAAAAATAACTCCATGCACCAGGACAGGCTGGATGTCAACCTGTTGGAAAGCAGTTCTGCAGAGAAGGAACTAGGAGTTCTGGCAGACAACAAGCTGACCATGAGCCAGTAATGTGCCCTTGTGTCCAGGAAGGCCAGTAGTGTCCTTGGGTACACCAGGAAGAGCATCRCTAGCAAGCACATGGAGGGAGGTGAGCCTGCCATCTACTCAGCCCTGATTAGGCTAAATCTGGAGTACTGTGTGCATTTCTGGGCTCCCCAGTACAAGAGAGAGACATGGAGTTCCTAGAGCAAGTCCAGCAGAAGGCTGCTAAAGTGAYGAAGGGATGGGAGCATCCCTTCTATGGGGAATGGCTCCAAGAACTGGGCCTGTTTAGCCTGGAGAAGACTGAGAGAGGATCTTATCAATGTGTCTAAGTATCCGAAGGGAGGGTGTAGGGAGGATGGGGCGAGGCTCCTCTCAGTACTGCCCAGTGACAGGACAAGAGGCAACGGAAATAACTGAAACACAGGAAACTCCATCTGAATATGAGGAAAAACTTCACTGTGGAAGTGACAGAGCACTGGCACAGGTTGCCCAGAGAGGTTGTGGAGTCTCCTTCTCTGGAGATCTTCAAAACTCGCCTGGACACSATTCTGTGCAACATGCTGTAGGTGACCCTGTCTGAGCAGGGGAGTTGGATTAGATGATCTTCGGAGGTCCCTTCCAATCTCAGCCATTCTGTGATTCCATGAAATGGTATGTGTGAGTATATAAATGTATATATACACGTATGTATATGTACATATACATACACTGCATGTATGTGTGTGTATATATATGTATGTGTATATACATATACATACATACATATATATAGACTGTATCTTTTCTACAAAATATACTCTATTCGGGTTTAATATTTGAGTTATACTTTTGTCCTATTTTATCTCAAATATTTAAATACGCAAAACCTATCTCTGGTGAATACAGTTATAATAAGAATAAAAAGAAATGTTGCCATAGTGTACTACTCTTATTTCCCCTAAGTTTACCATCATTTTAGCACTCACTGGAAGGGAATAATAGCTATTCAAATTAAAAGTTTAAAACTTTAAGGCATTCTCATTGAGAAATTAATAAAATTTTGCATATTCAGATTTGTTGAAATGTAAATAGTTACYTTTATTTTTTCTTATTTCATTTGTATTGCTTGGAATAATTTTAGTTTCACCTGGAAACACCTAAGTAAATAAATCTGCCCAATCTAATATTGTTTTAGAATGATCCTGTTTAGAAGGTAAACTATAAACTGATTGCTTAATTTTTCAGTATTTGACTTGGCCAGCTAAATAACACACTTATCTAGCTACATAGGAAATCACACAATCACAGAATGATTGAGGTTGGAAGGGACCTCTGGAGATCATCTGGGCCAATCCYCCTGCTCAGGCAGGTGGAGGGAGGTGGGTGTATGGACATGTATACACGTGCATAGATATATTCATACRTTTAGGTACTAATATGTCTCTGTATGTGTGTGTGTGTGCTCACGTGTATATCCCCGCTAAATATAATGGAATTTYTTGTGTAACTACTTGAAGTCTCCTAGGTTCAAGCTGAATGCTCTTAGTGAAAAAAGGAACGTTGGCATTTGTCTGTTATTGGACATTAGTGAAAGATTTGATTCTCGTACATCACCACTAAAATCCAGCATACAGTAGTTAAACTGTTGTCAAGTAGCCCTCCTAAGCARATAGTTCTGATGAAATCAGTGCACTACATCTAATGAGGAATGACTATCCGCAACAGAAATGAGAGCTGCAGAATGAACTCTAACTGAGCAATAAAATTATGTTTATTTTTTTCTTTACATCTCATAGAATCACACAATCAGTAACAGATTAATCCAACAATACCAAAGCTGAAATAATGATATATCAGTATAATATTATGAAAACCTCAGACACCAAAGTCAGTGATTTTTTCGGACAGTGCAAGTTTGGACTAAAAGTCGTTTTTCTTTCATGTTGGCTAGACATTTTTTTAAACAATATCTTTTT
The DNA here is from genome assembly GCF_003343005.1 of Rhea americana. Taxonomy (NCBI): domain Eukaryota; kingdom Metazoa; phylum Chordata; class Aves; order Rheiformes; family Rheidae; genus Rhea; species Rhea americana. Next base: position 17,788 of record NW_028186353.1, on the reverse strand, counting down.
CTGAGAAAATAAACTTTTACTGTAGCATAGGGGAATGCACAGGATAAAAAATATTCATAACGTTAAATGAATAATTTCACAAATCCAAATTTAAACCTCTCTACTCTCAGCAGCACAGCTGAGAAGAGAGTTACTTTGTTATTTCACTTACGGTAAAGTGGTTTGCAATTCATTACATTCAGCTCAGAACAAGTCCTCCCTGAAAACAATACCAAAAATTGTATTAAATTCTTAGTAAATTTATTCAGACGTTATTAGTACCATTCTCTTCTCTCCAGCGAATTCTGAAACAAAGAAATCTGACAGACTGAGACAAGCATCAACCTTTATATAAAATGTAATCTCTTTCTAATAAATAGAAAAGATACATCCAAAATAATATTTGTCTAGGATTTACCCAGTATGATATGATCATGAAGTCCATTAAGAGATTCTCTAAGCCCTTTCAAAACATCAAAGATATAAAGAGCCTGGATATAAAGTAATTTAAGTTGCACTCTGAACAAATATATTTAGGAATACTCAGCATGAATGATTATTATGGTAATTCTGGGGATTTTTAAAGAAGCAGTGCCAGCAATGACAGTAATGACAGCATGAGGGCATCACAAGATCATAGATATACAGTCAGCTGTTACTAAAGCAGCTTGCAAGCTTATGTTCATATATCCCTATAAAAATAGCTTTTAGGGCACAACTCTTTATTACATAATAGCTACCATAGAGACCATTAGGTACACCACTTTTGGAAAAAATATTACTGATATATTCTTTCATAACATAATTTATATGCAATCTGATGTATCAACACAAGCAGCAGAGAGCATATAATTTTATTTACTAGTACCTTCTAATTGTTCATCACATCTGTAATTTTACTCTTCAGTTGTTTCAGAAAATTCATTTCCATTTATAAGGCTTTTAATTCCTTATGTAATATAAAGTCACTTTTTTTCCTACAAACACTTAAAATTTTATCCTTATCAACTATCAGTAACTGAAGAAGCAGAAGTTTGATTTTTATTAAAAATAAAAAGGAATAAAAAGGAATTTGAATATAACTTATTCCTTTTGATTTGAAATAAGTTATTTTCAATTTATTTCTGAAAAAGTAAAAAAAAAAAGAAAATAAAAAAGTAAGTAAGAATAGGCATACTGGCTCATAACAAGGTCTCTGTCTCAATATCCCATCTTTACCAGCTAGTAATGAATACTTGGAAAAGAAAACAAGATTTTAAAGACAAGTAGTCTCCCAAATTCCARTTGTGGAATAAGGGCTTTCTCAGCTAGAAGAAACATATTTGTCTCTGATGACTTGGATAGATTTCTTTCCGTTACTTAGGTACATGTTGAATCCATGTAACTTTTTAGCATCTATGATGTTGTGTGGCAGAGTTCCACAGCTTAATAATGTTGTGTGAAAAGTCACCTATCCTGAACTGCATCCTTCTCCCAGCATGGCTAACTTATAAACAGAGAAAATTAAAGTACTGTGGTCTGATCCAGGACTTCTATTACCTCTATTAATATGTCTATTATTACATGAAATCTCAAGTGAAAAAATCATTTTTGTTGTTGTTCTTTATTCATAGTAGGATAATGGCCTCCACCTGAAAATTGCCAGTATTAGTCTTTTCCTCTTCTTTTTTTTTTTTTTTTTTTTTCCCTTTTCATTTTTGAAGGAAACTACTGGCCTCACAGTTTTCTGTTAACACTTCATGTTAAAAATCTATATTTTACATCAAAAACGTAAAAATGGATCAGATTTCCATTGAAAACTACAGACTTCCTTTCTGTAGTTTTCAGATGACTATACTCTGTCTTTTATTTGTTGTTTTTGTTTTATAGAGAGACATTATTCTGTGCTGCTCCACATTGTTTTGTACTTGAACAGGAAAAGCAGCCTTCCTATCCACCTCCCTCAGCTGGCTGTGCTGGTTGCCTCCTATTCCTAGTCCTATATATATATTTTTTTCATGTTTTCCCCATTTTTCCAACTCCTTTCTTTCTGTTGTGGTTTCTTAGGTAATTTTCAGAGACTTCCTTTATTTGATGCTCGGGCTGTATCTAAATCTGTATTGCATGTGTCTCTTAGAGGTACTTTCCTCCTATCAGTCTTGGCCTATTGCCATACACCTCTTTTTTTCTCAAATTTCCTGTACATTTCAGAGCATTTCTGTCTTTTCCTTGCCACAATATTCAACTCACTGTCCTTGTCATGTGAGTCTTGGCACCTCCATATATTTCTATTCTTTGCTTAGCTGACAAAATAGCAAAGGAATTATGTCTTCCATTAGGAGAGCCTTGCTTCTACTTCATTAATAGGTATATGAGATTGGTATCTAGACAGCCTTACTTACACTTGCAAAATTTAAATGGACACTGCTGCATTCTTGTAGCATTCTTCTACTGCTTTAAATACTGTGATTGTAATGGGTGAAAATGTCCATTTGGTTAAACACAAAAATGATCTATTTGAAGATTAAAGGGAGAAATCAGAAATCCCTATGACTTCTTTAAATCAAGCAAACAAACAATATTAGGTATTTCAGAATAAAATTCCAAGAGGTGCTAATACTGCTATCATTTTCTGCCCTTCAATCTCTACTCCTCTCAATAATTCACATCATGAGTCTCTTGTTCCCTCTATTCACACCACATATCTTCATACAGATTTTTGACCGCTTTGACATATTCAACCACTCCTTCCAGTTTCCTCTATAATTCAACATCTCCGTTCTACTSTGCAACACAGAAAACTCACAGGAATGTTCTCCCCTTCATCTCATTGTTGTATGCATCAGAAATAATATAAGCAAAGGATATCTTRGCACTAATAAGGGGAATCTCTAGATATATAGAACAAACTGCAACATTTATTTCTATTGCTCTCACTGAGAATGGGGGTGAATAGCATCTGCTGCTAAATCTCCAGGAATTTTCAGTGTGGTAATTGCCTATAGAAAAGTGAGTTGGCCAGTCCCTGCAGCTGTATCTCTGAGAACAAACAGAACAACTGTATAACAAGGTACTCTGTGCCATGCTGCTCTCAAAATTTCTCCTCCATAATCTGAGAGTTTGAAGATGTTAAGTTCATTTCTATCACTTTATTGTGAATTTTACTTTGTATATAAAATCTTTTGCATGAAGGGCTGCCTAGGGAGACATCACAAGAATTTCAGCAGCCTGTTACTATATTATGAATATTGTGAAAGATGTCTAATAATATTTAGTGTATTTCTCCCTAGAGGACTCCATGAAGTAGGAAAATGTAGCCTCAAACCCACTGTATACAGAGACAAGGCACTTAAATATCTCTGAAAGTTCAAGCTGTGACCCAACACCTTGCAGGAAACCTTGGAGCAGGGAATGGAAATAATGTCATTAAAATCCCAGGCTTGTACTTTAATCCTTCCTAAGGTAAAGAAATAAAGTTTGTAAAAGTTCTATTAGTAGAGGGAATTTTATGATGACATGACAGAAATCCTTAAAAAAATCAAACCCAAGTCTTTTTATTCTTACATTCAGTTTAGTCAAATATCTGTAATATCATGGTTCTAGTATCAGTCACTAAGAGAAATAAAACAGCTTAAAACTGAGCTTGCAAAGAGACAGAGAAATAAGCCATTATGCCAATTATCAGGTATGAGCATAACCTAGAAATGTAGATTTTACCATGATCCAGGAGACAGATTCTTTTTTTTAAAGAATTAATGTAGGAAGAGATATTCAGTATTTTCTAAAAGACTTTTTCATGTCTGTAGATTCCAGACATTKGATATGAGGCAGCATTTTTATTGCTAAAATATCATAGTTTATAAATATGTAATGATTTAATTTCAGATTAAATTYCAGATTTTTTAAATTTAAAACTATGCTGTACCATTAACTCAAGACCTACAAAATACACCTTTCTTGAAAGGAGCAGATAAGTCCTGTGGAATGACTAGTAGATACTGTATGAATATGACAATGAATCAACAAGAATGAAGCAAGGAATTTACCCTTCCTAAAAGACAGTGTCTTTTTATACAGTGCCTTTCATGGTCTCATTGATTTTCCAATTTCACATCTCTTTTGAAAACATATATTTTATTTACTGTCTGTAGCTGTTGATTAGGCTCAATTTCTGCTATTATGGTTTTAAATTTTAACTTTAAAACTGTGCATCAAAGCATAGATTAAGCAATTACCGTGGTACAGGTAAATGCACAGCCATAAAAAAACAATGCAATATGCAGGCATGCAACTGGGAATGCAAAAATCAGAATTTGAACCTAAAAGTAAAGAAGAAAGATGTAGTAAAATATCATTGAAATAATAGCTATACTATTTGGGGTGAACTTCAAGCACTGTTTTTCTTTAACAAGTATAAACACATTCATGCATACACACGTACACATATGCAGACACACTTAGGCAAAATCGAAATATTAAGRCTTGTATCATTCATTCTACTGTGTTCTACAAACTTAGAAAAAAGAAAACATGAGGAATGGATATGTTTATTTGAAAGTAAAATCCTTTGATATCAGTTAGGATCAAAATGTYATGGTTCTGGACACTGCGTGCATACAGAATAAAAGGCAGTTTATAGTAAGCTCTAAGTGGAAGTTTCTCCTTTCCAAGGACAATCTCAGACTCTTTGGAACAGGATGGAAAAGTCATGCTACTGAGTACTGCTGACAATATACATAGAAAATATGTGTCRCTATCCACACAAGTCTCCCTTCATTTCTCCAGTCTGTTAAGTCTGTAAGTGTCCTCTGTCAGAAGTATGGGGTAAGGCTCAAACTCTAGCAAACACCTCTGTACTCCTGCTACTAGACCTCCAGATAAGATATGCAATGGACAAGATAAAGGCACAGATACTTACCTATGGTCCTGTAGTAAATTAGTATTGGATACAGAAAGCACTTCTGTATCTTTATAAGTTTATCTTTCAGCTGCCAGAATTTATCAGTTTTTGCAAAATCAAAATCTATTGCTAATTGCCATTTTAAGAGATGATAAAAAAATGGAATAGAGATTTTTGTTAGTTTGTTTGTTCTTCAGAAGCAGATAATATTATATAACCTTTTATGTATAAAATAATTCAATTAAGATAGGAAAATCACCAAGTGAACTGAAAAGAAAGCAGAGAATGATAAACAAAAGGTTGTAATAATATCAAATACTAAATTTATCATGTATGTACAGCAATGTTCATAAGGCCAAATGTCAGAAAAGCTTTGGTATCTTTATTAATTCTGTAGCATATTAGTGAACGATCTGATTAGAGAAGGATCCTTACAGAAACCAAAAAGAATATACAATAGTAGTCTAAAAAATCCTAAAGATCTGAGTATAGAATAGTTTTAAAATATAGGCTAATATGTTTTAAACTTCAGGAAGTGCACTACCATATGCAATATTTTCTGCAATATGCAAAAAATCTGCAGACTATTAATGTCTATGGAATTGCAAAGATAATAGTGTACTGCAGTATGGAATTTGCGAATACATGAGAATAACACTGGTTGTTTACAGTCTTATCCGAACTCTGCATTCTTTCTCTAAAATTATCAGAGGAAGATATAGTGAATTCTATAACAAACAACTGCTGTACTGTATGAGTATATTTGCATTACTATATTTGCCTTACCATAAGCACTATATCATTGTTTCGTAAGGTGAACTGTGAGACTTTATTTTGACTCTTAAAAGTAAAGAGAAATTTGAGACTGCATTATCAAAGCTGAGGGTTGTTTCTGATCATAACTTCACTGGTTATGTGCTTGTTATTCTGCAGAGACCAGCTGAGTCATACTGATTAATATAGATGTGAGCAAAGTAAGAATCATGCCCTTTATTGTGAAATAGGGAAGGGATAGTTCATATCTTATTGCCCCAGTGAGACAGAACATTTTATAGTCAGTTCAGTATCTRCCCACCATCTTATCAGAATGACAATTATGAAGGAAAGGAAAACTTGAGAAAAGTAGGAAAAATGCTACAGCATTTCATAGAATTACTGTGAGAAAAGTCTTCAAAAAGCCAAAATACATATKGCTTGAATAAGTGATAATAAAGAAAGGATATATATCACCTCTGCTGAGTGGTAACTGTCAACAAAAAAATTCAGATTCAGTTATTAGACTATTATTATAGTCACTACTAAACAGTGGCTCAGACTCAGAAAACTGGCAAAACTAACCTAAGTTACTGTAATGCTCAGTAACCTATGTCTACGACTTGCAAAAGATGAMTCAAGGAGTACTACTTCCCTGAAATAAAAGTACAATAGAAAGATATATGACATAAAGCACATTAACTATTTCGTTAAGAAATTCCATCAATATTCARTTTCCTCATATCCTTCTTTTCTGAGTTACTGTCAAGCAACTGGTAGAGCAACTGGTAACTTCTCATGTCCTATCAGACTTTTCCAGTTCACTGTTTGGTGTTGTCAAGCCCCATTGCTCTGCTACCTGTCTTGAAGGAGAAAAAGGCATTACCAAAGCTGTCTTCCACCTTCTTAACAACCTGGTTCTCCTAGCTGGGAAGCCATGCTAGCAGGTCATACCCTCTCTGAGCACTGTCTCTGTCTGCTGATCTTGCATCACTACCTACTCTAGCCTACTCCTGCTCTTCATGCTTCTTTTTCTGGTAGTTGCTCTACCTGGACACCCCAGCTAGGTGCTCCTACCTTTAGTGGTCTCTGCTCTGTAGTAGATGTGCTTGTCTCATAACATGTTCTTGTTTACTTAACTTTCCTCTTCCCAACCTATGATTTCTGCTTCTTTAGGCTGTAAACTACTGCTTTAAGTTGGGCTATATTACAGTTTGCACAGACTTTTACACATTATTGAAACTGTGCAATTTTATCTACTTTACAATGTGACTTTGTTTTTAAGGAAAAAAATATCTCCAATATATAATAATTAAAATATTGTTGAGCATGTTTCAGAGATACCCAATAATGCCTTTAATTTATCTCCTCCTTCTAACAGGTGTCAGCAAAACACATTCTAGACTCTGTTTTTTTCTGAAATAAACTAAAGAGTGGCTAATCTCTCTTGGTGTCAAACACAAGGTCTATAGAAAACTTTCCTTAATGTCCTCTTTAATTTATATACAGTAAATTCTATAGCATTCAAACTGGAATATGAACATCTGAATACTAAGCAGGAATAAGTGTAGTTTAACATGAAAATAACTGAGATAAAATCAAGTAGGATAAAATAATTATTATAGTAGAAGATTCCGTCAGTTACGTTGTGTAAAAATTACTGAAAACATTACAGAAAGCTTTCCTCRTGTTTTAATCCAGCCCTGTGTTGAAAATTGCAAAATACTTGGATTCTAATCCCCAAAGTATTCAGATGCTTAAATCCCATTGAAATTCAAAATGTGAAACTTCTGGATGATAGATTAGATGCCCTTGAAAGGTCTTTTGTACTCTCTATTCTGGTAATCAGATTGCACTTCTTTTATTTAATATGACACCTTGAACATCAGTATGCTACACGACGGTGGTGATCACAACAGTGTGTAAAAAAAAGATCTTCTTTTAATAAGTTTCATTAGAAAGTGTATAATCACTATAATATTAAACAGCAAAATAGTTTTCCCCAGAATTTGTTGAATATAGCAGGTGATAGAAAGGAAGGAAGAGGAATACATTTGATGGATCCAGACCATGGCTGAACCCTCATTTCATTAGTGTTATTATGAATGTTTTCATGTTTTATGAGCTCAAAAATTATTATAAGTTAAAAGTAAGTTTTTTGTCGTGGAAATTTTGAAGTAGTCTTGCCAGGACTCTTCTGAAAGATTATAAGATTATAATACTTAATAGAGTTTGATCTCGAAATAGAATTATAGTAAATGCTATTTCTTTTTTAAGAAACATAGCATAATTCACATTCAAGTAGCATTTCTTATTTGTTTGGTAAATTGAAAATGAATATGTCACATCTAGAAACATTATGAATTCTGAAGAATACTGAAATGTCTTTTGAAATAAAAGAAAAATTAAGTGCAAAATTCCCAGTTTCTTCTAATATAGATGTTATAATAATWTTTTGCTCTCTAAATTGTTCCAAGTTCCAAAATTGCTTTTTTTTTACTGTTAAATTTCTAAAATACATCTGTTAAAAATCTTTTTTTTCTTTTAGTTCTGTGGAGCTAAGTCTTGTCTAAAAGTCCTGAAATATGCATACATCTTTTCAATTCTTTATCATTACATTTTTTGATGTTACTCAGGGCATCCAATGGTCATAAATAAAATGACAATAATGTCAGTTCCAATTTACTAGGCAGTTCCTTCCTAGTAACTAACATAAAAGAAATTCTCTCTGCAGGTCTATTTTCAGATATACTGCTCATAACAGAGAGTCACTTGAACATTCGGAGAAAATGACTGACAGATGGCATTGTTTTTTTCTTTCATAAACACAGTTGGAATGGAGTTGAAGGCTAAAACCCTTTTGTCAGTAATAGAATAAGCAGTGTGAAAGGGAGTCTGCACTGCTTCTAACTGCTCTGAAGACAGTTAACTCATGCTCCACAAATTTCATCCATCACTTAAAAATGTGGCTATTCCCAGGAGAAAAAAAAAGAAAAAAAAAAAGAAAAGAATAGTTGCAAGCACAAATGAACATCACTATACAGGAGCAATATATTGTGAACATCCAGAAAGGTCAGTCTGGCCTGCCAGCAAGACATTCTGTCATTAACAGATCAAGAAGTTCAGACTACTAAATTAAGAAAAGAGTCTTTAAGAAGGGTTGATACCCAGTAAATTTTTTCATTAGATATAAGAGAGTGGTTTTCACACTGAGCAAAGCCCATGAAGCCRTGGACTGTCTAGCAGCGCTTGATTAGTAAACATTTAGCAGTCTATACTGCCTGTGATATGCATGTTAAAGTGAATGTCCTTGGAGTTCAATGTTAATTTCCAGAATACACTAAGGGAGAAGACTGTTCTTCAGCAGGCTGTTCGGCTGACGGCGTTGCTGAACTTTAGAATCTTTCCTCCATGGCCATTAATTATTCTGCAAGTGCTTTCTACACCTCACACACTCTTATAAGCTGCCAGGATTTAACAATTGACCTGTGATGGATGAAGTGAGAGGAGGAAAAGGAGTCTGCAGAGTACTAGTGGCCAAAGTCTTCCTGCAAGTCTGACTTCTACAAGCAATACTGAATTTTATGTCTGATCACCATACAGAAAGGGAAAGCGTATTACCCAAGAGAAAGGATATTTCTTTGTCTCTACCACAGATTCAGCAAAGTCTTTCATATTTAGTGTGAAACCTAATATGTAAAATCAGGTTACTCTGAGCAACTTCTACTCCAGAATGGACTTATTTTCAATTTCTTTTTTCCTGTCTCTCTCTCTCTCTTTTTTTTTCCCCCCCTTCAATGTGAGCAATTTCAGGGAATTTCAGTGGTATAATTTAGACTATGATGTGTACTTCTTGAAGTATATCAAGGATATAGAACCTTTTCGAATTCTGTTTTATCTGGTTGTACACCATTTGCTTTTAGACATACTGCAGGAACTCCAGTCTGCTTTTAGCTGTTCATTTAAATTGTTCTATTCCCATGGATCACAAGATCAGAAGAATCTCATTTTCAGTTGAAATTCTTTGTATTTTCCATTTGTGCTTAGTATGTAGATAGCTGTTCTTATTTTCAAAAGATGCTGGCAAAYGCTCAATAATTATAGAATTACAGTTTTAATAACTACTTTTTTTTTCCTTCAATGCAGAAAGGAAATGATAGATCATAAATGTTAAAACTAAACATCTTGAGTCATCAGATTTTTTAAATAAGAGTTTGATTTCTGGATATTGGATATTGGAGAATTTTGTTAACTAGCCTATTCAGTTCAGTAAATAAATAAATAAGGACAAAACCGTAGTTCATGAAAGGTATTTAGCTATATATGTCTCACTGATTTCCAGGGAAGGTACTTGAGTTTCTTTAAAGATCTGATTCAAAACATAATTTTCTCAAATCTAAAACATATCTACTACATRCTTTGATATAATTCTCTATTCAGCAAGTTTGCTTTCATATTGCTATAGACACAGTCACTTCATTTCTGGGCAATCTGTACCAGAAAATTGGGTATTGTTTTGTTTTGTTTTGAAATAATTGATCTGAACTCAGAGATCAGAAGATCTTTTTCAGAGTTATCTAAGGATGGTCCTCAGGTATTACAGATAACTTCACTGACATTTTTCTTTGCCTACTTTAGTTGTAAAAAGAGGCTAAAGAATTATCTTTTGCTTAGAGGAACTTGGGAAAAATTACACTGTCTGAAATTAACAGTTTCCCACTTTTAATTTTTGGCATGATGCCAATTAGTCTTTAAAGACGATAAAGTGATATATTTTTGTTGATTGGAGCATATCGAGTCAGGAAAATCTCCCTGGCACAGCTACTCATGTCCACACAGATGCTGCAAATGTTATAGCTTTGATTCAAATTTCTGTACTATTYGATACACTGTGCAAGCCTATACATAGTGCCTGTAGGCTCTGTGCACTAATCTCATTTGCCTCCATGACCTCAGTCTCTCTAAGAGATCCCATCAAATTGTYGTGAAGATGGGCAGTGGATGCAACAGAGTCGGATCCATCTCGGCAAGCCTAGGCTCCTCACATAGCATATTTAGTTCACAGTAATATTTTTTGGTTTTGTTTTGTTTCTTCTGAAGTTCTGAGCAAACATTATCTCCCTGTGCTGTGATGGAAGTGAGGTAAGTTTGCACTAGAGTGTAAGGCTGAGTTTGGGACTGGGCTAAGGGTAGCTRTAGCCCACAGTATCTTTCTGTGCTATTACACACTTCAACAACCCTTGTGAAATACTTACCAAATTTTAGTTCAATAAATAACATGAAACAAGGATGGAGGACTTATCAGGTCATCTAGTCTATCCCTCTGCTCCAAAGCAGGATAAGCTATAATTAATAGTTAAGTGCTTTACTTATTCAGTAACAGCCTGAGATTGGAGGTCGGAGCCTGACAGGGGTACCACCAAAAGTGTTGTTTTCCTCTCATGTATCAAAGGCACTAAGTCCATACTTAAAATCTAGTGACTTAGCCTTACTACGAAACTACATCTGTTATATCCACACAATCTATTACCATTTCTTCTTTTAATTCTATATCATATAACTCATTCTCTTTAATGCACTGTTAAACATATTTTGTTCCATTTTTGTGTAAACAAACTGATTTCTTCCTCTTTGCTCTTCCTCTTTTTTAATCCAATAGATAATTTTAGCTGTTTTATACCAATAGAGATCTTGAAAATGAGTACAGAGAGAAGAATTGATTGTCCATTTATTTATATTTATGTTACTTTATTTCCATTGTTTTCTGCCTAGTTGGTCCTGACTGAGACTGACCTTATGCCAGTTCATATTCAGAACACTTTTATTTTCCATGTAAGATCATCTCTTACATGATAGGCAATCAAATAGAAATGTGATAGTGTTAAAATCTGTTATTTCCCAGAAAAGATGAATCTTTAAATGAAATGAGCAACAACAGGAARTTTTTGAATTTTGATCTTTGAATTAAACCTTTTTTTACATTCAGAAATCCCCTACACACTTGTAATGGATGAGGTTTGCATTAAAAAAAGAGAAAAAAAAGTGAAGAAGAGTAGATAATCTTTAAAACAAAAACAATTAGCTTCTAACTGCCTCAAGGGTTGGCTTTATCAGCAGGATCTGCTATTACCTCTGTACTAAAAGAATGAAATAATCTTGTAATGGGAAATATGTAAAATTTCCTTTAATCACATATTTAAACAAAGAATCTGACCACATCTCCAGCAATAAAAATGAATCTTTTGCTTGTTATAARCATAGCATCAATGCAACACCCTGATTTGCTCACCAAACATGCATCTCAATGGCAACAACAAAATTAAAATAAAATTATCAAAAAAAAAAAAAAGTTTACAGCTGAGATGTTCATAGCCCATATCTAATAATCTGCCTTGGGAATAATTACTTGTAATGGGTATCCAAGGGATATAATTGTCTGCCGCTGTGAATTAGGAGTGCCACAGGTGGTGTTAATCACTTCGAATGTATTGGAGTAGAACATCAGCCAGCGCAGGAGCCTGCTTAAGCCTGATTTGTGGAACCACTGTTTCTGGACCCTTCAGACATAAATTGACTGTCTGGTAGTGATAATGCACACTCAGGTAGTTATGTTGAAACAAAAGMATATAAATATAAATGAAAAACTGAGGAGGCCTTTGTTCCTTAGCAAAGGCTGCAGAACTGGTGGTCAAGCAAAGTGGTTCTGCGTTGCAGCACTTACATTTTTATAGGCAATAGAAAGTGAAAAGACAGTCGATAGCTGCTTTTATTGCCTGACCATGCCTGGTGCACATCAGTAAAAAAAKCTTTCATCAATTTGATGTTCCAGAACCAGTATTTCCATGGCACATGACTCATATATGCCCGAGGGTAGCAGTCCTTCCAATGAGAAACTTTAAACTTTCTTCAAGAATGACTTTTGTTTATTAGAACATAATCATCTCAACTGAACATCAACAGTAGATCAGAAAAAATATGATGGACATCAAAGAAATTGAAATGACCAGAATTTATGTGAAATATCCTAAAATACAGTGACTAAAAAAATGCTGTGATACCTGATTCTCATCAGAATAAACTCAAGCTAGCTAAAAAAAAGGCAGTGATACCTGGTTCTCATCAGAACAAAGTCAAGCTTGATAGCAAATGAGATTGTGAGTGATATCATTTGTCTTTGAAGATGAAGATTAATTCAAATCCACCAAAATGTAATTCCTCAGACCTTTTAAAGGGTTTGTAAATTCTATACAGACTGAAACTCCAAAATCAGTTGCTTTGTGCGGGCGTGAGAAAGGGGAAGATTGGTCAAATATCACTTTGAAATATCATTTCTAAAASACTGAACAATTTACCAACCTTACAAATTCCTTCTTGAGGGACTTTACTACATCTAAAGACTTCACTAGAAGTCCTTTTGCATTTTAGAATGACTAGTTTTATAATACTGTTATAGAAAAGCTTAGCTTTGCAAGTGACAAACTCATACCCAGAAAAAAATAGGTTCCAACCAGCCAAGTATTTTCAAAAGAAAAATAAAGGCTTGATATTTCAAGATAATCAAGGTGAATTAAAAAAAAAAAAAGTTTGATGTTTCAAGATAATCAAGGTGAATTAAAAAAAAGGAAATCATTGTTTTTCTGAATTGTATCACTGCTGAGCTATAGCTTACAAAAATTAAGCCATACCTTTAAACAAAGTTTCATGTATCAGCAGCTTCTTCTAGGTTTGTAAAAATGCTTAACTATATAGGCTAATTATGGCTTGATAAAATTCCATAATATGACAAACATTATTATCTCCATTTTGTTGATATATTTATTGAAGCATAGCTTGTAARTATCTTGCCTAGGATAGGAGAAAACATCTAAACATGATCAAGAAAAAAGGAACCCATGCTTCTGCTTTTGCTATTCTGTGTTATAGCCCTTAAATTGTACTTTTCCTTCAATAAATTCCTTAAATATTTTCAGTTAGATGGATAACAAGAAAAGAAGAAAAAGTAAAAAACTACTAGGGAAAGAACACAGAAGAAGTAGTGAAGTGTAAAGTAAAATAAAATCTTGGKTAGCTTGGGTAGTTCAGTGGTTCGAATAGAAGCATGGAAGGATAAGATGACATTAGTCTTTATGTTTACCTATGAGTAAACTTTGTGATATATACACATATATATATATATAAAAGGTCTGAAATTGAACATGTCTTAAAGAACTATATCAGATTTATTTCTTGCCTTGAATGGACTGGATTTCAAAACAAGATTAAAAAGAAAAGTTATGTTTTGAAGGCATGGAAACAAAAACCGAAAATAAACACTTACTATTTGCCAAATACATGTGAATGGAATAACCAAAGTGCTGCAGATTTTTATGATGATTGTTTTCTGAAAGTGCTATTGCTACAATGCATAAAAAAGAGTATAAATATCTAACTACACTCTAATAAAAGAGAAAAAATGTCTTCATTTTAATATGCCTCCAAACTTGGTCATAACAGATTACTGAAAGGATGGAAATCAAAACCACAGTACAAAGATTTCCACTATTATATTTCACAAGATTTCTTTCCATATATTTACAAAATGAGTGAAAATCACGGCCTCATGGTAAATGATCAACTAAGAATGTCAGCATAAACATTTTTGTCAGAAACAAAACTGCTGCTGGCAGCTACAACTCGGCAAGTCAATAGCATACTGTATCCTACAAAACTGTGTTATGCAAAATGCAAAGATTCCCCCCCCCCCGCCGCCTTTGTGTGATTTTCTGTGATTATTCAGTTCTTTAAGGTATCTGGAGGAACTCTGCTTTATTCTGCATTTAGTTTCAACTGTCTCTGTATTAAGCCAAGAACTGTTTTTTTTTTGTCTAAACCTCTCATATTTGTAAGACTTTACTTGCAGTACCAAATCTCTCCTAAAACAATAAATTAAGTTTAATTTTAAAGCATCAATATACTATAACATACCATTATATATATGTATAATGATTTTAATGCATAAAAGTAATAAAAGTAGGTAAGATACAGTTTGCCAAAATCCTATGCACATTGTGATTAACACACCAGATTAACGCACCAGTCTCAGTTGGAGATCCTGTCTGCTTACCTTCCAGCACTGCCAAAACCATATTTTGCAGAAGATGTCTAAATTGTCATGATCAAAGGGAGGGGGGACAGGAAAAAAAATTAGTTAGTTGGAACACTTCTCTGTGTGCAGATCCTTAGAGATGTCTACCTCTCTGTTGTTCATATAATTATATCAGAGGGGAAGGCTTACTCCAGAGGGCCCAGTATCTAAAAAGCAAATGAAAAATGTAAAATAGGTGAATTGCAATCTACTCAGTGTTCATGCTGGTTGAAAATGCAGGAATTCTCTAGAATACAGTGAGTCCCCGTGTCAAAATACTTGTGCTACACTAATCCTGGGTATTCCTTCTCACAGGAACACTGTTGTCTAGCCTGGTTTTGCTCCTCAAGTGAAATAGAGGACAATCTCATTTTCTCTGTGGCATATGGAAAAACTTTAATACATATCACTTCTTAGTGCATCTCACTTTATATATGTGTGGAACAACCTTTATGACACCACAGTATCATTTTTGTGAAGTGGTAATAGCTCCTTTAACAGTTCATTTTAAAGGCAAGTGGTATATGCTCTTGTATTGCAAAGCAATTAAAAATACTACATTTATCTTAGATAAATAAATATGAGGTCATGCCAAGAATGGATTGCTTCCATTTTTAAAATTTATTTTACACCCAGAATTCATTTTCATTTCAGTTTAAGGATATGTTGTATTATTCTATCAAATGAAACTTGTCAAAATAAGTGTCTTATATGCAGCCATGTCTGTTTATTAATTATTTTGAGAACATTCAAAGTTGGCATGCTATAATATGCTTAGTGATGGCAGACACTGACAGTGTTCAATGGCAACCGCTGTATCAATGTACAGCATTGTTAAACGTATTCATATAGTTTGAATATTAATCCTTAGCTCTGCATCGGGCACATTAAAACTGTATTCTTTGTGTCTAGTTTAAAATAGAAAAAATATAAAATCCTTGGGGTAATAGATGTGTTCTCCTGTAGGTTTGTACAGCAGTAAGCATGTGAAATGTGAGTATATAATAAAGAAAGAATACAGTAGAACACAATGCTTTCTATATCAAGCATTAAGTATTGCTAAAGATAAATTGAACAATATAATATTTTACTTTGTCATTTGATATGTGACAGAATGACTGGTACATTTTAAATTGGATTAATACACTGAGAACTCTCCCCCCAAAAACAGAATTATTATGCTGCCACTTCATCATTATTTCTGCTTTCTCTTACATTTATTGTCTATAAAAAAAAAAATGACTGCTCATAGTCAGCAGATGAAAAAGAAGAGAAAAGAAAAAGAAAGCAACTGCTTGCTAAATAGATATTGCTGAATGAGATTTGGAAACAGAAAAGTCATGCAGTTCTAGATCATTAATAATTGCAATTTAACAAGAAATAGCATTGTGAAAGAAAAATAAAAGTACTACATTCCCAAAATAAGTCTTTTTTCTTCTTTTTTTGAATCTGTGGTATCCTTTGAAATATCAACACAATTCTTAAATCTGTATTTTTTTTCTAAAAATCTTATACTAACAATGAAAAATCTTTTCTAGTCAATTTTGACTTTTGTTTAAAGGCATAAAAGAAGCAACTTTTTAAATGGATCAATAGACAGTGATAATTCCGGCAAATTTTTGAAACATCAAAGCTCAATATTTCATATGAAAGTGCATACGAAACTGTGTACATATTTTATGCAGGTATAATGACCATGCCAGAAAAAAAAAATACTTCAATGTCTGAACATTTAATTTTTTTTGGTTGAATTTATGTAAATGCCAAAATGGCAGAACGTTGACAAGGCGGTAAGATAGCAAGAGGAGACTTACAGGCCGAGGGAGATATGGATGAAATAAGGACTTTGACATTTGGCAACGTGGTGAGATCTCAGTGACTACAATGAAAGGGGAAAAACTATTTAGGAAGACTTGGATGGCACTGGAAGAAAGAAATTCCAACGGTATGTTCACATCAGCTGTGGAATGAAGGAGGAAAAAGAAATGGGAAAGGGAAGCTGCTAAATAACTAAAAGTGGAATCAAAAAACAATTTCTAAGAAGCAGGGAATTCTAAAGCATGAATATAGTTAGGAAAAAAAAACAATATGAAAAGAAGTTAGAGGATAGTAACAGACAATGGGGTCCCCAAGCTAAGTACTAGAATTAAAGAAGAGACAAGATAGCAGAATCATATTGTCATTCACAGCTAACTTGAAGGATATTATTGCACAAAAAAAGGAACATTAACAAGATGAAGTTGTTTGTGGCAATTACTGATGATTTCCTCAGAAAAAAAGTACATTTTCAATATTTTAATGGGAGTATTAGTGGATTACCTTAGTGATCACAGTAATATTATGTTCCTCTCTTCAATTGCATCCTCTTACTATAGTTACTGTAGACAGTAACTTTAATTCTTTTTTTCCAACATGGCTGTGCCATTATTGTCACACTATATTTTCTATTTAATATGTGGAGTAAAATGCCTTTCCACTCTGTATTTCATCTGGTCTAATGTTCCACTGATGATATACAGAGGTGATGCATATTATTATTTTCTGCATTATAGGCTGAAACAAATAGAAGAAGTCAAAGTAGATTAGCATATCAATCAATATATGATGACCTTGGTAGTGATTTAGTTTGGTGTTTGTCTTATGATTAAAATGCAACAGGTTATAGGCAAGTAAATGAATCTAGTGCTAAGACAGTATTTTTCTGATGATGATGACTTTGTGAAAAGGCAAATTTTATCAAGTATTTCAAACAAGTAATAAGACCAGTTTGGGACTTTTGCCATATTTTTATATTAATGTGCTTTCCAAATGTAAAGAAAAAGCACAGATATTATATTTGAGGGCAGTCCAGTTCCTATATTTATCATTTTCCAGCATTCCCTTTTATTTTTATAACCAAAATACTACTACCTGTGTAACCATCAGACCATGAGAGAAGACATGCAGATTAGTTGCAGAAAGTGTTGAAAAGAAGGCTGCTGGAAATCCCACCTAGAATATTTGCTTATCTGTATTGTTTGAATCACAAAACAGTATATTAAAAAAAAAAAAAA
>NW_028186352.1:1361903-1370634 GCF_003343005.1 Rhea americana | reverse complement strand
CGATGGTGCTGCGAGAAGAAGGGCAGTCGATCTGAAGGAAGGACTGTGGGAGAAAAGCAAGAGAAGAGAGCCCGCAGTTAGGTGAGACTCTCTTGGAAATGGTGGCAGGGCACCCTGGGCCTTTGTACTTGTGCAAGGGAGAGGTTTCCTTGGGCACGACTCCTGTGAGCACTCTGAAAGGTAGTTAGCATGCGTCACACGGAATTAAACTTTCCTGTGGGAGAGCCTGTGTGCAACAGGCTTCCCTTTGGTCCGCTTCGTTTTCCTCCGGAGTCTCCTTCTGCTGATCAGGTCCCATGGGCAGCTGGCAGGAAGGAATTGTTGTAGCACTGAGGGTCGTTTTCTCAGGGTGTTTGGATTGAAATGACCCTGCTGTGTTTGTGCTGTGACACCAATGTTCAGGCTCTAGCAGCATGTCCTGAGAGGGAAGAGATGTCCCCATGCTCTCTGAATTGCCACCCAGTGATCTTCCGTGTAACTGCCTGGAGGGAAGGAAGCATCCTGTTATCTCCAGGAGCTGCCATTTCCAGCAACAGCGTGGCTTGTGCTCACTTGTCCTGCTCTCACGGAAACCCCTCCTGCTGTGTCTTTTCAGGAGGCTGCCTGAACTTCAGAGAAGCTCCTGTGAGGAAGAGGCCAGCAAAAAGACTGTTGAAGGCAAACCCAGAACTGAGCCCCTTGCGTCTGAGCATTTTATGGAAGCAATAGAGGTATACGCTGTACATTTCCTTCTGTTTGTAGCGTCACCTTCAGTTGTAGGAAAGCTTATTTGGATGGAGAGTCTTTCCTAAAAGTCTCCCTAGAGGTACTCACTTTCACTTTCACTCCCTGCTTTGGGGTCTCCCTATAACAGCTCCAGGGGTCGCTGGGTTTGCACTGTGCTCTTCACATYCATTTGTTTGTGAAAAGCATAAGAACACTTTATCTGGGAACTGCTTGACTTCTATGGGCTCGGAATGCGTCGCTTTTGTTGATCTTCYRCATCCCTGGAGAGAGCAGAAGGGCTTTTCCTTCCTGCCAGCAGGACTAAACCGTACTGGCCGAAAGGCCGAAGACAGAGGGCAGAAAGCAGGGCARCAGATAAACCCTTCCACCACAGAGAGGAGACTAATGCTGTGGGCTGTTGCATTTTGGTGTTCTTCCAGAAAGCGGACAACATYGCTGCAGAGTGGAATTTAAGAAAATCCCTCTTAGCCTCTGCCCAAAGGAAGGAAAAGCAAGCGTTGGCCGACTGGGCAGAGTACGAGGCGCAGAGGGCAAGGAATGATACCCGCGGGGCCCAGGTACTGCAAGCGTTGTAAGTCATTCTGACAAAGAGCCTTTCTTTCTCCAGGGGAAGGTGAATTTTGAAGGTATCAGACTCATTGTGCAATGTGGGGGTTCGAAGTGCTTGGCAGGCAGCTGTTGTCTCTTGGGCTTGCCCGTTCATCACTGGGTGGGGGAAGCTCTCCTTCAAAATAGAGCGCAAAGAGCAGCGTGCTCTGCTGAGGCCATACATGGATCATCTCTCGATTAGCTTGATCAGAAATATGTTGCAGAAGAAACCGCATAGGTGTAAATCTGCTTTCCACAACTGAAGAATGAGGCCTTACTGTGCAGCCCCCCTCACATGGAGGGAACGTTTCCGTTGGCTTCACAGCTGACGGGTGAAGCCTTTCAGGTTGAGTTGACTGGGTAAAGGAGTCCGTGGGAAGGACTGTCCGGAGAATGACTCGACGCTGCCTTGATGCCTTTGAGCCCRCGCAGTGCTAGTTGCTGTGGGGACTCGCCAGCCTAAAGCGGGCTCTCTTTCTCGCCTAATAGTTGCGAACCRCAGCAGAGAGGCTGAAAAGGAGTGAAAGCGTCATTGCAGAGCGACATAGCACGGAAGGCTGTGTGTGTTGGGTGGGGGGGATTGCTTGGGTTCTCCCGCTCTTGCGGGCGTGCCTGGGCCTGCAGAGATTGCTGCTGTTTGGGCTGTCTGAGGCAGGACGAGACACTGTGGCTGGTTGCCCGACTTAGCTCTTTCCATCGCTAGCTCCTTGACTGCTGTGGCTTCAGAGTGCTGGAGTGAGGCGAGAGGGTAACGCTTTCATCTTACTTCTACAGGAGGTCGAGCTGATGCCCAGACGACTGTTGGCTGCACACCTCAGGCAGGTGCCAGAGGCCACCAGACTGGAGCAGCGGGCAAAGGCGTAAGTTTGGTGGGGGTGCAGAGGGAAGCGGTGAGTCCAGTCCTGTTCTGTGCTGCTCTGTGCCTTTTGGATCAGGCGTGGTGGGAAGTGACTGGAGCAGGGGCCTGTGCTTCAGTGTGGACATCATGTAAATCCACGCGCCTTTTTGATTCTTCCTGAATAGATTCTCTTCAAGAGCATCTGGGCAAAAGCAAGCAGGCCCAGGAAAGCCGGTGGAGGAGCAACACCACAGAAACACGTGGCTCCTTCACAGYGCAAAGGAATCAGCGGATAAGACAAAGCAGCGTGTTTTCTTGCCTCACCCACCCGCAAAAGGGAAAAATGCAGACGTGCGGGAGAAGCCCTTGAAAGAGTAAGTGGTCCCCAGCTCCAGCACAGACCTGGACAGGTGGAGCAGAAGTAACCCGCCAGAAGAGGCAGGAATGCAAACTGCTGAGCTCTGGAGCTTGCTGCCCCTGCCTCTGATTGCTTAAGACACAGCAATGACCTGCATTAGACCCCAGCTCTCGGTGCCTCTGTGCAGCCCAAAGGCCTTGACAGAAATTCACCTGCAACTTAAGGTTGTGGGTCCACGCGGGAAGGTGTATGTGTTTCCCCCAGCCCAGGGGCTGTGGGCACGCAGGGGCAGGGCAGTTCACAGCCYGATGAGAGAGTCTGGTTGGTTGTTTCCTTTTATTTTCCTCTGCTTTCCCCTGCTCTTGCAGCCGCCTTCTGGTCCAAGGAGTGCAGGTGAGGAAACCGCTCCAGAGAAGCGAAGCCCCGCTGCGATACAGGTACAGGCAGGAGAGCACAGGCAGGACRAAAGAGAGCATTAAGACCATCTGGATGTGCAGTGAGCTCCAGCAGGCAACAGAGGAAGAAGACCACAAAGCCAGAGTAACAGGGAGATAAAGAGCAGCTGTTCTTCTGGTAAATCTCCTGTCAATGGTGCTGATGCTTCCCCCTCATCTTCTTCTTCCAGCACCCTTCCCTCCTCTCCMGGCAGCCCTCTGGGRAAAGACACGTTCTCTCCCTGCCACAGAAGCCGGCTTTGGAGCCTGTGGCCTTGAACCAGACATCCCTGCCGCCCCTGGGGCGGTGGAGCAGTCATCGTAAGGCTGCAATGCACAGCCCAGTCCGAGGCAGCTGCTGGCTGCTGGCTGCTGCAGCAGTGTCAGCAGTCGAGTTCTGCCTTTTCAAACCCAGTACCTTGTCCCTCCTCTCGCAGAGCACCCAGAGCAGGGGCACTGCCTGCCTAGGCAAAGAACTCAGCTCCTGCCTTACTTAGCCCCAGGCTGATTAGCTGCGATTGCTTTGTCACTGCCTTGGAGGCAGGCGGCTTGGGTCATGTCACAGAGACCACGGAAACTTCAGCAGAAGCAGAGCCTAGAGGTTATGGCTTGTCATGGGAGCGTAATATTTCTTTGCYGTTCTCCTGCTTTCTTCTGGGCTGCCTGGCGCTGGAGAGAAGATTCACTCACCCATTCATTTTCTGTCATTCTTTTCAGAATACAAGATCTCCATGCAAGTATGTTTCACACCCTCAAGCTTTTAGSCRCAAACATCCAAAGAGCAGCCCCTCTCCAGAGGCTGAATGGCAAATAAAGCCTGCTGCTGCCTGTCACCGGCTGGAGTAGCCTGTCTTGGACAGTCCTTGGTATTTATCGACAGTCCTTAGGAAAGTTAGGTCTCTTGCAAATCCCATGGGTGCCATCCCAGAATGACTTGTGTGGAATCAGCCTTAATCCCTTAAACATACTTAACTGGAATTGCCTCTCCTCTGATGGGAAGCTCAGGTGTGAGACGTTGCTATGACAAATCCTGGGGCCTTCTTTCTTATTTTTCTCTCTCTCTTTCTGTCTCTTGAGTTCATCCCAAGCAAGGGCAGGGCAGCAGGCTGTTCTTCCAGCCCTCTGCCCTTGTGCAGTGCTACTTTTGGCCTGGCCATACCGACAGGTTTTATGTAAAAGCCAGTCTGGTAGGTTCTCCCTATTCCTCCTTCTCCTTTCCTCCTCCCATAGGCAGCTTTTATTCCTGGCTCACCAGCCTCTGGTCTTCCCAAGGTTCTGGTCGTTCCAACTCTTGTGAACTGTCACCGCTGCCATGGTTTGTTCTGTTGCCTGAATGGGGAAGGGTCTTTGCGTTTGGGTGTCTCTCGCAGGTCCATTGCCCACCACAGGGACAGCAGAAGCAATAGCTATTCTTTAGCCTCTGAGTGCAGTAGGTGTACAGAAGGTGGAAGCAGGGACAAACAACCTGTGAGGAATACAGGGATCTTTTCCAATTATGCAGGGATGAGGCTGGGAAGGCCAAGGCCCATTTGGAGTTTCAGCTGGTGAGGGATGTCAAGGACAACAAGAAGGGCTTCTTTAAATGCATCAGTAACAAAAGGAAGACTAGGGGAACTGTGGGGCTGCTGCTGTAAGGGGAAAGGGCCCAGGTAGCAAAGGCTCCTGAAAAGGCAGAGATCCTCACTGCCTTCTTTAGGCCTCAGTCTGTACTGCTAAGAGCAGCCCTCCGGAATGCCAGGGCCTGGAGAGGAGGGAGAAAGTCTGGAGAAAGGAAGACTTTCCCTTGGTGGAGGAGCATCAGCTTAGGGATCTCTCAAGCAAATGGGACGTCCACAAGTCTATGGGCCCTGGTGGGATGCACCTGTAAGTGCTGAGGGAGCTGGCGGACATCATTGCAAGTCCCCTCTCCGTCTTCTTTGAAAGGTCCTAGTGATCAGGAGAGGTGCCCGAGGACTGGAGGAAAACCAGTGTCACTCCAGTCTTGAGGCAGGGCAAGAGGGAGGACTCGGGAACTACAGGCCAGTCAGCTTCACCTCCATCCCTAGGAAGGAGATGGAGCAGCTCATCCTGGAGGCCATCTCTAAGCATGCAAAGGAGAAGAAGGCGATCAGTGGTCAGCATGGACTCACAAGGGGGATGTCACATTTAGCCAACGTGCTCACCGTCTGTGATGGAATGAGTGGCTGTATAGATGAAGGGAGAGCAGTGGGTATTGCGTACGTGGACTTCAGTGAGGCTTTTGACAGTGTCTCCCATAACRTTGTCTTAGGCAAGCRGAGAAAGTAYGGGTTTAGAGGAGCAGGCAGTGAGGTGGGATGAGAACTGGCTGAATGGCAGAGCTCCGAGGGTAGTGATGAGTGGGTCAAAATCTCGTTGGAGGCCTGCTGCCAGCGGTGTCCTCCCAGGGTCAACTCTGGGTCCAGTCATGTTCTGCTTCTCTATCCATGACCCAGATGAAGGGACAGAGTGCCCCCTCAGCAAGTTTGCTGATATCAAACTGGGAGGCATGCCTGATACAGTAGAAGCCTGTACTGCCATTCAGTGGGACTTTGTAAGCTGGAAAAAATGGGCAGAGAGGACCCTCATGAAGCTGAAGAAAGGCAAATGCCAAGTCCTGCAGTGGGAGTGGAACGACACCATGCCTCAGTACATGGCGGGCGCTGATCAGCTCGACAGCAGTTCTGCAGAGGTCCTGGGTGTCCTTGTGGACATGTTTACCGCAAGGCAGTAATGTGCCCTTCTGGCCAGGAAGGCCAACGGTATTCTGGGGTGCAGTAGGAAGAGCATTGCAAGCAGGTCAGGGGAAGTGATCCTCCCCCACTGCTCAACTCTTGTGAGGCCACATCTGGAGTAGTGTCCAGTTCTGGACTCCCCAATACAAGAGAGACATGGAGCTACAGGAACAAGTCCAGTGAAGGGGCAGTAGGCTGATTAGAGGCTGGAGCATATCTCCTATGAGGAAAGACTCAAGAGAGTTGGGCATGTTCAGCCTGGAGAAGACTGAGGGTGAATCTTACCAGTGTACAAAAGTATCTAAAGGGAGAGTGTCAAGACTCTTCTCAGTGGTGCCCAGCAATAGGACAAGATGCAACGGGCACAAACTGAAACACAGGAAGTTCCATCTGAACAAAAGGAAAAACTTCTTTACTGTTAGGGTGGCTGAGCACTGGAACAAGTTGCCCCAAGCATTTGTCGAGTCTTCATCCTCAGAGCTTCATCCTTCAGCCTTCAAAACCTGTCTGGACACGGTCCTGGGCAACGTGCTGTAGGTGCCCCTGAGAGATATCAAAAATCTTTGCTAGTAATTTCTTTGTGACATAGAGGAAAATAAAATCCTAATGAATGTTATCTAAATTAAAAGTCTGAGTATATCAACCAACACTTCACCTTCTCTGGACTTTCGAGGTAAAAAACCAATTACCTGTGACAGAAGTTCACAAACTTTTGCTCAGCTCTTGTGTTTGTCTATTGTGTCCGAAGAGTCTGGAACTCTTGTGGGTAATTCGAAAACAAACTGGGAGTCCAGTTAAACTGCATGAGAAAAACTGCAAATACAGTAACACACTGCACTTCAAAAAACGGAGCTCACATCAAATGGATTATTGGACTACAGGTGACCCAAATGCATAATCTATCTTGTATCCCAAAGGAAAAGACCTTTTGCTGTATGGGGAAAGGGCCCAGGTGACAAAGGCTCCAGAAAAGGCAGAGATCCTCACTGCCTTCTTTAGGCCTCAGTCTGTACTGCTAAGAGCAGCCCTCAGGAATCCTTTTATTAATCTGCAGAGTAAACATCAAACTCAGGACACGCATGTATGTGCTTTCAGAAGCAATTAGAATGAATGGGACATAGAATCTATCCCAAGGGATTTACTTTCTTTTTACAGGGGAAAATAAGATTTGCTGGTTTATTAGGCTGGAGGAGTATTTTCTTGTTGAGGAATGGAATAAGCCTTCTGCTGCATTTTCCTGTTTCAGGATAAATTGTGTTTTAGTGGTGAGGCCTCATCTCAGGTACTGTGTCCAGTTCTGGGCTCCCCAGCACTAGAGAGACATGGAGCTACTGGAGAGAGTCCAGCGTAGGGCTACAAAGATGCTCAGAGGGCTGGAGCACCTGCCCTATGAGGAAGGGCTGTGAGAGCTGGGCCTCTTCAGCGTGGGGAGGAGAAGACTGAGGGGGGATCTTATCAATGTGGACAAGTACCTGAAGGGAGGGTGTCAAGGGGATGGGGACAAACTCTTTTCAGTTGCCCCATGTGACAGGTCAAGAGACAATGGGCAGAAACTGAAGCACAGGAAGTTTTCCCCCCTTAGCATGAAGGGGAATTTCTTCCCTGTGAGAGTGACGGAGCCCTGGACCAGGCTGCCCAGAGAGGCTGTGGAGTCTCCTTCTCTGGAGATCTTCAAGGCCCGCCTGGAGGCAACCCTGTCTAACATGTTGTAGGTGCCCCTGCTGAGCGGGAGGTTGGACCAGATGATCTCCAGAGGTCCCTTCCAAACTTACTGATTCTATGATTCTTTGCATACTTCAGAAGATGAAAGGAATATACCATGGAAGCAATTAAACTTTGTACTACTGCTTCATGATGAACAGGCAAATGCTCCTATTCAACATAATATGTATCTCCCAGTGATCTTTTGTCCTTCCCCACATTGTTTTTAATAGGAGAATAGGATTATATAGTAGTAGATCAGGAATAAGCCTGAAAAGAAACAAAAAATGCACCTACACTTTTGGTCTGCCTTTGTATCTATTTTACTTTTTTTGCAAAACAAATTACTCTCCCCCCAGTATTCTGGGGATGCAAAAACTAAAATTATAACCCTTATATAATATAGATTATTTTTTTAAAAGTCCTGCTATACTTAGAATATATTTTCATGTGGTATTGAGTTTCTTACCACTAGGCAAGAAAAGTGAAACTTTAATAGAAGATGCTTAAAACCAAAAAGAATAAATTGAACATTAGCTAGAGGTCAGACATGCCCTGCCATGGAAGACTCAAAACCATGACAGTAATACTTAGTCACCTCTGTTTTGGGACACTTTCCTTATCGTCATTCCTCTGAGTCAACATGAACATTTGCCAGAACAGGGCAAAGTTTGTTTTCAGGAAGGCCTTATCTGTTTCTGAATGTGCACTCACCTCATCATCATAAGGATCCAACTGGGACTGGCAGTTGGCAAATGCAGGAATATGGAAAACAGCAAGTATATACGCTGATACTGGTTTATGCAGAAACATACATAAAAATCTATGAAAAGAGTAAAAATTATGTAGTTGGGTTTTTTTTTTTTTGACTTGTTTTTGTTAAAGCAGCTAAGTTATAACAAACCAACTCTTTCTCTGGAGCATATTCTGTCTCTCTTATCCAGACAGATAGGGGCTCTCAGTTTCCCTGAAAAYTTCCCTGTAGAACTTGTAAACCTATTAAAGAGAACATATTTCTTGACTCTCAGGCATGGCACACTATGGAAACCAGAGCTCCCTAAGATAAAGGGCAGTGAAAAAAATCAGGAGAGCAGAAAATACACTGAAGAAAATATGCACTGCTATGTATACTGGAGAACGGTAATTTGATATTTGTGTGAAGTTCTTTGCACTTAAAAAAAAGAAGAAGTCTCAAGAAGAACTTGACTTACATTATAGTAACATTTTTATTCAATCATGTCCAAATGAGTAAAACCTTTACAAATAGGACATCAGTCTCTGGCTAAGAATAACCCATTTTAACTTAACTACCAATCTAACAACCAGGAACCTATTTTCTACTTCCAGCTATGCT
>NW_028186352.1:1349373-1361888 GCF_003343005.1 Rhea americana | reverse complement strand
AAAAAAAAAAAAAAAAAAAAAAAAAAAAAAAAGTCCTGATGACTCTAGGCAAGTTTCTGCCTAAAAGTTAGTTTTGTAGTTTAAGCCAAACATTTAGCCAACTTCTAAGCCTCTGAATGTTGGTGGAGAGAAAGACAGGAACCTTTAGAAGGTGTCTCCTCTCTCCAACTCTTTTTTTTTTCCCCCTTAAGAAAGGAAGAAAGATGAATCTCTTTGGTTATACTCAGTGTGCAACGGCTGAAAGAAAGAGCAATTTTCATACTTGAACACACTTTTTATATAGAACAGGCATCTGTAACACTTGTTGCCTCCTGAAAAAGTTTCATGGCTGTAGTGCAACTGTCAATCAGTAAGCAGAGAAAGGCAGGCAGGCAGAGGCCAACTTTACCTCTAGCTCATCTGTGTTTTGCTAAAACGGGGCACAGAAGCAGCTGATTATAAAATTTGACAAAGAAGAGAACTACAGATGGGTTGCAGACACTGGGAAAAACACGTGCATCTTTCAGGACATTTTTGGTAGGCTTCTCAGCCTTTTACAGCTTTAGGGTCAAAGCACACTCTGCTGAAGAACTTCAGGAACATATCTCAAGATATGTTGGTCAGCACAGTTTCAGATTACACAAAAGTRTATTTGTGTATATAGTATTGTGATATACTATATAGTATATATTAATATAATATATAGGTTAAAGACTTTAGAGAATGTTAAACTCTCTTCCCCTACACATTCTTTTGCAGTCGTTAGGGCTCCATTAGTGCTATAGCCTCCAGAAGAGACACCGTAAACATAAGCAGTCTATAAATATAAGCAGTCTATTTACCCCTCCTTTGTATTCTAAAAATAAGCAACTTGAGGGAAAAAAAAAGAAAAAAAAGACAACCAAATACACAACTTTCCAACATTCAGACCCATAAAGCTCAAGAGAGGAAAGTCTATTCCCTTGCAGTACATATTCAAGGTATCGTTTACAGCCAACATTGTCTTGATTTTATATCCTAAAGGCAGGTAGGGCTGACTGCATAAAGCAGAATTTCTTCTTCCCTATGGCTTGCTTCAGCGATGTATTTGCCAGTTAACACTTGCTAGTTCTCCCACACATTAATAGTTTAAATCTTTCAGATCCATGCTGGTTCCTCAGAGCAAACTTGCTGGAACATTTTTCTACATTTTTAAGTAAAGAATCATTGGACTGTTCAGAAGGTAATACAGAAGTTAAAGCTGACCCTAGCTGGGTTGRGTCTCCAGTCAGACACCACCCTTCCTTCTTCTCAGAGCAGCTCCCTTTTCAGGGCACACCACTTATAACCCAAGAAAACCACCATGACTGAAAGTCCCTACCTCTATTCTATCCCATYTCACTCTCAACTGCAGGCTTTTTCTAAATGCTTAAGAATATAGSAAGACAAAGAAGACATGGTGTCAAAGAAATTTTCCATAATTTTGTGGTTATGTCAGAACAAAAGCTTTATTTTTATAGCTATCGGAGAAAGCACATGGTGACAACAGTCACTGTAAGCCTTGCCAACATAGTCTCCGCCTACCAATGGAAACAAGGCCTTTTATATATTTTCTTGCAAAGATCATAATCAAAAACCTTGCCTTTTATGGGACCCTTGTTGCATAGCCTTGAGGCACCAAGGCTGGTTTTTGCTGCTGACCCTGCTTACAGCTTGTCTGTGAAGTAATATGCTAGAATAGTAAAGAAACATTCAAACTAGCCCTCAGCCAAGATCACCTTTGAAATCCCAAAGAGTAAACAAACCCCCAAACACATCACAGTCTGTACATTTTCACAGACTCCGACAAACATCATCCTCCAACACAAGCGTTGCAAGTGAGGTTTTGCTCAGCTGAGCAAAGCAGTTTCTTTGAAGCCTGCAGGAAGCCTGGGCCCTCCCTCTGCCTCTTCCAGTGTTCTCCTAGCCACCTTCCTACCCCACAGCTTCTCCGACTTTGCCAACGCCACAGTTTCCATACAGTTCCCTATRAGGTACCCATAAGGTCCATCACTGCTGCATACGTTCTAGTTTATGCTGTACTAGCAGTTCAGTAGATTCAGAAAAAACAGATGATAAAAACTGCCTCCAAGCTCCCTTCTCACCTGTCTTCCTCTCTTCAGCTAATTTACGTTCAGTTTGGCAGCTCAGTCTTCTGCCTCCAGCCATTCAGGCCAGAAACTTTTGCTTGTGCAAAAAAGAAAGTGTACAGAATCCAAGATACTGTGCACTGCAAAGGCGCTGTCTCAGCTCCCTCGTGCTTTCCATTGTACGTCATACACTACCACTTGTAAACTACTTGGCAGCTCTAGATCTCATTTTTTGCAGATTCCTAAAGATAAAATATTAGAAATGGCTTAGTCATTACTCCAAACTGAACAGGTAGAGTTCATCTAAACAGAGCACTTAAAAACCCAGAACTGTAACAAACAGGCAAAAGCAGTAACCTCAGAGAGGAAAGCCAGATGTGCACTTAAAATTAGTAGCAGAGRACTACTTTTTAACTCATCCTACTGATCAAAAAAAGCATTAGTGCATTGCTAGAGATAGTGTGCTTGTTTTTATGCAATATCCTAATACATTCTTTTCAATTAATGTGATATGGGGAAGGATAAGAGGAGGGCAGCAGAAAAAAAGGCATAAACAGTTCCGTATTAGTACATGTTATTAACATTTCCCTCCCACCTCCCTGAAAGTRCTCATGGCTCTTGTGCAATGTCTTGGACCACTTACACAGAAAACAGTAATTGTACATATTTTAAACCTCTATGAAGCAGTGTTGCTTTTAGAATTTGTTATTGCTAAAGCAAGTAARACATTTGTGAGGATATTCAGCAATACTGACAGACGCAATTTAAAAATATTTCAATAACTAACTTTGATGTAAAATAATCCCAGTAACTAAACAGCCAGAATCTAAACAGTAGAGCAATGATTGCTACCAAAGAAAAAAAAACTCCCAGAAAAACAGTGACGTTTTTCCRTTAATCAACAACAGAGACAGTGAGAAGTACATTCCAATCTGAAATTATTAAAACTGAATCAACTTCAATGTAACTAATTTAAGGAGAGGAATGAGTTCAAATTTTTTTAGTAGTGATTTAACATTTATTTATACTACATTCCTAAGTGCAATATTTCCTTTGTGTGGTCCCTGGATAATATTCAATAGCTTCATTAGGTTTTCGTTTAGCATAAAAAGGGATATTAGAAGACAGCTGCAAGCATATATATACCAAATTTCTATCATATTACTATATATTTATGTGCTAGCTGTACACAGTTTAATTTCCCAGACCACAACTGAAAACTCATTGAAGGAAATAATTAAAATTGACGATTCAAAAAACCTTTACAAAAATACTTCTTTTTATTAAAAGCAGCGGAGTTCAAGCAGAACATTACACAGAATGTAAACATCACTAAGTTCAGCTTCAGCCTGCTGAACCTCAGAGAAAGTCTACGCTAAACGCATCTACCATACTAGCAAGTTAACAGACTATATTATAATTTGAAAATATATTTTCTACTTTGAATAAGAAAAAGTAACTTATCGTAGTCTGTCCCAGCGCCAGATACTGGCATCATCACACACAGCTATAAGGATACTACTATCTCTGCTAAAACTGGTTTGTCGAATCGCAGCAACACATTTAGGATGAGTAAGAGTTGTACACCTATAATAATAATAAAAAAAAACAAGAAAAGGAAAATGAATTCAGCTGCACTGTTCAATCTGCGCTTGCTACTACATCATGTACTGCTGTTCCACCAAACTCTTACATATGTGTGTTAGGTGGGATTAGAAGGGCAACAGGATTACACCCTTCAAGGTGTATTTTGTATTGCAAATCTGGATTTGGGAAAACAGYAATTTGCTGCTCATTCGCTGCCACCCAATTTTCTCATCATCCAATATTCACTTAAGTGTTAAGCAGAAGCATATTGAATCACTTTATTTAGGATTTTCAAAACAAATTTCTTTTTGATTTGARTATTATTTGGCTACAAATAAAATAGTATAATTGTGTGATTAAAGACTGTAATGTTTCCAGGAACATCATATGTTTAAAAATACATAGAAACATGCAGTAAGTCACCTGGCCAAGCAGGTGAGGAACTGTAAGGCCATACTGCTTCCTCCACATTAGGCTTACAGCTAACCTATGTACTCTCATTACTCTAGCCCTCTCACCTGTTCCTTCTTTCTCATGTGCTACACTCAGTTGGCACTTCTCTTAATTGCTTTTAAATTCTCCACCTAATTAGTTTGTAAGCTCTTAGAGGAACAAACTTTCTTTTACTCTATCTACATAGAGAGCCAAGCAYAATGTGGCCCCAACCCATCTGGGGCTTCTTGGCACTACCTTAAAACAAACAATAGAATAGTAAAGTAATAAATGTTTAACCTTCAGGGGCTCAAAATGTTTATTTGCTTAGTAGCTAGAATGGACAGTTGCTATTACTATGTAAGAATTTCTGTAGTTATCGGAAAAGGGAAAAAAAATGCTTTGTCTCAAGGTAGTCTCAAAATAAAATAAAAAATTGAGTACTCACTTGGCTTTATGAGGATCCTCTATTTCTAAATCCCAAACATAAAGTTTGCCAACCTGATTGCCCAGAGCAAGCATCTTTGAAAGAAAGCAGAGGATATGTAAGTTTTGAAGTATTGTTTCAAAGAATCGAAGCTAGAATTTTATAAAGGCTCTGTAGCTGATAAATTGTGAATGTATGTTTGAAGATGACTTAGTAAGGTTGCTGAAGAGGTGTGAAATACTACAAAATTTGCCTCCTTTTTCCTRCTTTATGACCCATCTGTAGATTTTGGTAAGTTAATCTTTAGTGGAAAATAAATCTTTGGAAAATAATGTTTTGGGGGGTTGGACTCTTTTCAGTGCTRCCAAGTAACAGGACAAAAGGCAACTGGCACAAACTKAAACACAGGAAGTTCTGCCTGAATATAAGGAAGACTTTTACTGTGAGAGTGACAGCACTGGCACAGGTTGCCCAGAGAGGTTGTGGAGTCTCCTCCTCTGGAGATAGTCAAAGCYTGCCTGGCTGCAACCCTGTCTAACATGCTCTAGGTGACCCTGCTTGAGCAGAGRGGTTGGACTAGATGATCTCCAGAGGGCCCTTCCAACCTGAACCATTCTGTGATTCTGTGGTTGAACTTTTCCCAGCAAATAGAACCAAAACCAAACATTCGGAGTGTCACTAGTTTCATGCAAAGCTCCTTGTACCAAATTACTCTGCTTCTTAAGCATGACATCTCARCACAGGAGGCAATAAAGACTCTTCCCTTGCATATATGCATGGAATCGCTGAAAATCTAGTCCCCTTCAAATACAGCTAAATCAAAGCTCATACGTACCTTTTGCCAGAAATCCATGGAAAACCTCATGTACCATATATCACATTGGCTATAATCAAATCTCCCAAGTATGGTCACGTTTGACTCACTGGGCTTGATTTTATCTATATCATCTTCCATTTTGCCAGGTTTCCAGCACACAATGGCATTTTCACAAGACTGGGAGGGGAAACAGTGAAAATTGTCTGTTTTTACAACTTATACTGCATATTCAGTCTAACTATAATTTTAACCAAACACTCCATCTCACAGCTTCCTCAAGGACATTAAAGAAGTAAAACTGAAAATCTCACGTCTGACTTTAGATCACAGCCACATCACCAACAATTTGTCACTGTCCATCACTGGGAGATTGCTGCCCTCACAGCTCTGCCAGRTAACAGGATTGCATGAGCCCTCCCTCACCCATCTCAAAGGAAGTCAACCAGATGCGCTCCGACACATTTTCATGAGCAATTTAAGTTAACCTAGGACTCGAGGATTTCTCATCCAATCCCTTCTGCCAATGGGACCATGCACGCAACAATTTCTGGCAGAGAGGCAGTGACACCTACCCAGTTCAGTATCTGCAAGCAAATGTTACTATTGCTGTCACACAGATCAAAGTTACTCCACTCAGAGAACCCTCATTTCTCCCCTCAGTTACAAGATGCCTGATYAGTATTATGTATTTTTTACTGTACATTCCACGCAAACCGTGTTTAGTTGGTATCCCTGTACTCTTTAACAGAGCTACAGCTGTAGTTAGTAAAGATTTTTAAATACAAGTTGCTTATCCAGATATCCCAACAGTTGACAAAATTCACAATACATTCAGTAAAACCACCTGACTAGGCACAGTAAGTTAACCTACCACTGAATTTCTAATAGAACTTAAACTGTTGAAGATSCTCAGAACAAACAAGAATAACATAGCTAGAAAAGCTGCCACCTTACCTTGGAAAGAATTAGGTCTCCCAACCATCGCACACAGTCAACATAGTTCCTATGTATGTCTCTGGTAGAAAAGTCAGGAAAGTGAATTTTCTGAGAAATAAAAGGCCTATGGAGAAAAGTGCCAAGTGAGGTCCAGAGAGACACAGAAGAACAAGTCTAATTCTTAACAGAGACATTTAACATACCTTGATGTTAAAATGACAAGACTATCTTTTGTCGCTCCCCCACAAATTTTATAACAAAATAGATTTTGTACGGTTGTTTGGAATAGGAACAATCCATGTCTTCATCCTCATTCTTAATGAAATAGCTGTTTTCCCAAAAGGCTCAAGTTTACATGACAGTGCTAAGCAAGTGGATACTAAATACAACTCCACTTGGCAAACACCTCAGAACTAATTAAGATAACTCAGTTTCCCTGATGCTCCTCCTGCAACATCTGAATTGTTAAATATAAAAACCACTCTAAGGAACATTATTTAACATTTGGTAGCATTACCAAAAAATAGCAAGAGTACTTTCAACGGTAGTCTCACTGCTGAACATGTTCAAGTGTGTTTCAGAGTCTTAAATTCTCTCAACAGTCTAACTAGAAGTTAATTAAAAGGTAGATTAATCTCATAAAGGAAGATTTATCTGTCATGTATCTAATTGCCACGTTTACTTGAAAATTTACTCGTCTCTGAGGTCAGATCAGAGAATCATGAAAATGAAAGTTACTATTATGTAAACATTTTGTCCCAGCTACAAAGTCAGATAAACATACAATAATTAGGAATAGTTACCCATAGTTATGTTCATTTGAGAATATAAAGCTGAATTATTTACTGTATTTCATTACACTGATTTGCTTCCCTCCTAGAAATTTTGAGGTGGGAAGAAGAAAAGCCATTAACATGTATTGAAACACAAYGAGATATCGGCTTTTAATTACAATTGATAAAAATAAAGGTCTCAGACATTTTCTAGTCAGGACTTTGACTTCAGTAAAATCCTGCTAAGGCATAACATCAACAAGACAAGTCTTCTTCCAGAGAGATTCAGTATCCAGCACCATCGCCAGGTCACTCATAATTCCTGAGAACAATCCTATTTCAAGAGGATTTAATCTAGACTATTGATGAGAAAATTAGTATTTTGCAAAGACAGCCAAGAAGATGAAGACTACCTACCTGTTGGTTTTATTTGGATTGTACTCATAAGACTCTTTGATGGCATTTATCATTCTCTTGGAATTAATTCTCCAGAGTTTCAGAGAGTGATCCATCCCACAGGACATGATTTTTTCACCAAGAAGATCATAATCCTATGTATATGAAATAATTTTGAGCACCCTCAGCCTAAATGGCATTATAGTAACTCAGATTTTACTTCCACATATGCAAAACATGGTCAAAATATCATTTTCTGTGTAGAGAAAACAATAAAATTACATAATTCAAATGGAAAAATACTAAGAATGACTTAATCCTGCTGACTGTAAAGAAGCACAATAATTCTGTTTACTCTTGCGCAAGGGGGAAAAAGGCATATTCAACAGCACTGACAGACAATGAATCTACTGCTAGTATTCCCCTTAAGTAAATTCCCTTGGTTTCATTTTATGGAACAACCTTGGCAGAATTCCAAAGCTAATACATGGCCGATGACTATTTACAACTACAGGAGAATACAACATCATGTTTCATATAGATATACACCTCATCTTTCAGGTCATACAGCAGCAATGGAAACAAGAAGAACATATTAGAAGTTAACTATTCTCGCTGGTATTTGTTGGGTATATGTTCATAGCTACTGAAAAGTACCACAGCTCACCTGAAAAAGCTTCTTTCCTTCACTACTATATCTCTCAAGGTTTATTTGTTCTTGCTGCTTTTGCTTGGTAAGACCTCAAGAACTTCAAAAGTGGGACCATAATGAAAACTTTTTACTCCTTCTAGCCCCACTGAGCTCTATTTTATTTACTTCTAGGCTGCACTGTGAGACAACTAGCTACTGGAACAGATACAAAAAGTGAACTCCTGTCCTGTTTATTGAGGTGGCCAGATCAATCAAGCCACCTCAGAATTACGCTTGTCTATSCACTTAAAACATTGCTTATGCACTTCAGTTTTATTAGGCATATCAAAAACAGTGCACAGAAGGATAAAAAGTTGCATATTGTGGACTTACTACCCTTTGTAAATCTAAATCACTGCCCCACAGTCTTCCACTTACTGCACTTAACACCTCATCCCTGTGCCCTTCTACTCCTCCAAATATTGCAACCAGCGTGTCTGTCTGGATGTTCCACAGTCTCAATGCATGATCTATAAAGAACAAATAAAATTACATGCTGCTTTTTATACGCACATATGAATAATATACTTCAGCTTCACCACTTTCAATTATACATACCCATGTAAACATCAAAAAAGCCACGTAGAATCTAATTGTTAGGAACAAGAAGACTGCATCACTAGATTTGCTGTTACAACTAAATAGTGTTAGAGTTAAATCTGTAACTGAGAAAGCATGTCCATTCCTACCCCCCACCCCAGGAACAGTTTCTATCAAAGATATTTTTAGGTCTTATATCACCTGAAAAGCAGAGTCTGATCTTGGACAAGTATGTCTTTATTCAGTCTTAGCTCAAAGACAATTTTATATTTCAAAAAAAATGTTAAATTCCTTTCAGCTGTTCTTACATCAGTGTTCAGAAAGCTTGGATTTTTCCATTTTTTAATCTTTAAAATATTATTCTTTATGAATTATAAACTATAGGGACAGAAATGGAATGATTTCTGTAAACAATATATACTTCCAAGTCAACGTGACTAATCCACTTGTTCAAAGAAAGTTTTAACAATTTCTAATGCACGACCTCTAGCATATTGCTCATTGCTCTTAGAAATGGGAACATCTAGCACACTTTCCATTTAGACTCTACAAGCACACTGYACTAAATTACAGCTAAATCAACAGGGATGCCACATAGTCCTACAAATTTTCCTTCCTTTCTACTGATCTCTCAGCCAAGCAGTTCTGAGACCCCAGCACTCTCCTGCCTTGTGCCCTCTTGAAGATAGCACCTGGTCCAGAGATTGCATGTTAGAAGTCCTAGTACTATGGCTGATGTCAAAATGCTATTAGAAAAAGAACTTAGAAAATATGCAGAACTYAGAAAATTCTAACTTACAAACACACAGCACAGAACCACACCAAAAACTAGTCAGTTTTAAGAATCACAGATTCCCAACTGCTATACTTGTGTAGCCTTACCAGTAACACTGAACAGCTGTTCAGTGCCAAAGTCAAAAGTCCCCTTCAATGCCAAAGTCAAAAGTCCCCTTATGTTAACATTTCTAGTCCTAGTACTCGTAGATACTAATTTCATAGACAAGCTGATAAAATATGGGCTAGGTAAGTGGTAAGGTGGACTGAGAACTGTCTGAACTGCTGAGCTCAGAGGGTTGTGATCAGCAGCATCTACTCCAGCTGGGGACCAGTCACTACTGGTGTCACCCTGARGTCAATAATTTGGGCCAAGGCTGATTAACAACTTCATTAATGACCTGGACAACAGGACCAGCTGCATCCTCAGCAAGTTTGCAGAGGATACAAAACTGGGAGGAATGCTTGATACACCAGAGGGCTCTGCTGTCATTCAGAGGGACCTTGACACCCTGGAGCGATGGGCAGAGAGAAACCTCAAACCTCATGAAATTCAACAAAGGCARGCGCAAARTCCTGCACCAGGGGAGGAATAACGCCATGCATCAGTACCGGCACGGGGCTGATCAGCTGGAGAGCAGCTCTGTAAAGAAGGACCTGGGTGTCTTGGTGGACAAGTCGACCATGAACCAGCAATGTGCCTTTGCGGCCAAGAAGGCCCACGGTATCCTGGGGASCATTAGGAAGAGCATTGCCAGCAGGTCAGGGGAGGTGATCCTGCCCCTCTACTCTGTCCTGGTGAGGCCACAACTGCAGTACAGTGTTCAGCCCTGGGCTCCCCAATACAGAGGAGACATGCAGCTACAGGAGCAAGTCCAGCGAAGGACTATTAGGATGATTAGGGGCTGGAGCATCTCTCTTATGAGGAAAGGCTCTGAGAGCTKGGCCTGGTCAGCCTGGAAAACAAAACTGAGGGCAAATCTTGTCAATGTGTGTAAGTATCTGAAGGGAGGGTGTAAAGAGGATGGAGCCAAACTCTTCTCCATGATGCCCAGTAACAGGATAAGAGGCAACARGCACAAACTAAAGGACAGGAAACTCCTCTTGAACAAAAGAAAACTTTTTTTCATTGTGAGAGTGGCTGAACACTGAAAAACRTTGCCCCAAGAAATTGYTGAGTCTCCATTCTTGGAGATAATCAAAATCCAACCCGACKTGGTCCTAGGCAAYGTGCTYYAGGTGTCCCTACTGGAGCAGGGRGTGTTGGACTAAACAGTCTCCAGAAGTCCCTTCCGACCCAACTCTTCTGTGATTACTCAAGGTTTGCTCTTGTGACAGATCAAGTGCTCCGTTACTTAACAAAATAGTCAAGATTACGAAGTTGTGATTGTTTAGACATTCCAAACAAGACTGTACAACATCATACAAAAATCCTTACTTATCCCTTCACTAATACCCTTTTTACACAAACTCCCTTTAAAGTCCGAGTTCCTTCTGAAAGAGGGTAAGTTTTCCCCATGACCAGTGATGAATGCTGTCTGCAACAATAATACATGTCCACTAGATGGCAACATGATTCAATAATTGGGAAAAGAAAYAACCCAAATGGCTGTTAGAAAGGAAAGAGCAACCCCAACACTCAGCAGCACTGCCCACAATCCCTTTGTGCTACAGTTATTTTTACTGTAGGCCATGAATTTAACATCTGTATTATAYATAACCTTTAAGAGCAAGATTTGCTCTAGACTTTCAGGGTTAACTTGTTCAGTAGCATTCATCAACTTGGATTTGAGAGGTTTCGGCCACCTTCAAGATCAAAAATACAAACCAAAGTACTCTGATTTATACAAAAACAAGAGGTATTTTTCCTCACCTTTGCTTACAGATAAAAGGAGATTCGGATCTCTTGGATGGAATTTCAGTTCATTGATTGCATTTCCATGGCCTACATAGTGCTGGGATAGAATTCAGAGACAAAGTTATCATTTCTCAAGTTCACATGTATTTAGGTGTTACACATCTTACTAAAATGCAAGCTGTATCTTGAAGCTCTGAGCACYCACCTTTATGCACTGCATTGTAATAGGATTAATTATCCTAATAATACCCCTGGACCCTGCCACAGCCAGAAGAGGATGGCTTGTATTGCTATCATATGTCCATGCACAGGTGTAGAAATTTTCATCTGCCTACAAGGCTGCACATTAAGGAACACAGAAGTAACAACAATTTTGTTTTGTTTTTTTTAAGAAAAAGGAGTGCTTTTTTTAAACATTTTTTTAAACAAAACAAGTTTGATGCTGTTTTGTAAAAGTACCCAGGGCTCTGTAATAGGACCATAATAGAAAAATAAATATTTAATGATACACCTGTAAATATCAGATCCACCCCCTTTTCTAAATACCCCAATTTCCTCTTTTCTGTTCCACAATACACATGGAACATCTTTTTTGGCATCACTTCTCAACCTCTTTCTCTGTAACATTCAAAGACCAGGAAGAAAATAAGTGTAAATCAAGATACAGTTCACAAGTCAACACTTGTGAACTGTGACTGATCAACACAAGCTATTACCACTTCAGARTATGAGAAATTCTTAGGCTTTAATACCAGTTCCAATTCAGAGAGAARCTGAGAATACTGTAAAACAGTTAACATAAAACATTGCACAAATGTTATGACTGGGGAGATTAAGCTGATGGAAAACCAGTTTTCAAATATTTTAATATAGTATGTTCCATGAGTCTGCATTTCTAGTCTTACTTCAACAGGTGGAATTCTCAGATGTGGAAAAGTAGTAGGCTTGGAGGAATGTGCCATATGAGTAAAGTATTAAATTACAGACAAAACCTTCAAATTCTGTTTCTTATGAAGCCTTTTCAATTTTAATAAAGCAGCAGCAAATGAGTGTTTCTGCCCCTCCCTTTTTCTTTTTTTTTTTAATTTAAAAGGATACATCAGCATCTACATAGGACTGTAGCAAACGTATTTCTCCTTGGGAATGGCATTCATATAAAGTAACCTGGGGAAAAAAAAGGAGAGAGAGGGAGAGGGA
>NW_028186352.1:1291237-1349153 GCF_003343005.1 Rhea americana | reverse complement strand
GGGGGAGAGAGAGAGAGAGAGAGAGAGAGAGAGAGATTACTACTTACTTATGATACTTCCAGTGAAAATCACATGCAACTGAATATAGACTTTCTGATGATAAGAGGTACTATGTTTTTATGGTTTAGGTCTCACCCATTATCTGTTTGTCTGCATCACAGGGAAGTGGTTCAATAAAAGAATACTCACAGTTACTTCAGTAAAGCATCAYGCTAGGACTTGTTAGTGTGCTTCCCAGATATTTAGAGTTACTAATTGAATTGTCTCTATAAAGTTCTAGTTCTAGCTCCTAAAACTACTAATTATTGTAGCCATCTCTATTCTGATTTTGGTCTTTTAATAAACCGTTGATATCTGGTATAATCCTAGGTTAGCACTTTTGGTAATTGCCAGGTGGAACTAACCTGGAAATTGAAGGSTTCTTGTTTATTCACAATTATATATAGAGAGCGCACTTCAGGAGTTATTTTTGCAACTGAAATGACGTAGATCCTTGTTCAGGAAGAACCTATAAATTCACCTCAATCAGGCCATCAATTTAGTTGTCAAGCACAMTGGCATCATTGCCACTTCCCATCCAATTTTAGAGCATATAATCTTTTGGAAATAGTAACACCTAAGAAGAGGAATTTTAGTGAGAATACATATTTATGCACCTGTCTCCCTTACCCTATGGATGTAATTTTAATTACCATACAGGCTAATTCCCAAATAGCTAAAGCATGACATGATACAACAATCAAGTGGTTTCACCTCTCCCAGGTAACAGACATTGCACACCTCAGAAACAAAGTTTTCTATGTGAAGCTTTTCAAACCATGAAAGCTTTCTGTATTGTGTCACTATCAAACACAGGTAAAACAACTGGCTGGAAAAAAGAATGCAAATAAAACCACTAGGGAAAGCTTATGGCTAAAACCAAAAGATTACTCACTCTGTTGCTGCCTACAGTGGCAAAAACAAGAGGATCTCCCTCTTTACTGTGCCAGTTAAACTGGACTCCAAACAAAGGCTGACCATGGTCCTCCTGTAAAGTAAGATTAAAAATATAAAACCCATAGACATATATATGTGAAATTGAGCTGTGGAGGTTAATAGCTTAATTAGTATGTTTTCCTCTTCAAACAGTATACTAAGTTCACATCCAGTATAATTTCAGGTAGTGAAAGAGCAGTTTTAGATAGAAAAGAGCAGTTTTGCAACATCACATTTTATCTTGGGTTTCTTAAAGGAAATTAAAGGAATACTTTATTTGTCAAACTTTTAAAAAGTGAAGGAAAAGAACTCTTGTCTCACAGTTATGGCCAGAAGTTGGCAGAACTCCTGAGTTGTATCTGTAGCTCTACACTTACTTCGCTTTGAAACCTCTGACAAAGCAACATAGCCTAACAAGGCAGGTCTATGCGCTTTTTATATTGTTATAATTACAACTATGGGAAGATTAACAAGTCTCCTCAGTGAGGTTGTATGGATGGAGAAGAATTATACTAGTGTAAGAGTGGAGAAGGGTTACATCGAACTAATTCCAGCATGTCTGCAAAATTCTTATCTACAAAGTGTTTTCAAATCTCCTTCAAAAAAGTTTCTAGATAAGTGCCCAGCATTTCTTCTTTTTTTATACAGCTCACATCAGTTTTAAAGGAAGAAAAAAAAAGCAGCTATATTTATAAATTGTGATGAATAGGGCAGTGCTTTTTAATAATTGAYAACAGTATTTTGGCCTGCCTTGGCAGGATGTTTTCAGTAAGAGYAATGTTCATTAAAGTGCCTCCCCCCAGGGGATTGTCTGGGACAGGCAGGAAGTGTCTCATGACAGCTACTGAACACTCTTCAAATTATAGTTCTTCAGAAACAACCAGAATCATTAGCCTTGGTAGTTCTGGCCTATCCAAGAACCATAAGATAAATCTGAGGAGAGGAAAAAGTCCAACACCATTCAAAAGAAACCTACTAAAAAAGCAAGGAAGTCTGGACGGATTTAAAAGGGCCAGTATTTACTGAGAAAAGCATCATATGTTACTACCTCCAGAAGTAAAGCTAAAAAAAGCTAGAAAGTAGAAGAAAGAAATCTTTCAGACAAAAAGGCCCTCCTGAATTTCTGAAATAGAGGTCAAAGTTCAATATAGATTAATAAGAATTTTTCCAAGTTTAACTAAAAGTATTATCCATCAAAACATGAACTGGCTGGTTTGTGTGAAGGGAGAAAAGGGATATTATCAAACAAGAAGGTAGTAAGACCATTAGACACTGTGTGACAGAAGAAAATAAGGAAGTATTCAGCACTTGTATGGAATTACAGTTTAATAGAGATGAACAATGACAAAATTGTATGCCACAAAATCTCAAAACCACGAACTTGTGTATGACAGTTCAATAAACTTTTGAATTTTATTTTGCAGGCTTTTCTTGAGTATGTATTTAAGTCTTCCTTGGAGAGTGTGACTGAGAGGTTGAATAAGAAATGGGTGATTAACATAAAAAAAAAAAAAGTATTCTACTAATAATGAGGTGTTTCTGAATGTTTGTATGCAAGTTCATTTTGGTGAATAAAGAGGGCATTTGATCAGCTATAAAAAGGCAACATACATGCAAAATCCATGGATTCATGCAGTTTTATTAGAGATACAGCAGCAGTTTGTCTACCACAGGAGCACCTGTTTCTCAAGAATAATCTTGTTCTTGCTCATGTGCCCTGTTCCCAACTAGTTTTGTGAGATGAGACATACGAACAGAAGGAAGAAAAAGCTTTGCATCTAAGATTTCTCCCCCACCTCCAGTATGGGTTACTTTTCTAGGACAAGCTRCAACAAGTTAATTTTCTATATGGAATCCAGTCTAGGATGATATGAGATAAGCAGAGATGTACAATAAAGAAGTATATTATTTCTGTATTTGAATAAATTCCTAAAGTACTAAGTCTTTTTCAAAGACATAACATATTTCCCTAGAAAAATCACTCTGTAGGACAAATGTCTTTGTATTAGGAATGTAGTGTGGATGGTATAAATAATCTAATGTGCTACAACATCCCAAGAGCCTGATTATACACAGTATAGTTTTTCTGTTCTGTACGGGATGAAGGAGAGAGACGGAGGCTTTTGCAGGATGCCACTAGGGTATCAGAAGTTTTGCTTACCTAGTTTAAGCTACCATCACCCTCACTGGTAAGAGGCAGCATGTAARCACTTCTGATAATACTTGTCCAGCCTAATCTTTGTTCCAATTGCTAAATAATGAAGCAGGTTTTAAAAATACTATGCTGTTAGGTGCGCACATTACGGTTATCCTGTAATATCAGATCTGTCTTGCAAATCTGATCACTGATTTGCATAAAAGAATAGTATGACCCAGACACTATCTAAGAAGAGGAGAAATGTGAAATGCCACCTTCACATCAGCATAAATAAAAGGCACAACACCCRAAGTGCTCAAGTGCCTCAAGCAAGAAGGAGACAGAGGAGCGACAGACCTATGATTTTTACAGTAGCATTCTTAGGGCAAATATATAAAAGATAGTTTTGCCTGTACTTGCTAAACTCCATCTCAGGTTCCAGCAGAGTAAGAATAGACCTGTTTTCAAGGTGGAAGCAGTTATATGAATACTATGGCAGCAAGAAGATAATCACAACTACCCGAACAGATCTTAATAATTTGTTACTCTCTCTGCTAACAAGGCACTAACTGACCATATGCGCATTTCCAGTGCTTGCAGTGGAAGCAAGCCATCACAATTACTTCTTTTTTTCATGGCAACAAGCTAGAACCTTCCTCGCTTGTGGTCTGCTACTGATTCCCCGCTCAGTGGACAGTTAGTAGAAGCTGAGAAATCTGACTGCAAACAGCTACTGAGCCAGACCCTAAACAAAAGCAAAGTGTGGGGTAAATAATGGCGTTATTTTAAAGAGAATGCATCAAAGTAGAATACACACAGTTGTTCTTTGTTGGAAGATCTTTAAGTAGAACATATATAGATGTATGTGAGCACGTGCTTCAGTTAGCTGTATATGCTCATTTATAAGCTAGCTTTCTATTCAGCCCATGAAAAGTAAAGATGATTACTCTTCAGTTCATACGACAGTATTTTAGTACTGTAAACGGCAATAATAAAGCAGTTTTTGATCTCCTATTATTTGCAATGGGGTTGTTTGTTTGTTTTCCTGGTACTTACATTTCAGCTAAAGTAACTTCCACAACAGTATTTAAAAAAAAAACGTATTTAGCAAGCACTGAGTTTTTCAGACTGAATCATAACCATTTAACATTCAAAGCAGTCAATAACAGACATACTTCTTTTTACTATTTTCTCCTTAAGGAAACAAAAAAAAGGGGGGGAGSAGGGAAAAAAGCTAGAAAGTGAAAATAGAATCCAAACATCCTTAAAGAATAAATTTCCACACYTTTAAATTGTGTTGATTTTTCATTAATTTTAATATACGCTTTA
This sequence comes from Rhea americana, assembly GCF_003343005.1. Taxonomy (NCBI): domain Eukaryota; kingdom Metazoa; phylum Chordata; class Aves; order Rheiformes; family Rheidae; genus Rhea; species Rhea americana. The sequence continues at coordinate 1,344,712 of NW_028186352.1, read as the reverse complement.
CTGCATAGCTCAAGGATAATATAAACTGTGTGACACAAGATGTGACATCCAGAGTCACAAATGTCTTTCCCAACCCCTTTACAACATTCAGTTGTTACAGTTCATCTCCATAGTATCTACAAAATCAGTATGAAAGAATAGGAAAAATAAAATTAGAGAGGCTTCCTCAAATATGAGACAAAGAAATTACTAAACGTGGTTGCTTTCTAGTCTTTCTATCAATACAGCTCAGTGTCAGTTCAAAAACAAATGAGAAAGAGATAAGAATACCCCACTTAACTGAAACCACACAGTTATTCTCACACAGATTGTTTCCCCTTGCACAAGAATTTATTCCCAGGCCCCGATTCAGATCCAGAGAAGTCACATAGTGCTTAACTCCAGAAGGTGGTCCTTTGGGTTGTCCTACAGCGGGGCCTTGTTAAAGTTGGGGCATGGGTGTCTTCTGTTTTTCCAGAAGAGTATTAACCATTTAAGGATAGTTGGTTTGCTGATAGAAATTGAATGTGGGTAGCGAAACTCAAAAGCTGCTGAATGTTTGGGTACAGAGAGGCCTACGCCTTTGTTAGAAGCATGACATGACACCACAAAAAGCACGCTGTCTGTGGGGGCGATTCACGCGAATAACAGGAGCAACTGTCTACCTACATGAAAATGAAAGAACTTCCCCTCCTCCTCCGCATTGAAAGACATCAAAAAAAAGGCACAGAGATCAACCTACTTTCCAGACACTTTTGTCAGTATAACTTCATATCGTAATTTCTCCAGTGGCAAAGCTACTTTAGGAGGTTTCCATGCTCCAGATCTCTCATCCCCTTCTGCTCAGCTACCTTGTGATTTCAGTGAAGTAGCCTGAGGCATAAGTTGAGGAACAGCAACATCAGCACAGCTCAAGAGTTAAGTTAGGGAGAATGACGAAATCTCTTAAAGTAACTCTGCAGGAAATACCCATGATAGAACCGCGTGCACCCTCTTGTTAGCTATATATAAAGTTTAACAAAGCTCCCATCTTGTTCCAGACTTAATGTTTCCTATTAGAAGTTTTTATAAAGATTGCATTAGATGGCATAGTTACATCTTTTTACATGTGAGTATCTCCCACACAAGACCAGAGAATGAAAGAACAACATCTTGCTAATGCAAGGAAATCAAACTGAAACCAACTCATTTAGTTCTCCATGACCAGTGCAGAAAGGAAGAAAAACAACAACAACAACAACAACAACAACAAAAAAAAAAAACACACACCCCAGAACACAAGAACAGGATAAAGGTAACGGGGCCACATCCCTCAATACCACCAGGTATTACGTGAGAATATGTGCAACTTAGATCAGGTGTAAACACAGGATCACATTTTGGTAAGTTAACCCGGTTACACCATACAGCATTTATGTTAATTGCTAGATGACATAAAGTACTTGTTCCAGTAAGTGCGAGGAAAAAGTTACTCCAAGGTTTAAGGGTCTTTATTTTTAAATACATTTCAACTGGTAGAAAACGTCTGAAGTCTGTATTAGGCCAGTGCTCTGCATCAAGCTGTCACAGGCTATTTTTATTTGAATTTGTTTCATTATCTCAAGTAACTGCAGTGCCAAATACATAATTATAAAATATCATGTATAGCTTTGCAAAGCTCTGTAAAAATCAGGTCAATTACATCACTTTTTACTGATTTCTATTTCTCAGTATTCTTTAACTTTGTTTATTCAAAACAAGAAAGGTACTTTCTTCAGATGAGCATGGAACATAATTATATAAAGATATTTTAAAATATCAGTCTTGACWCTGTTTCATAATCAACATTAACATCACTGGGGACAAATGGTATCCAGTTTCCCGTGTTTAAGTTTACATATACATACCTTTAAGCTATTTACACATTTGAAGGAATATTTGCACTTCTTTGACTTCCACTTTCCTTTTCCCCAGCTTTTTCTTCCTGGTGCATTAGGAGTATTTGTTGGGGTGTCAGGGCGTTCAGTATTAGTACCGCTTTCAATACTAACAGCATCATCCTGAAAGTGTTCAAATTATACAGAATGTAATATAGATATCATTAACCAATGTACAAATTCAAGTAACATTACAGGACTTGGCTTTTTCACTTTTCCTTCTCCCTCATAAGGGCAGAAGATCTCCTAAGACTTGGGTTTATTTAGATTCATGTAAATAAACATATTAACAAAATACCATTCCTCGCTAGAACCAGAACATGAGTCACAAAAGGGTCCGTCCAAGAAGCACGTATGTGAACTGTGAACTAGTGAAGTTTCTTCAGAATATAGGAAGCTGTTCTTAAGAAAGTATCTAAAAATAAAGTAGTTGCTTTCCCTGGAAGACATCTTTGACGTAGATGAAATGAGCATTTCTGAAGTATATGGAATGAAGAGACTGTTTATGTAAAAACATTATGGTTAGTCATGTCAAGAATCTAACCATTCTGGGAGACTTCTGTATCCCTTCAGCAGCRTCACACACTGAGCTCTGCGGTAAGTCAGCACTGCCACCAGAAGAGGAAGCCCCACTCTCCCCTCCTGCTCTTTCCTATTGATACCCAATTTGACTAAAAGGCAATTAAAAAAAAATAAAATAAATAAAATTAGTTTCCTGTCTGATTAGCGAGCCAATTCAACTTGCCCTCCAACCGTTAACAGCCAGAAACAAGGAAAAGGAGGGGAGATGTAAAGAAACAGAGGGGCAAAACAACCAATTCAATCACTGAGTGGTTTTACATCAACTTTGGACAGTTAACAGAAGCTACAATTTCAACTGCAGTCTAACTGCAGGACACCAGTGAAAAAGACTTTTCCCTTCTCTTCCTCACCCATCACTGCTCACTTCAACTTCATCTGCATTGTAACTCGCAACCCTGTAGTTCTGTATGAGTAAGTTCAGCCTGTTGAACTAATGACACTTTTCTAACAAGTGAGTTTGTTTATTTTTCCACCAGAGCAGTAGGGTAAAAACCACACATCCTAAGCCATGTGATTACTAGATCTGAACTAAGGGAGACAAAAGTATACTACAGTCTGTCACCGGAAGAGATAAAGCATAATGTGAAGTTGCACCAGAAACTCCATTAGAAATATAAGATCAATTATAAATATTAATACAACAGTTCCCACCAAACATTTATGTTTTCTCCCAGCTGCATATCTGTATCACGGCAAACAGGGAGAAGGACAGATGTAAYGGTCTTCAGTTGCCCAACAACTTTGACAATCAGGACATCCGAGAGCAAAGAAAAGGWGGAAAGAGCACACATAAGGCTATAAGTGAATTGCCCAAAGCTGGAGTCATTCCCTTCACTCTGCATCCYTAAAGAGTCAACCCTCATCTAAATACACTTATCTGAGCTTCGCAGTTTCTAYGTTTTCCAATGTCTTCTCCTACCAAATTTGAGAGCATCCCAAATTCTACTCTCCCAAGTATACTCACTGGTAAAAAGTCATAACACTTCAGAAGACGGAAGCTTTCTGTGGGCTAGTAAAATATTGTTGATATAAGACRACTATTTAATTGGCAGAGCATAGCTAGCAGACTAAATAAAAGTCCCTATATCAGTATAGGGTACCATACAATCACAACATAACCAACAGATYTGCACCCAGTATACCTGCAGAGCATAAACACTTTCTCCAAATCAATACTGTCAGGCTAAGTTGTAAGTAGAATCTAGSCCTTACAGGAATAGCAGAGCTCAGTAACAAGCTCTGGGAAACACAGTCCTTTCACTTTTGAGGTGGGTCATATCTTCAGTAACCAAAAAGCCCATATCCCTAGGTCACTGCTAACCTGCAGCAGACACCAAAGCGAACCCAAATGCCCTGCCTCTGAATTATGCTCACATCCACAATTACACTCATTCACAAACGCACTGCCTGTAGGACTGTCTGCTGAGCACTGCTGTGCAGTAAAAGATTCTGTAGCAGGGGTACAGAGTACCTCAGACCTGTGTATCCCTCACAGGTAGCACTTCTGCAGGTTATGGGGGAGCAGGGTCCAGATCCCTCACTTTCTGGACAAGTGCTCTAACTGGAAAAAGAAAAAAAGCATTGCATAAAGCTGAAACCAGAATAACACCTCTTTCTCCAGCAACTACATAATCTGAGAAATCTAGCAATCATTTAAAGTTTATCTTTCCGATATTAACCTATTCTATATCAGTCGTGTTACCTTTGTTCTGAACATTAGATTTTAGCTCAAATTAGTGATTACAGTCCTCATCCCCTGCAGCTTTCTTCTGCTGACAAAAGTTTAAAAACATTATCTCCTATTCTTCATTCACCAAAGGGCTGCACACATGAATTTACGCTGAACACATTACTCTACAACATGACGGTGCAGACACACAAAACTGCGAGACAGAAGAATTTTTTTTTTTTTTTGGCGGGGGGGAGGAAAGCTTGACGTTTTAAAACAGCCTCAGGGCAGCAGCWGGCGCCACAAAACGCTTACAACTGGGGCCTCAAACTCCCCGTCGTCCCCACCCACGTGGAGGAAAAGCGGGCGCCTCTCACTCAGCCCCACGCCGGCCTCGCCCACCGCGGCCTCCCTCCAGCGAGCCGGTTTCCTCGCGGGRGGCCTGGGCCGCCGGGGGTTCCTCTCGGCGGGCCCCTCGGGCTCGGGGCAGCCGAGGGAGCTGAGCCGCCCTTAGAGCGGGGCTGCGCGGCCGCGCCGCCGCCGCCTCCGCGCTCCCGCCACCGCGAGGCCCCGCCGCCGCCTCAGCGCTCCCGCCGCCGCCGCCGACCGCCTCGGCCACCGCCCGGCCTCACGTTCTCGTCGCCGGACAGGTCCCCGGGGTTGCTGTTCTCGTCGCTGCTCAGCTTCTGCTTCTTGGCCGGCATCTCGCCGCCCGCTCCCGCCGACGCCGCGGCCGCCGGCGCCTCTCCCCGCTCAGACATCTTCCCCGCCCACCGCCACGCAGCCGCAAAGCGCGGCCGCCCAGCCCGCCGCGCGTGCCGTAAAGCAGCCGCCGCGCCGCCGACGGCCGTGGCGCGCCGCCGCTGCCACACTGCTGAAAAAGCGCGCCCCTCCCCCTCCACCCCGGCGCGCGCGCCGGCGGCCGTTACGCGGCGGCCGTTACGCGCCGCCTCCACCGAGTAGGGGAAAAGCCGTCAGGCTGCCGGGGCAGTCTCGTCCGCTTCTCCGGAAGGGCGGGCGCAAGTCTGTGGCTCTCCGAGGGAGGCGTCCCAGTCTCACAGTGGTTCCTCCGACGGCACCGAGGGAGCGCAGCCATGCCCTGTATCTAAMATCTGCTCCGGAAAAAACTCCCGASATAAACGAGAAGAGATGTGCTTACGATGCTGTGCAGATTGTGGAGTTCTCGGCAGTAAATCGTCTCCCTTCTCTGCCGTTGGGCTCCAGTGGAGCATTACAAAATACATYGCAAAAGGCTGTCACTCGCAACAATTAATAAATGCTCTGGAAGGTCACAACTGCCCAAATTTGTGCTCCAAGATCAAGGTTGTTATAAAATCTACACATTTGTCAAGACATATAATGAATAGGCTTGATTTTAAAATATTACTGGATATTCTTAGATTCTTATTAAGACTAAACCATGACACTGCTGCAGATATGTTAAAGGAAGGTTAAGGACAATTTTCAGTGATRAAGTTTCTAATTCATGCCATGAATGCCTTTGAGCTAGCAGGGAAAAGACGGTGGCTCTCAGCTGGTGGCCTCCAGGTGGCCAGCTACACATTCAATTCCACAGCATTGCACTGGCTCATCCAGGACAGTGAAAGCCACAACCGACCTGTATTTCTTGGCCTGAACATAGGCCGGAATCATCAGTAGAAGCATTCAGTCTCTGTCACTAGCTTGCTGGACCCAGACTGATCTCTGCCTTCTCCTACCTACTCTAGATGCTAGGTGATTTATTTCACTAGGTGACAATCCTGCTGGCCTCTCTAGACAGCTCTTGCTCTAAACCACATGCCTTTTTTCCTTTCTCAGAAGGCATGAACGGCTGGTGTTCCATGGGAGACAAGTTTCCCAACAGCATACTGCACTTCAAGCTTCTATTTAAAGAATTGTGGTTAAACACTAGCTTGAAAGTTCACAGAATCTGCTTCAGTTTTTGCTCGGCCTTTGGAAAGCTTCTGAGATTTTCCACACCTCAGTTTCTCTCCTCCATTATGGCAATAGCATTCCTTAYGTACCAGGGGATACTGTGAAAATATATATATTAAAACTTATGAGTTGTTTAATTAGAATGATAGTGCTATATAAACATCATACACAGAAGTGTATGTAACTAAGAAGTAATAGGGCTCATGAAATAGTATAGAAAAAGAAGAGAACAATAAAATATTGAGAAAAAATTCTGCAGTGAGTTTTAAGTAATGATGATTTAACAGTTCTTGAAGAGCATAGAGTATATACTTGGAAAGGGCTAGTTATGACATACATGGGAGAATTTTGCCAAATGTGAGTTCTTCCAATAGTCAAGATAAAAACATCTCTAGACATGGAGCATAAAAAGAGGTGGGCTGTTTCTTTCAGCATGTAAGAATATTTCTGAATCATACATGGACATAGAAATACTTCTTATATGTGTGGGAGAAAGCAAATCAGACTCATTTTTGTGATTCATTCTCTTCAAGCTACAGTTCTTTGTAGAATGAGGATCATGCAGGTTCGAGGGGATCTAGAGAAGCCATCTAGTCTAACCCACTTCTCAAAGCAGGGCCAGTTAGAGCAGGCTGCTCAGGGCCTCACTGTGTCCAGTTCTGAATATCTCAAAGGCAGGAGATTTTGCAGCTACTCTGGTTCCTGTTCCAGTGTTTGACCAGCATCATGGTATTTTTTTTTCATTATATCAAGTTGGAAATTCTCGTGTTCCAATTTGTGTCTGTTGCTGTCTTCTCTGAGAAGAGTCTGGTTCTGTCTTCTCTACATCCTCCCATTAGGCAGCTGTAGACAGCAGAAAGATCCTTAGCCTTCTCTCCTTAAGACTGAATAGATGCAGTCCTTTCAGGTTCTCTTCATACATCATGAGCTGTAGTCCTCTGTCCAGCTTGGTGGCCCTCTGCTGAGCTCATTCCAGTATATCAATGTCTTCCTTGTACTGGAGAGGCCACAACTGTTCACTGTGCTCCAGATATGGTCTCAGAAGTGCCAAATAGAGGGGAAGAACCACTTCCCTCAACTTACTGGCTACAGTCTTGCTAATAACAGCCCAGTACATGGTTAACCTTTGCACAAGGGCACACTGCTAACTGTTCCAAATTGTGGTTCTGCTATTTGCCTTGCTCACTTCTCTGAAGGTTTTTTACTCCACGGTCTTGTTTGCTGCAGCCAATGCTGTACCTTCCTATCTTTGACCAGTTCTTTCCTGTTTGTAACAGGTCCACCAGAACATCTTCCCTGTCGTTTCTCTTCTCTAATATGCTTCAAGTACCCAGTACAAAGCACGAAGACCTCCTACCTCCTACATTCTTCTGATGGTGATTTTGGCAATCAGATTGTTCAGGTAGCCCTGTATTTTTTCTGAAAGAGTATACAGTAGTGGCTACTTAAGAAAGAATGTAAGGAACGGTGGTTTAAAGAGACTAACCTCTTGACCAGAGTTAGTTCAGAGTTTCTCAGCTGTGTAGACAATAATGAATTTTGYCATCCCAAAGATGAAGGGACTGGGCTATGCTGCTGCTGAGAAAAGAGAAAGGAAAGGATGATACTTAAAACAGAGAACTATCAGGCAGATAGATCGAGGAGCAGATCCCAAGAAAACTAAGCTTGCCACATAGGAAATGGAAAAGGCTGGAGAGATGTTTTCCCCAGGCAGCCAGTGTTGCCCTCAACCTCTCCCATTGCTCAGTAGTGCAGCTAATGGTGTCTTTTGAGCTCCAGCATTTACAGTGGGGCCCCAGCCTTTTTGCTGCCCCAATAGTCTGCTGCTTTAGACAGCAGTTATTTTATTTACATACAAGATAGCCTTGCTCCTAAATTAGCTGATATCAGTGTCCATTGTATAAAAAGTGTTCATTCATATTCATCTTCACTATTTCCTAAGTGCTTATAGGTCAGAGTTGTTGAATTGACTGGCAAAAGCAAATTTGTAATTTTGTTAGCTCGGTGGGAAAGCAGCCACGGCAACTGAAGTGGATTCTGTTCTGCTTCATGCATTGTCAAGAGCTCTGTCAGTTAAGTTACAATTACAAGGGGCTGTTTTACTGGTRTTTTTATTAAGAGCCTGGAAACACAGATGGATTTTCAGAACACCAGTTGAGTTTGTAAGTCTGACAGCTAAGACAGATTTTTTGACTTACGAGCTCAGCAAATTTAGAAACCATTGAAAGAGCATTAACACAGAAACTCATAGTATAACTTTTGCATAATGGGGGTGTAACAGCCAGAAAAGGCTGCAGTCTCCCCCGACTTGCTTTTGAAAGATTAATAGGTCAAATCTTTAGCTGATTCATGCACTGAAAGTAGGAAATAGCTCACACATTTAAGAAGAGCCATATATTTTATCCTTCTGCTAGAGCTAAAAACCTGCATAAAAATGGAAGGTGTATTTGAATCGGAAGATAAGACAGCTGAGTTTATCTAACAGCTCAACACCACTGAAAGAAGGATTTCTCACCTACGCCCATTTTTAAAACTTCTCCTGTGTTACTATTTCTAGTTTTCTACTACTTACCTTCCAGGGGCTCTGCTTTTCGTCAGGCTATCAATGAGCAAGTTCACTGAGTAACCCAGCAGAAAACTGATCAAGCAAGTAATTTGATCTTTTTTCTTTAACTAATGAACGAAAACAGACATCAACAAACTCATGACCACCAGAATTGGAACAAGGGAAGGGTAGAACATGAATCTAGAAGTGAGAGATGGGCAAGAAACAAAAGATCTTYGGATGGTAGTGATGAGCTATTAAAGCAGCTCAGCTATCTCCTGTAACTTCCTTGTGTGCTCTAATTCTCAGTTTATCTTCAAGGATGAAGGAGTTTGACCCACGATAGAGGACTTTATATGCTGCTCTAGCATCTCTGCTGTGCTGGTGACAGGCTGTGATGGAGGCGCAACAACATGAGTTAGAGTTAGCAAACCTAACCTCAGCCTGTGGTTTCTTGGTCAGCAATAGTGTTGTTTTGGCAGCCTCATTTCTTCCCATCCAACTAATTTTCTAATACTTCCACCTGCCCCCTGTTCTGTGCCAGGAGGTGATTTATATAGCTGCATAATGAATCATAGAGGTCAAACGATCTAGTTGAAGGAAACAAAATTTCTCTATTTTGCCCAGTTGTATTAGATCAGTTCCCTTATTTGTTCATTCTGTATGAACAGTTCTGCTGGCACAGTGCAGGAGGTGGCACATGAACAATTAGTGGGAAGAGAAGGAGGTGGGAGAAAAAGAGTCAGGATTGCTTAAGCCAGCATCATCACCAAATAAATCCTCATGGACCCATAGCTCATGTGAACAGAGCCTTTAGCCCATTTTAAAGTGACCTTTCTTCCCGAAGAAGTTGTTCTGTATGTGAAGGAACTTGCTGAGCCAGAAAGGCACATTTAGACTATATGAAACATGTTTACAAAGGGATTTCAAACCCCAGTTTATGGCAGAAATGTGGGAGATCTGCAGTCTCACATCGGCACTGGGACAAGATCCAGTAGCAATGCAACATTCATCACCAACAGGCATTCCAGCTGTTGGTTTGGCATGATATGCCTGTATCAGCAACAATTAAAGATTTTCTATATGATAAGGCCTAATGTCCATCCTACTGGCCATCTCAGAATGGTAAAGTACTAAATATATTACAAAAGCATGAAATAATCTGAAATAGTTCTCTAAAGTTCAGATAAAGTGTATTTCACCTTCCCTGTCTGTACGGTGAACAGAAGTATGGGCAACTCCCTCCCTAGAATTTTCTCCACATCTTTCCAAGAAAGACTACAAGGATGTTCCCAACCAAGATTTGCACTCGTCTTGGGAAAGATGTAGCAGGTCAGGACCATCCAGAGAAACCTCATGCTTCCATTACCTTTTGGTGCCTTGGGCAGACTACTCATGGTCTGGCTCTGTCCTTAACATCAGGGAATTGTCTTAAACATCCCTGTTTCATAGACAATCTGTGGAGAAGTTAAAGAAGTTAGAGATTCAGCATTTATACTGCATTGTCTGTTCTTGCAAGCATCAGTTGGCAAAAAAGTGACTGATGTGAAAAATACATGTCTAGCTGAATACAATTTTGCCAGATATGACTTTTGCCATTTTTCCGTTTGTAACTTTTGCCTTTTTCCCATGCCCCACTCTATTTTGTTACATGATTTACTATGACAATACACTTTCCCTTAAATATTTTTCTATTGAAACAGCCACGCTCAATGTTTAGCCCAAAATACTTTCCAATGAAACATGCAAAGCTATGATGACTCTGTTGGCATTATCTCCAGAAGTTACTTGCAATGCTAGATACCAGTGCAATGCTTAGTTGCAACAAAATCTGATGATTTAGAAATGCCTCAGAGACATCATTTTTTTTCCTCTTAAACTGAGGATTTCTTTAGCTGCATGGTGAGGGAATGGTTTGCTTTAAAAAAAATGGTTAATCTATATTTCTGTAACTGGCTTATTCTCTCAGATCATATTTCAGTTTAATTTTTCTGTAGTTACACCAGAAAAATTACAAAGTAAYGTGCTACAGGCACAGATTTACCACCAGTGCAAGGTGAGCAACAGCACACGCCAGCAGCTGCTGGAACAGCACCTATGGGCTTCTGCCACTTGCAGTTGCTGTAGCTCTTTCTCCTCCCACAAACCCCACTCCCAGGCTGAGGATCTACCTGTCTCTGTAGTGACTGCCAGCTTACTATTCCTGAACCATTCCTCTGCTGACACCACTCCCTGTAAACTGCTAACTCTTTTCAAAAAGCAAGCCTTATTCCCACTTCAGAGTATGGTTTCACACTATTCTAATCCAATGTAAGGGCCAACTGCCACCAAAAAGCATGTTTCCATTCCTCTGCCACTCTCCCTCCAGTTAAACCACGGTGTAACCAGGCTGTTATTTATAGGATGCTGCAAAGCCAAGCTAAGACTGTGTTGTTGCTAAAGCAAGGGGGCTGCCAGAGTGATTCCTGACTCCCATACCATTCCTGTTGCGCATAGGATGTTGAGAAGAGTTCACATACCCAAGGATTCATTAGCAGGATCTGTAGCTGAGGGCCTGCATTTACTCTAAGAGTGAAAAAAGCAAAAAGAGAGAAAGAAAGAAGGGGGAGGTGGGTTCCCAGATAAGCATCCCCTCTGGGACTCCTCTCCAGGGTACTCCCATCATATTTTTTCCATAGTAACTGTATAGTTTTCATTAGGACCTGCTAAAACTCCCTATTGACTGGAATCACTTATGTWGCAGGCACTGCATGCTGGATGGTTGTTTAGCTTCATGCCCTCTGTAATGTAAACCAAAAACTATAACAAAGCGTAGGAAAAAGGGAGAAGAAGAAGTGATTCTCACGGTGGTGGCAATCACTTCCCATGAGAACCTGCTAGCAAAACTATCGGGGTTTGCAGGTGCAAGGTCATGAGACTAACAGCTGGAGAACAACAGCATGAGAAAAACAAGGGAAAAATACTGCCCTGGAGGCTCTGGGAAACACTGCCTGGGCAGCCTGGATGAAAGGATACAGAGCTGGGAGTGGAAAGTAGGCTACAGAGTTGCAAATAGAAGGCCCTTAGCAGTACAAAAGGCAAAGGCACCTAAGGCACTGTGCCCCAGACCCAATACACACTCCTGTGACGTGCTGTGTCCTTTCTAGCAGCCACGCAGCTACACTGGGTGAGTGAAAGGCACAACAAAGGAAAYGCTTTTCTGAGACAAAACATCATCTGAGCCACATTAAAGCCACCCCTGAAACCACAGGGTTAGGGGCTGCTCCCATGTGCCCACTCCTTGGACCGACATTGGTAACTATTTAGATCTACCATGAGCCAGAAGTGGGATTGGATCAGGTTGCAAACTAAGCCCAAAAGAATAAAGAGTCATTTTTGACTTCATAAGTACTACAGCCAGGACCAGAGAGAAGATGTGGCAGAGAGGTGCATGAGGACATTTACTGAGCAGCAGAGAGGGCTTGGATTGTCTTAAATCAGTTGTGAGCCTGCATTTCCAGCCATACTCTCCTGTCCTCTTCCTTGCATTTGCTCAAGTTCACCTGGTGAACTGGGGCTCTAGTTACAGCAAAGAAGATTCAGTTTATGTATTAGGAGAACTCTTACAACAACAGTAAGAATAGGCAGTGAGTAGGAACTGGTTGCTTGGGGGAGGCAAGTGCTGTATATGGAGATCTTTAAGGTTATAGAAGTGTCAGTCAGGAATATTTATGCAGAACTGATCCTCTGTGGGACCAGTGAAGCCAATGGCCTCTTGAGCTTCCATCTATACACGCATGTTCCAGGTTTGGGCAGACAACAGGAAGCAACCTCTGAATTAACTAGGATTAGTAGAACATAAATTAGAATAGTCTCAGATTAAATTGCAGCAGAAGCAGGAGGAAGTGTCATTGGCCTGTTTCCTTTACCTCCAAGGTAAGATTTGAGCTCAGGTCAGCTACATATTTCTGATAATTCTTGAGAAATTGCAAGTTAAATGTATGCACAGCGAGTATTCTGGCTTAATCCTGGGAAGCAGTTCAAAAAGTTAGCTGATGAGGGAAAGAAAAAAAAAACACTGTGAAAAACTGTATAGCGTTCAGATCCTTTCTGTGCGCTGTGGCTGTCCTTAGCTGTTTGCTGTGGTTCTTACTTAGAGCAGTGTTGTCATTTTGTAAAAGCAACGATGAGAATAGCCTGCCTTCTGTTTCAGCTCAGCCCCAAACGGAAAGCTTGCTTTAAAAATGGCATMGCCAAATGCACAGGCAATCTGAGTGCTTACATGCTAGCTGCTCTTAATCAGCTACATCTCATCAACTGTACATTAATCAGTGTAATTCACGTACATTCTCGGATGCCATGTAGGCATCTAGTTTTGGGCTTGCASAGTAGCTGCACATCTGCATGTTGAATTTCAGGCTGAGCACTGGGTACCTCGCATCTACTGTGCTCCCACCTGATATTATGCACTTGCCATTGGGCTGCATATTATTCACATTACTGGCTACAGATTGACTCTTAACATCTTCACTATGTTTAAAGGAGCTATTAAATTGATGGAAATGACACTACGTAAAGTACTAGAAATGTGTACAGCTTTTAACTGTACTGTCTGCTGTCCAACTGTATTTGAGGGAAATCATCAGAGCCAGATTGAGCTGCTAGCAAAATAACGCAACAGAGAATCTCTCAGCCTGCTTTTTCAATAGTTATTATCTAATAAAAAACATAAAACCCTTTTAAGAAAATTATTTGAGTTTCTTGTAATAAAATAAAAACCCTTGTATACTTGTAATCTTGTCAGATGCTTACTGAGAAGTAGACAGGTGGTGTCACAGGTTTCTGACTAGCTATGAACAACTCACTTCGTTTTCACTCCATGTTTAAAACTGAAGGAAATAATAATGCTCACTTCCTCACTAATGGACTTTGGACCCTACTGATGGAAAATGCTGTTATAAGAGCTACTCTGTTATTTTCAGGAAAAAAATAAAGATTTTTTTTAGGGACACAAAGAGCTTTTGACATGATGGGCTGAGAAAATTGTACATTTAAAACTGTATGAAAAGCTTGTTCCTCAGACTTCATTCACATGTAGCGTGTATGGTAGCTAACTAAATATGCTTCTTTCTACTTACCTTTCACTGAGTACTGAAGTATACTTCTTTAGAAGTTCTGTAGAAGAAGAACACGATCTGACTTAGACACAAAGAATGTTGAACTGGAGCAAATTTTAGCTAAGGGGCTTCAGATGGAGATAGGCTGATCTCAAAGGAGAGTTCAGCATGAGTGGGACGCTGGCCTGGACACCAGACCATCAGGAGCTGCAATATTCCAGCTGGAATGTTGCCATAAGCCACTGACAAGAAAAAGTGTATAAATATGCATCCTATTCATTTCCAATGTAGARCTCAATAGCTGTTTCATTTACACTYCATAGATTTTTAAGAAAGGATATTATATCATCCAGCTTGATCTCCTGTTTAATAAGCACAACAGAATTTTACCAAGTTCCTTAGTGTTGAGCCCAAAAATCTCATGTTTATTGACAGTATTTTCCACAAAGGCATCCAGTCCTGARCTGAAAACTTGAAGAAATGGAAAATGTACTGCTTCCCTTGGTAGTCTGTTCCAGTGGTTAATCACTCTTACAGTTTAACAATTGTGCCTTTTTTCTCATATGAAATTTGCCTGGCTCCAGCTTTTAATCATTTCTTCGTGTTATATCTTTCTCCACTAAACTAAAGAAAAATGATAGTTCTTTCTTGTAAAAAGTAAATTTTGTAATMAAACCACCTTGTAGTCTCTCTTTTCCTTTTTTTCCCCTTTTTTCTTTAAGCTAAAACACCCATGCTCTTTGAGGGTATAAACAAACATGGATATTGTAAACAGCTGTGACCACAGGAGTGCTTGCCATGGGTACCCTGCGTACCCAGCAGAACCTCTTGCGCTCTTCCGTGTCTGGAGGTTACTGTCCCCTGTTGCCTTCCAACACGTTTCAGTCTCAAATAGTATGGTTAGCTTAATYGATTTAATATTAAGGGTCTTGGCTTACTATGATGGAAGGTGGTTAAGGAGTATTCACATAAGCAGCTCCACTGGCAGATTTCAGGCAACAGTACCTTTTTGGTGGTAGGAGGAGGGTGGAGACAGGAAGTAGCTCAGCTGAGTCCAGAAGAAGATGTCTATCCACAGCCTTAGGGYTCTGATCCAAGAATACAGCCAGGTKAAAGCTGGACTGCCCTAAAGAGTTACTACCTACAGCTTAAGTCTGACCCTTTCTGGTCACAACTCTGTGACAATTTCAGCCAGACTAATTGTCACAGCCCTGATCGTCCTCCCCCAGCTATATGTTCCCACTCTGGTCCTAGAGACAACTCTCATGCTTATCTGACCCTTGGTGAGAGTCAGTCCAGGCACTAAATCAGCAGAAATCTTTCACTTTTTTTTTTGCTGTTTTGTTTTTTTGTTGTTGTTGTTGTTGTTGTTGTTTGTTTGTTTGTTTCCTAAAGTAGTTTCCTGCCATTTTGGTACCCAGAACCAGTTCATGCAGGGACTGGGAAAGTTCTAATGTCGGGCAGTGGAGGACACTGAAATCTGTGTTAACATTGTAGGCATCAGCCCCTACTGCCATTTTTAATCTGYTTGTGACAGTGAGTTAAAATCCTAAATTTCTCAGTCCTCACAGTGAAACACAATTTAATGTTATTCCCACAATTGCTCCATAAAGCTAAAACCACCTCTAAGATGATCACTTTGATAAACTCAAATTTCAGTGCAATACAGAGGCATGGAAGAGGTAATACTAGAACTGTATTTTCATATCTTTCTTGGAGGAGCCCTGCCTACATCTTGGACTATAAACTACAGAGGAGAACTGGAGATCAGCCTATTTCAAGCTTTTGTTTTGTTTTATCCAGGGAATGGCACTTCACCATAAAAGATGTGATATCTTAATGACACACACATTCATATAACAGATTCCTACAGTACCTAAACAAGCACTGTCAGTCAGGCTGCTGGTCAGGATCTTCTTCCTTCCTCTTTTTTCATGTTCGTTTCCTAGCCACTATGGTATTGATTCATAGAAAATTGCAAAGCACTGAAGAAAAAAAGTAATAAATTCATTACAAAAACTCACGACAAGATCTATGGAAGGGGATGTCTCAAAAGGTATTTAAGTAAAGAAAATAATTCACATATCTCTGTTTTCTAATATAATCCTAGCAATTACTATGGCTTATATTGGCATGGGTTTATTCTTTAAAYAGATACTAGAATATAGCCAGCTGCCACAAATGATCAGACAGAACAGAACAGACAGAATTATCTACCTTGTTTCTAAGATGAGAAATAATGAGTGTGTCCAATACAAAAACCATAAGTTGTACTTTGCTTTAAATTCTCCAATTTGCAGCCGTTAACTTTAAATGCATATGCAAATACAGTTATGTAGCACACCATTTTAGCACCTGCTCAGCTGTAATTACGTGCTGTAGTCCTATAGAGTTTAACACTGTGCTAAACTGGGACRTTAATTTATTTAAGTTTGTCAAGAAAAAAAAGCTAGAAGGAAATTAAATAATCCCATCAAATTCTRCCGTAAGTGAGCTGGGTTTTTGTTTAGAGAATGTACAATTTCAAAGGCATCTGGGGACAAAGGTTTTATTACACCCAACATTTTCCCAGGTAATACCTACTCAAGAGCACAAGACACTTTAAATAAAGGTCTGGAGAAGATCTTTYACAAAAAATTTTCAAACACCATATCAAGACTAAGCAGATCCCACTATTTCATGCTGTAGGCACTCAAAGTCAAACATGGTGATTCAATATAGACGTCTAGATCTTTCTGGCAGCTGTGCACCATCTTTMATCGTGATGGCCACCCAAGTGTTGGTACTTGCATAGGCATTGCCACATTGGAGCTGAACACTGATTCATTCAGTTAAGTATCCTGTCCTTGGTAATGGTGAGATCCTATARAACTAGGTTCATGAATACTTGGGGTAAGTGGTTTCTCCCTAACAATATCAGTTACAGATTGGCTTAGGCCACGAAACGTTAGGGTTTCCTCCTATATTCCTCCTATACAATAGTTTGATCCCTGTTGCTTTAACTAGGGTTGTTTACATTCTTCATGAAAATCCCCAGTTCTTTCTTTGACCCTGCTAAGCTCTCACCCAAATACCTTCACTTTTAACTGAATAGAAGTTAAAAGGCAGTAGCATATTGCTTGAAACAGTATTTCCGTCTTTCACTTTCAAACTCACTGCTATTTTTTAGTAATGATTTCTCATGAAAAGAACATGGATGACAGAATCCCAGAGTGCCTCTTTTGAGCATTCATTTTAAACACTTTATCATAGTGTTCCCTTCTTTGTCCCATTTCTAAAATTAACAATTTCAGCATTTTTTTTTAACAAACAATGTTTTTTATTCTCTGGTGATTTTCACTGCTCATCTATCAAACCTTTTCTTTCAGCTGTACTATTTTTTAAACACAGTGGCCAAGCTCAGCACATTATTCCAGAATAAGCCCTTCAGAAAATCCTTATTGTGTATTCAGGTTTCTCCTTCCTTAATAATACTGACTAGTCTGCAGGTTTTCCTCCCTACTTGCCACCTCTTTTCCAACTTAGTGATAAATAAATAAATAAATAAATCCATGGACACCCCCCAAAACAAGGAATATTATATGAAGAGTTCCCAGATGGTAATTTTACACATAATAATACAAGTTCTTATTATATAAGCAAGATTTTTGTTTGGAAATAAAATGCTTTATTGATGTCTATTTTATAGTGTTTCTCCTTTTCCAAAACAATGGCAAGTAAAAAAAAAAAGGATTTATTCTCTTGTTTAATCTTTCCCACAAGAACAGATATGAGAACAGCATTGCTTCTGGCATTAGTGACAGAGCAGGTGACAGTCTGCGTACCTTCTGTCTGCACAACCATTCATTTGTTTTATGTGTAAATTCTTCAAAGCAAAAGTTCAAGCACTGCAGTAAGACACCAACTAGTGAGACCCAGGACACTCCCTGTCATTCAGCGGAGTGGCAACGCCATATTCAATTCTTTGGCTTCTACTGTGAAACCTTCAGCTATGCAGTGTTAACTCTTGGCCATGATGAACATGGGTGGAGCAGCCACTGATTTCTCCAGTTGCTGACTTGTGATAGTATTTTACTTCTCAGAGACAGCTTGGTTCCCTTGTTACTCCCTGGCAAGAACCTATTCAAAAACTGCAAACTCAACTCTCATCACCTGCTTTTTTCTTCACTTCCTGTTTTAGTGATGGATCCAAAGTACTGTAAAGTAAGACTGAGTCATAATTTCCCTTGTTAGAAGGTGTGTGGGGATCTATCATATCATGATCATCTACCTAGCTTATAATTCCCTTTTATTTGTATCTCGGCTCAGCTTGGATCTCAGGTACTAAAGCAAATTTTAACCAGTTGCTGTGTACATCAGCTACTCAAATTCTTTCTGTATAGTAGGCAGTTTTAGACCTGATAACCTCCTCCAGATTCAGCAGTGACAGTGGAAGAAGTTATCACTCCCAAATGTTCTTCACTGCCTCTCTTCTGTGGGTGTCTGACCTCTCATAGCTGTAAGCTGCGTTGTTCATGTAAACACTTCTTAATCTATCTCAGACAAAGTGACCTAGATTGCCAAAAATGAATTACTTAAACTAAGCTAATTTGATTGTTTTCCACTCAAATGGGTTAGGAAGCATTCCCACAGCTTTATCAGCAGAGAGCTGTGGAGTTGGTTTTTTACAAGGGCAGAAAGAGAACAGAGGCAGCAATTTATGGCAGGGGTTTTCAGCCAGAAGTTGTTCACTTCTTCCACCAGCAGCTGGCTCTGGAGGAGAACATCTGTCAGCAGACTGGGTGGGAGATGGGCAGTTGATCTATGGAGCCTACAACATGTGGCTATGATATGTGGCTGCAGCTGAGGGAAGAAGCTCCAGGAGCCCCAAGCTGGAGGGGTAAAAGTAGACTTACAGGACGCAAGGGCAGTGGACATTATTTACATGCCAGATACTTATCCTGGAACACAGACAAGGAAAAGGAAGTTAACTGCTAGGTAAAGGAGGTAGTTTTATACGGTTAGCACTGGGAGAGCTCTGCTGTGGATCAAGGAAATTGTATTCAGCTGTAGTCTTTTAGGTTTTTTTTTTTTTTTTTTTTTTTTTTTTGAGAAAAGCTTCAGAAACTTCAGAGAAAGGTTTCAAAGGCTTTTAGAGCTCTTTGAAAAGCTCTTCCTCTTGTTTTTAAACAGGAATGATCTAGAGACCATACTGATTTTGAATCACTTGGGGCTTCCTGGGCAGGCACAGGAATTCCCAGTGCTCAGCTGGGAGGATGTAGCCGGAGAATGTAGCCCAGGAGAACATTCAAAGTGAAGCAGAATGAAAACTTTGCACATTATTAGATAGAAGACTCATATCCACTATATATCACTTTCACCAATACTTAAAGATGATTCAGTAAAAAGTTAGACATGTATATGCATTCCAAGGTTATGCAGACTTACCATTGCTAAGGCCAAAATAGGTTTTAGGAAAGAATACAAAATGTCACACTTCAGATTTAAGCTTTATAATTGGGGTCTGCAATGTATCTGTCAGATGGGATGCATTTTCCTACATCTGCTTGCTGCAGCGCATCTTCTGAATCTCCTAAACATGGCTACTGTCAGAAACATTACAGTAGATAAGATCAGGAACATCTGCGCTATACRGATTTGCAAGCATGGCTCAGCACTGATAAGGGGATGCTCTATACTGTGTTTGGCCCTACTAGAGCAACCACRGGACTGTCAGTTCCTCTGTTCTACACCTAAGAAAGCAATGGATGGTTAAGCATACATCAGCACATACTGCTCGTGCCCCTCTCAGGAAACAATATTGGAATTCCTGGACACAGAATCACTTCCTCTGTCCTCTCAGTGCTAAATCACTGGATGAGCGTTTACAAGCGAGCTATGTAATTTCATTAGTATTTCACTGGATCCCAAACTCCTTCAAAGTTCTACAATGAATATCCATGGTTCCTGAGTCATGCTGCCATTTATCTTACACTCCTATAATTTCCTTCTAGATACCTTAGTCTTTGCTAATAGCCTCTTTTTTTGCTCTCATACTCTAAGGGAGTTGCTTCCATTTTCTAGTTTCCCAGCATTCTTTGTGAAGAAAACTTATGCTAAGAAACAAGGACACGTGCAGAGTCCTGCACCTAGGGAAAAATAACCTCAAGCACCAGTACAGGCTGGGGGCTGACCTGCTGGAGAGCAGCTCTGCAGAGAAGGAYCTGGGAGTGCTGGTGGATGACAGGTTGACAATGAGCCAGCAATGTGCCCTTGTGGCCAGGAAGGCCAATGGTCTCCTGGGSTGCATTAGGAAGAGTGTTGCCAGCAGGTGGAGGGAGGTGATCCTGCCCCTCTMCTCAGCCCTGGGGAGGCCTCATCTCAAGTCCTGTGTCCAGTTCTGGGCTCCCCACTACAAGACACACATGGAGCTACTGGAGAGAGTCCAACGCAGGGCTACAAGGATGATCAGAGGGCTGGAGCACCTGCCCTATAAGGAACGGCTGCGAGATCTGGRCCTCTTCAGCGTGGGGAAGAGAAGACTGAGGGGGGATCTGATCAATGTGTACAAGTACCTGAAGGGAGGGTGTCAAGGGGACGAGGCTAAACTCTTTTCAGTTGTCCCGTGTGACAGGACAAGAGGCAATGGGCAGAAATTGAAGCACAGGAAGTTCTGCCTGACCGTGAGGGGGAATTTCTTCCCTGTGAGAGTGACGGAGCCCTGGCACAGGTTGCCCAGAGAGGTTGTGGAGTCTCCTTCTCTGGAGATCTTCAAGGCCCACCTGGATGCAACCCTGTCTGCCATGCTCTAGGTGCCCCTGCTGAGCAGGGAGGTTGAACTAGATGATCTCCAGAGGTCCCTTCCAACCTTACGGATTCTATGATTGTATGAAATAGCCTCATTTCTCTGCACTATGTTCTCCTCCTTCACTGTTGGCCTCACTTTCTGCCTACACTATGCATAGGATTCATAGCCAGCTTTCCATTACATTTCCTATATATCCAATGCAAAATGTCATGTATATAGGTTGGAAAGCTAAGCCAATGCCAGATGGAAAGTTGACCTAATTCTCTCCACTTATGAAATCAGTCTGTGCCCTGACTGAGGAAAGGTTCCTGAGTGATAAAATAGTATGTAATTATGTAAGTAAAGGTAGCATCCTAACATATATGCTATAGGTGAACAATTAATATCCTTAATTCTGGTATGTGCTTATTTTAGAATAACAGTGCTCATCTGTGACAGCCTTTAATGTCTTTCCTTAGTCTCTCAGGGAATAAGAAAGAAACAAATATGGGACATGCAGAATCATCATGAATCTTGACCCATCTGCTAAATAGCTCAAAACTTTACTACCTGAGCTATAGGGACAAACAACACTTGTTGGCAGTAGGAAGAGGTAACTGTCCCACAGCAGTTATCAGCGTACATACTGTGTGCTGGAACATGGAGTTGCACCCAATTATTAAAAAAAGCACATTTTTAACAACTCACAATTTTGAGGTAATATAGATAGGATTCATCTCCCCCAGTGTCCAGTGTCTATAGAGGAGGTGACTCCATCTCAGCTGATCACCTTGGGGTCCATGTGCAATCAGAGGAGAAGGCACTGTAGATGGAGAATTCATCTACCCTATTTTAGACATTTACTTTAGGGTGGGATGACTTCTGTCCTATGAACCTTACTAAATGTGTAGGGAAGGGATGCAGTATAAGGTAAGATTAAATTTCTGTTAATCTCACAGTAGGAAAAAAAAAAGGCCATCTCAGGGCTTAATATTGCAGTCCTTAGTTACTCTTAGACCAAATTCATACCTGATGTGAACMGGCCCCTGTTGAGTGGATCCTACTAAACAGGATCCTAAATAGGGTCTGGCAATTTTTACATATAAATTCAGAAAGATTTGCTCTTTGGAACAGTGCTGTGTTACATAAAGGTGACTAATTCAAAATGCTGCACAGACATTGCATCAGATTAAAATGTTAGCAGAGAGGAGAAAAGTGACACTGCCTGGAACTGTAATCAAGTYATGAACATATGTTACTAGCATGTCAGGATCAACAGATTTAAAGCAGCAGCAATCACTACAATGAGATGACTAACATCAGATAAATTCACCGCCTCTTCTAAAAGTTACTTGTGTGGATGACAAAACACCAAGCTGAAGAGTAGGTCCTCCTCCACGGAAAAAAAAAATGATGACTATAGCAAAGTTGCTGCTGCAGAGTGCAAAAGAGAGTTAGAAAAACTATTAAAACACATCTCTTGTCCTTGGAAAGAGGACGGTTATTTCCATTCCAACAGGTATTCCCCCTCCCCCCCCCGTTTTAACTCTGAGAATTGATATTATTGAAGTCACTGCTTTATCGGAATAAAACCTTCCCGTCTGCCTGCAAAAGCTTTCAGGCATCATTCCAAACCAACAGCACTTTCCAACATGTAAGGTATGTATAGTGGGGAGCAGAAAAACAGTTCTCCAGAAGAACAGAGCACACAAGACAAAATAAAGCTGTTGAGGTGGCCTACAACAGGTTTAACAGAGTTCAGAAGGAACATTGCCTGGTTTCACCTTGCGGGAGATGGACCTTGCAAGGATTCCTATTCCTGATAATCCCCTATAGCCACCTGTACCCATTTCTGAGCAGCTGTGTCCAGCTATCGAGTGCACTGACACATGCTTTAACTTTAAGCGGGCATGGATGCATGGTGCTTAACGGTGACAGATACCTGAATTAGTTCCCTGATCAGCTGGGTTTTGCCTCCTCATAGTGCTCAATTTTCTTATACTTGGGAAAAAAACAAGTTTGGTGATTAGTTATTTCTTGCCTTTCAAACAGATATATTTACATTATAATTAATTATTATCTTACAGTGCTTTAATTATTTTACTTATTATTTCCTCAGTTGGATTTCTCTGGTGATAAAACAGAGAAAATGAAACACAGCATAAAACAACTCAAAGAAATTGCATCTATATAGATGACTCTCTAGTTTCAAATGTAGAGAAGTAGAGGGTTGTTTGAGGATGGGATAGTAGGTCCTTAAAAACTCTTATCATCTACTTACATAGAATAATATGCTTCAGTAAAAAGTAATTTTTAGATTATTAATGTAGTATTGTGTGTGTTCTTTCTAGGGTAAATGCACTGGTAACGGCTTGGCTGTATATTACAGCTTTTCTCATATGTTTCATCTGTTTGCTGTTTCTACGGCATGAGACATAAGAAGGGTTTATATTTTGGAAAATTGTCTAATTTTTCTAGCTATACCAGCCAGTTTAATAAAAGAGATATTACCAATAAATCTTCTCTCACCAGTAYCTGCTTTAAGTGTAACTCATCCTATCTGAGCAACAGGTGGTAGAAACCTGTTACAACCTGGGAGTTTTCTACTGTCCTTAGGCACATTCAAAAAGCTGTTGACTTTTTTGCCTACAATGTGTGATCTACAAACACACAGTAAGATAATTTTACAAAAAAAACCCCACATGCTCACAGTAGTGCGACCACTTCAGAACCCAGCTGAAATTTTTCAACTTGAAGCATGGAAGAATCAAAACCAGAAGACTAAAGAATTTGTATCAAAAGGAGCACAATATTTGTATTTATGAAAGAAGACAGTGGAAATCTCCACAGGAAAGCTTTTGTGAAAAGTTATTTACACTAATTTTTCAAAATTTGTTTATCTGGTTGTTAATTGTTGATTGTACTTTGATGGCTCGTGAACAGTTGAGGTCTGCACAACATACACGTGGGCAARCAGCTTCACAATCTAAATGCAGGACAAAAACCAGCGGACCTGTATGGAGAGCAAGGAAACAATGAAACTGCGTTAGTCAGCAAGACTGCACATACTGCCAAGTATTTTCTAGGCGTCGGGRCCAAGGCAAGCCAGGAGGAGGAATCTGAAAGGGAACAATGAACTGGGCTGATAGATATTTAACAGGAACTTCTGTTTTCTTCTGGATAGAAACAGGATGAAATTCAGATATCACTATAACATATGTCCACATCTGAGCCAATCACTCAAGCTCCCTTTCTAGCCAATGGAGGTCCATTTAGTGGAGTTTAGGGTGCAATTTGCTTCATCCAAGGGAGCTGTCTAACATATATAAGGTTGGATCAAAAAGATCCCTAACCTTAGTTGCTAAAAATGCCTGTTTCTCTTCACTTGCTACAAAAGGCACTTCAGGTGCCTAATTTAACTGTTCACACCGATGCTAGGTTATTATTCCCAATCCTTGAGGCAAATCTGGAGTAGAACAGGAAGTCTCCCACAATGAACTGATAGATAAATATATGTTTGAGTGTGAGATTTCCCCAAGATAAAGTACAAAGAGAACGAAAGTGTGTGTGCATGTGCTGCTCATCAATCCATCGTGTATGAGATTGTTGCTTTCAGAAAGAGCGGAAAAGTTTGCACTCTGGATGGAGGCTCACTTTGCATTTTACAGTGGATATACTAGCATAAGGAAAGCAACAAAGTGATTTCCCTGATGATTTCAGTTAAACCCAGTTCCAAGAATACTGTCTGTGTATCCAGCAAATTCTCTTGGACATGTACATTTCCTTTGGCTCTAAAATACTAGGGCTACAAAATACCATATAAGTGCATGAAATGTCCCAGGGTTGTTTCTCTACAAAGAAAGCTTTCAGGACTGCAAAGTTGAGTGCAGGCGTTAATATACGTATCCTTCACTGCTCATAAGGACAGGTGGCCATTCTATGCATGTGGCCATTATAGCTGCAAATAAAGCAGAAATGGAATGTGATTTTAAGTTGTCTGTCATTTCCCATCCAGATATCACTCAGCTGTGGATAGTGGATGAAGATAAGCATGTTTTAAAAATAGTAACTTTGATGAAGTTACTTTGATAAAGAAAGATAAAGTTCAACATTTGAATTAGGATCTCATCAGCACAATAAATTGAATTGCACAAGGATCTCTCCTTTGAAWAAGTAAATAAGAGTTGTGTGAATAGCTAAAAGAATAAATGGTGTGAGGTAGTAAAGCTGAAGTCTTTGGCAGCAGAGTAAATGACTGTATCATACSTATTCAGAGGGAAAGGTTGAAAGCATTTTGTGTCATTTGGTCTCTATAAGCAGAGATTCGTAAGTTACTGGGTGAAGGGGAGAAATAAAAAGGGAACTTGTAGCTGCACCAATTCCTGTGGTTAGAAAGTATTTGGATAATGATGGGATATCATTAATAATAACAGGAAACAGAACAACAAACAACAGAAAATAGCAAACTCAAAGGCAGTCGGCACAGACTTTTTCCATCGAAGTTGGCTTAAAAGAAATAGGCAGATCTAAACTAACTATTGTGGATGAACTCACCACTCTATTCCTGCAAGCTGATGACATTACGACTGCTTTGATTTCGATGTGATATAAATCCAGAGCAGCACATGTTCACAYAGACCCATTGTTTTATACCAGCGGAAACTCTGTTGAATTAGCAGGACAGGTCCTGACTGATTCAGAGCAGAATCTGAGATTGAAATAAGCCAGCTGAAGAGGAGTATTTGGTCCTAGTGGAGACCTTTTAATCCTCCATCTTTCCCTAGCAGAAGATAAGTCAAATGYCAGGGAACTGATTCAGTGACAGATCAGAGCAATGAAGGCCGGGCTCTGAAAGCATCCCAGTGGCACAGCAGTGACACTCCAAGAATCCGTAGATTTCTCCTTGTACAGAAACAATATGGACTGACATATGTAAATTCTGGGAGATCTAACTTGTAAGGCCCTATATGTAAACTTGTGCAGATAACAGTACAAGGCCAAGGTGAAGCAGTGCCCTGCAGCAATTGAATGTGCAGCTAATTTCATTGCATTGAGACCCATTCAAGCTGATAGCAACAGTGATAAAGGAGAAGGAGAAGAAAATGGTTGGTACCTGGAGAAGAGATCCCCTGCGCCAAGACTTATGTCAATGATGTCACATCCTTGGCAATGCTGTGGAAATGTTCTCAAATGTCTATTTGGAGATGCAGACCACAGCTTTGGCCTGAGCTGCCTTCTGTTCCACAGGGTCATGAAAATACCTTCATAAGAAAGGAGGTGTCCCCTGGCAAAATCTCCTGTCACTCCCAGCAAGTGACTGCCCACTTTCACCCAACAGGGTGCTGTATAGCAATAGTCCTGCCTAAGTCACATGCCTTCACGAGCTTGTTGAAATAGAAAAGCCATATATACCTACAAATTATTTTAGTTATTCTGTTAGAATAGCAGATTCTCAAATACTTATGTTTTAGTACTCACATACCAATTTGGGAAAGTCATATGAATTTGCCCATACATGAAAAACTACCAAAGAGGATTTTTTTTTCCTGAGTTCTCATCAGATAGTCATCTCTGCCTCTTTAGCTTGAAGTCATTGGTTTCAATATTACATTATTTTTTAATGATGTATTCTCCTGTATCAAGAGCATTAGCAGACTATGTAAGAGCCTAAATGAAGCTTACAAACAAACATAAGATATTACTGAATTAATACTCAGTTTGGTGTTTATGACATGATGTGTTAAACTGCAGAACCCAGCATCAGAAATAGGAACCTCCGAATCTCCCTGTGCATACTAGAAAAACACAAGGTCCCTTTCAGAAAGGAAATCTAAATTCATCCTGAGCGTCATTTGGATGTCTGACTCAAAGGTTTAGTAACATGTCTAGCCAAGCCACAGAACGTTTTCACATCTGGATCTGTCCCRTTTGCTAAACTGCTTCAGTCTGTGAACAATTCCAAAATACACTGTGCTTTATTATTATAAAAGAATGTTATGTTATATAACCAAACGTGAAAGCACATATTGTGGAATATTTCAGAAAGAACAACATGTTAAAATTGCACTTTTAAAACAAGGTTTGAATTTAACGGAGAAAATGGCCTCAACTGGTCTGCATATGTCAATAGTTTACTTTACGTAATGGACTGAGGAGAGAGCAGCCTGCCAGGAGAACTGCTTTTAAAATTAAAATCACTTCAGTGGAATGGGAATAACTTTCTAAGTTTCAGAGCAGTGATGGGCCTAAGCCACAAATGTCAGGTCTGAGTTGTTCAAAAGTTTGAACATTTAGATCTTGGGGTATTGCCCCTGAATTTCTTGGAAGCAAATTTAGAAATTATCCTCAGGGAATTAGGGCTATGTCTCTCTTTACAGTATGTAAAAAATCTTGAAAGGTAATAAAAATCTAGTGAAGGAATAAGATTTGGGGATGAAGTGGATTTACTATGAAATAGCAATACGGAGACTGACTTTGCCCTTGTTTTACTGAATAGGTTCTTAGGCCCTGAAAAGTTTCCTGAGTGCTTCTTCATCCTTCTTTTGTAAGTTCAGGGTTGCTGAAATATCAATAAAGCTTATTCTAGGTCAAGATTTGTGGCAATGTTAGGCAGGAATGATGTGGTATAGTGGAAAAATGCAAACCCAACCCTTTGAGAGACCTTTGGGAAAGGTCTGCCTGTCTCAGTTTCCTGCCTATTAAAAGAGAAATAGTCTTAATTCTGTCTTGGAGCAGTATTGTGAGAATGACTAGATGCTCAGATAGCATTATAAGATCCTTGGATATTCTGATTATGGGGTTCTGCAAGAACTGCTGATACTTTAAAAGTTCTCTTTACTTCGGTTCTGACTCATTCTTCACCTGGATCCCTCAGTGCTTCAGTTGTGCATGTTCCACTTCAGGGAAGGCACTTTAACTTGGCCAACAAAGATAAGGGTTTTTCCTGCAGGATGCAAAATTGGATTTCAGCTTATGCTAGGCTTTGTTTGCAAAATGCACCAGTTATTGGCATACTGTAGAGAAAGAGGTTTTAGAGAATTTCATAATCAAGACATAAGCAGAAGGTTTAATATAAAAGAGGAGAGTGGACTCCAGAGTGGATTCCTTTTCAATCTTTTGAGGCTTCTTCTATGTATCACGAAGACAAATCATTTACAAGGCTACCTGTTTTGTTCCTCCACAGTTTTTCTTCTCTATTATGCTGTAGAATTGCCTCTCTCTCTCGCTCTTTTTTTTTAATTTTGAGTTTAATAGCTTATCAACTAATTGTAGTCATCTCTCTCACTTTCTAGGCAAGGTAGAAACTGTTTTTCAGCTGAAGAATGGTAAACTAACAATCCTCAGGATAATAACGCTCCCCATTTCTGCAGTACGGTTAACTAACATGAATATCAGAGTGCTTAATAAACTGTGGACAAAGTCTGCCTGTTAGGTATGCAGCTTCTCTTAAGTAAATGCATTAAAGGGTATGAATATGGTTTCTTTGCACAGACATCCCTTTTAGTTGCACTTCAGTAGCAGGCAGTATCTGTGGTGGGAAACAGAGCAGCCTTTCCCATTCTGTGCCACGGGAGTTACACAAAGGAGGGGAAGTGAGGAATACGTCATCCAGCTGAAACTACAGAGAAAATTCAGGAAGAAAGAAAAACATCTGAGTTGGAATGTAGCCATGTCTCAGAGGGTAACACCCTACTTCTGTGAAAAGTGCTGTAGTCGTAATGATTAAAAATGGTGAAGGCCTCATGTTTCATTCAAAAGAAGGTATTTAGAGCAGCACAGTTTTTTCTAGACACACTAAAAGTTCTGGGTAAAATGCACAACGAATGTGATATTATTTTTGGTTAGGCAATCTTTAAAAAGCTGTGGAATGCATCAGAAGCTAGTGAGTAAATCAATAATTCTCAGCCTATGGCTTACCTGAGAAACATTTCTTCATGCAGTTCACTATTCATTACTTATGTTGTGCAGTAGATTGCTTAGGGCTTTGTTGTCACAGCTGAAGGGATCTTCACTTGGAGGTACCTGGGCAAGATCAGCTTTGCCTTTCTCAACCCCTAGGATTTTACCTTGAGTTTACAGAGATAGAAATTGCTGTGCCTTTTGTCCATTAGGATTTATTCTAGGATAATCAGCTGGGAAAAAAAAAAAAAAAAGCTATTTTAATGGAAAAAAACACAGGGCTTGTGTTTATTTTTTGTTTGTTTTGCAATGAATATGTCATTTTTGTCAAAGACATTGTTTGGGCTCCCTAATTGAAGGATGGAAATTTTTAAAACAGGAAAAAAAAAAAAAAAAAAAAAAAAAAAAAAAAAGATCTGTTCCTTATCCAACTATTTGCAAATAACTCTGATTCCAGAAACCAAAGTAAAACAAACTCATTAAAATATCTGTGAATACATTGGATATTTTGTGTTTTCCAATAGATTCTGTCTGCAACACTTGGGCATTGCTCTGCATTAGAGAAAGGATTGCTGCATCGTGCCCAGCATCACCAGTTTCTCACCCATTTGATTCTTCTCAGTAAAGTCATGCACTGTAGCAGCTCAGCTTTCCTCCATCTTATGCTCAGTGAAGCTTTAACTCATTCTGATAAGAAGGAGGCTCAGCTAAAAATATAATTGTGTGAACTAAAAGCTCACTTTTTGAATACCTTTCTTGGTATTTAAGGTCTGCTTGGCAAATGAGGTAACATTCAGCATTGAGCTGGAACTCAGAATCTGAGCCTTAGTCATTTCTGTTTAATGCAATAACCTCTTGAATGTAGGAGTTTATTTCCTGGCAAAGGGCTTAAAAGAGAAAATAGACTGTGCTCTGGTATGGCCTATAGCACTTAAATTGGCTTTCAGAAAGTTTGTGATTATCTTTTGAAACCAGCTGAGCCACAAGTCTGTTCTTTATCAGTCCTTCTTGGTCCAGTCTCTCCTTTTGATACCACAGTCCTTCACAGCACTTGATGCTGTGGGATGCTGTGACTGCCTGGGAAACTGCACTAATTTGGTTCAAGCCATCACTTCTAATTTGTTTGCAGCTTCATTCTGTTGCTGCAGCCTGGGTCTTGTATAGCCTTAGGAACCTTGTTCATCATCATCTGAAAATAATGACTTGAGTTTGTAACTGACTACTGATAATCTGTTATTATGGATCATTCTTCCACCCACCTTTCTCATTCTACCGGTCCACCTGGTGACTCATCCAAGTGAAGTTCACAGTTTAGTTCCAGCCTAATATCCACTGAGGTCAATCGAGAGATTCATACAACTCCAGTGTATCTGGGTTATGGTCCAGGCATAGAAAGACACTTGCATGTTGCGATATTCATCATAGGTTAAGAGGTAAGTTCCTTAGCTCCAGGAATGTAATACAGAGTGCTGAGTTTAGTACTTGCATTTCCCCCACGATAGCTAGCAGAGGTTTAAGTAGGCACTTTCTTTAATAATATAGTGATTGTTATCAGCTTCTACAAAATAAATTGTGTCTTACTTCTAGCAGATGGGTATCACTATCATTGTTCCAGGACACACCAGCATCTTAGTAGAGAGGCCAATATTCAATCAGTGTATTAATGAAATTATCTTTTCTTCCTGAAAGATAGTCTTTCTGGATAACAACTGAAATGTGATGGAAGACACGTTAAAGCTTGCATTGCTGTTGTTTATTTAGTTCTTGGTTTTTGTCATATCCTCTACAGGTAAAGAGGTAGGTCATCTCCTAGCCATTCAGTTTGCAGTCTATTAGCCTGGAAATGCCTACCAAAGAGCATAGCTAATGCCAGGCATTATGAGGTCTGCAACGGGRGCTTCCCATCTAGGAAAACAGGACTGCAACTGAGAAACATTTTTCAATATGCTTTTGACCAGCCATGAAATCATTACAACTTGGAGTCTAACAGCCATTCACCAGGAAGTGAAAACCTTCAAATTCTTTTTCACTAATCCCTCAAGCAGATCATTTTTTTTTTCTTGGCCATGAAGGAAAAAAAAATAAATTTCTACAATGTGTAAAACAACATCTTACTCTAAGTATTTTTGCATATGCAGGCAAAACATGTAAAACCATTAAAACCAAAGAATAGGATGTTACAAAGACTCCTTCTTGAAATATATGCAGTTTGCTAGAGAAAAAAGCCCCTTTCCATGGTGTTTTACATCATTCTATAGGAACTTCTTCACTGTGAGAGTGATAGAGCCCTGGACCAGGTTGCCCAGAGAGGTTGTGGAGTCCCCTTCTCCGGAGAGATTCGAGGCCTGCCTGGCTGCAACCCTGTCTAACATGCTCTAGGTGACCCTGCTGAGCAGGGGGGTTGGACTAGATGATCTCCAGAGGTCCCTTCCAACCTTACTGATTCTATGAGTCTATAGAAGAGTATCAGTCTCTATTTAATTTTGGAGAGTGATCAAAAGTGGAAAGAAGTCCATAGAAAGATTTTGTTTTCTGTTGAGTAACAATTGAACTTTGAATTAAAGGAAGAAGACACCAATAACCAATGCCTGCATAGTCCCATAAGAAAGATGCTTCAATACCAGCCTGGATTTCTGACTGCTCCAAAGAAGTTTAGATTAAACTGGCCCACACTAGAGTTCCAAAACTGAAGTCTACAGAGAAGCTAATGGCAGTATACAGGGAACTTGCTTTCTTCCTAGCTTTCCAGACACTAAATTACCTTAAAAGAGAACCTAAAAATACATCATATACTTTCAATAAATATGTTTCCATGTACACCACTTCTGTACTTGCCATAGGACTATTATGAGAGACAAATGTTCTAGCAGCCACTCTCTCTTTTAAGCACATGATGACTTTGTTTGGAAGCTTGGTGCAAATGTCAGTAGAGGAAAACCAGAGATCTTCATAGCTCTAACAGGGATGTGGAAAAGCTTCCTGTTTAAAAAAGTAGTAATAATAAAGACTGAAAAAACTGGTAACTCTGCATTTATGCCTGGTGTTATGTGATCCTTCCTCCCTTTGAGTTACAGTGGATACCTTGTTCCACCTTCAGAAAACATCCGGTTCAGTGAAAGGAGGATGTTTGTTCTTTTCTTCTGAAGTAGTCTGAAGAAGGGCCCAGTCTGGTGCCTCTGATGAAAGGCTTCATAATGCCACACTCCTTTGAGGAGCTTTTGAAGGAATCTAATTCACTGTTACATACAAATGAAACCATTTACTTGAACAGGTTTTTCCTCGTCGTGTGTAATGAAATCTTCCTTTTAAGTTGGTGGATTACTCTCATCCAGTTTTGCTAAGGCACACACTGACTTGCTGTGCATATGCAATTGTAATGATAAAAAAAAAAAAGACTGTATATTATGACTAGCTTTCCTCAGTTATTTGCAATTATGAGTGGCCAGAATGTTCAAACTTGCCTTCCAAAGTTTTGGTCCTTAAGCAACACGTTTCTTGGTTGATCACTTAGGTCACCTGAGTGCTTTTAAGACTTATGTCATTCTTTGTTTATGATGAATACAGAAGACCTAAAAAGAGTTTTTATTTTTATGTTTTACAGTATCCTGGAAAAGAGACTGGAGATCTTGCAAAGGCCTTTATATAAAGACACACACACAAAAAAAGAGTCTTAACAAGTCGAAGTATTTTATCCATTGTTTAAAACATAGAAAAGTAATCTCATTTTGTGATTGTTATCCATTAACTCCAATTTGTGATACACCCTTTGAAAAATATCCTATCTCTTCCAAGATCCCATGCCTTGTATTTATTTAGCTGAAACCTCTGAAAAATTCTCCAGTGAGGCAAAGAAGGGAGAACACTGACTTCCAAGTTTTTAAAAGATAAACAACAATCAAACAAACTCTCAAGCAAATGGACTGTGATGCCTCTACACAAGTGAAATGACCTCTGTCTCAGAGGCCTAGTTCATATAAAATGCAATGAACATATATGATTAAAACCAGAGCACACTGCACCACTGTAAGGAGAAGATCAGTGTGTTATTTCAAATTCAAAAACTGTGTATTTCAAATTAATATTCAAATTCCTCATCTAATAGCTGGTCAACAGGCTGCTGTTGATATCAACAACTCTGCTTAAGGTCCTAAACAGTTAAATGCTAGTAAGTACTCATGCACTGGAAGGCACCCCTAAGTCGTAAGAATTACTTCAGCTTTACAGTAGCGGAAATGAGGACAGAGACAAACCCCATTTCATCCATGTTAATGACAAGTGCAGTGAAGATGGCAGCTTTCTGTCTCCACATGCAGGATGGAAATAAAMCAGACATCTTGCCTTACAAGGTTTCGTCAGCCTGTGTGTTCGGCATGCAGAGCAGGGCCCTTTCCTCATGTCTGTGCTCTCTGATCTGTTTAGCAGATGCCAAACCCACTGCTCAGCAAAAGTCAGTCTACACGCTCCCCTAGCGAAGCCTGCTCCTGTAAAGCTGCTGGGGAGCTATCTTGTATCTACCACAGAGCTTGAAAGGCTTAAGAGTGTTTTTATCAGGCAAGCTTCTTGTTTGTTAAGTAGCAAATGAAGTGGATCAGATTGTTTCCGTTCCAGCTCCAGTGGGTACAGCTGCTATTTGATCTTGGCATGTTCCTTTCAAGTTTAGCTGTGTGAAAGTGGTGACATTTTCATTTGTTTATATGCAAAAGTCCTTGTGAACATATCCACTGTTCCACTTGGGGGTAATTTCCTAGTGTTCAAATTATTCCTTTTTTACTCTCTCTCTCACTGCAGCAAGTGAAGCTATGAAAAGCTGTTTTCACTTCTGACATCTCAAGCAAGAACAGCCCACATCTGGGTTTGAATTCTTTAATGAAAATCTAGAAATTCCACTGCTTGTGGAGTTTTGCAAAGAAATACATGGAGGCAAAACCACCGTCACATAATGCAGATCCAGATGCCTCGGACCAGGGAAGCCAGAGAGAAATCTTTTCTGTCTCCTGTGACAAGTGTATGTTATACATAACAGGCTCAGACCATTGAGCTCCATTGACTTTTGGAGCAACAGGGGTGACACAAATAGCAGACATATGCCAGCTCTGTAACTTTTGATCCTAAGAGCAATTAAAGCCAGTTTGGCCCCTACCATAAATGAAAGCAGACTCAGAGAGACATCAGCTCTACTGCACGTTACTCCAGCAATACAACCTTACAAGCAAATATCAAAGTTACATTTTAAATACTATAAAAAAGAGCATACTTTTATCCAAAACATTTCATTAGCCTTCTTACCTGACCCAACATGTTGATACATGTTAAGAAAGTAACAATATATTTTACATAGCAAAGATACTTATCTATCCCAGCATAGTCTGTGCACAGAATAAATACATGTGGATTTTCCAGCTGTACCAGCTGAGGAAATTAAAGACCCTCCTCTGTAAAGCACTTAGCATCTTGTTAATTTAAATAGCTCTCAGGGCAAACTTTAAGAAAAATAATTACCTCTTTCCTTAACAAGAAGTTTGGGGCAGCAAATAAGCAAATTTGCATATGAGAAATACTTATTATGCACCAGCAGTAAATGTTTCCTGTTCAAATTGGCAACAAAGAAGAATTTAATTCTCTCATGTTTTATTGAGGGGTTAGGAAGTTAATAGGAGAAGGAAGTTATTACTGATATCTACCGTAGAAAATAAGCTAAAGCCACTATTGATAATGCCGCTAACGTACTCTCATATTTATGTTAAATGGGATCTTATATGCTTATTTAAATCCACACCTAAATACAGCAATGAGGAGGAGCTCAGGATTAATGTAAGTGGATTCTGATAATGCAAACAACTTTGCACAGTCTTTTTAAAGCTTTCATAGTAACTATAAATGTACAGATTAACTTTGCCAGATTTTCAAAAGCCTCTATAATTTTTGATGTTTCCAATTTACATTATGAAAACAGAAGCAGGCTCAGTTTCACAGTCTAGGAGCATAGTTTTTCCAAAATATGGCTTCCTGAGGTACTTCAGGGAGGACATCCAGATAGTAGAGATGTTAGTGCATTCAAATCATCAGTATCTTTGGAAAATCTTGGCCACAAGGGAACTGGCTCTTTAAAGATGTTGAAAGCTATGTGAGATAACCAACTTGGCTTTATTTTTCTGGCTGGCTCATAATGCAGCCTCTTCCCTTTCTGAGAAAAGCAATGACAACACAATTTACTAATGGTATTCCAAGAGGCTGTACCATTAAGGAACCAGAAAAATCTTATATTCTTTTCACTGTGTGACAAAATCCCACCAATAACACTTAGGTGTCCTCTTTAAATGACCTAAGAAAAGCTACCTCACCATTTTAGCAGCCATTCAGATTGTACATTTTGTGTCAAAAAACAGAAAAAGCCAATGAAGCAAATGATTTTGCAGGAAGATTGACACAAATAGCAGTTGGAGTATTTTTCACAGAAGCAAATATTTCACACAGTTTTACTTTCAAAGGCCTGGCTGTGGCTTTTGTTCAGCTTCTTTTGTACTTGGCTACACCCCAGTGTACCATTAGCAGAAC
The DNA here is from genome assembly GCF_003343005.1 of Rhea americana. NCBI lineage: Eukaryota > Metazoa > Chordata > Aves > Rheiformes > Rheidae > Rhea > Rhea americana. The sequence continues at coordinate 1,309,770 of NW_028186352.1, read as the reverse complement.
ATGATCTGTCTTTCCTGTACCTATGGCTTTTTGGCAGCTGAGTACCAGCACCCATTAAAAGCTGCATCTTGGAGATCTCAAGATAGCATATTCAACCGCATTTGCTGGTATCTTACGTTCTCAAGATCAGTAGCAGTGTGCAAGTTATATGGCCCTGGGAATAGCTCATCTTGGGCACCTCAGCAGTCATTAACATTTGCTGTAAAAATGATAGGTCTCTAACAGCAATTGAAGGTGAATACAAAATGTGGTTTCAGACAGAATTAAGTGCTTTCATGTTGCAGTCTTTTATTTAAGCAGCTGTTTAAATGGCATAAGACTGGCCCGCTACAAATATATAGCTATTTCATACAGAACACTGCATACACATATAATACTATAAACTAACCAGAAAGCAAGTAGTCTTTTTCTCACTTGCATGAGTGCTTTTACTTGAGCCTTGTCTTTATCGCCCTTCCTGTATCCCACAAACCTTCATGTCAGTGTGCTCTCAGCAAGATAGCAAGCTCCTTAGGCCACTCTTCACTATCTCATCCAAAGCAAGACCATGGGGCCATCAAATGAAGCTAGGAGAGGCCAAGTGTGGAATAAACGCAAGAAAATAATTCTTCATACAACAGTCTGGCCACTGTCGATTTTGTTTCTGCACTTTAGGGACAGAGTTGTCCATGCCTGAAACAACTTCAAAGCCTTCCCTGAGAAATGGAGGAGGGTGAAAGAAAGAGAAAAGGAGCAGAAAAGGAGAAACAAAATGACTATAGGGAACAATGAATGAAGAAAAGGGAAAAGATGGAGACAAGAGACTAAAAATGTAAAGGTAAGAAATTGAAGGGAGACAAAGAGCAAAGGACCCTAACAGCACTCACCACCGCTGAAGCAGCTGTGCTTCTTTGCAGAAGCAGAATGACAGCAGGAGGGGGTAGAAAGAGGCTTCATAGCCTTTGGGAAATCTCCAGCCAAGCTTTCTCATCCTGCTAATGCAAAAGGCTAGCTTGGTCAGAGCCAGAAGGAGGTACATGAGGAAGTCTCACAATCTAGCATCACCTCAGATGGGGCAAATGTGAATAAAATCGTGAAGAAAAAAGTGCAGCCTCAGGAAGACGTTCTGGGAAAGAATGCAGTCCAGCAAACTGGATATGTTTATGTGCTAGGCCTCTTTTTGCAGAAATAGCAGAGGTGAAGAAAACATCTTGAACTGCTCCATGAACATACTCATGTTCACTGCTCAAGGGAGGATTTTACAATTTCTGTCCATGGTGGGCAGTGGAATTAGCTCAGAATATAAGATAGGAAACAGGATACCAAGCTAAGATCAGCTCACAGCAGTGTAAGGACCATCAGATGTCTCTCCAGAAGTTGCAGGGACATGGCAAGAAGTAGCACAACTGAATACATAATCAGCCACACTGACCTCTGCAATGTGCTTGCAAGTGCATGGATAAGGCTAAGGCAAGTAATCTAAGGCAGTCTGAGATCGCTTTGGCTTACTCTGCAGTGATGATTACCTTAGTGGATCTGCTCATGCTGAGAAGTGGTCTTCTGATCACACTGAATGTTAATACTTCATTCTTGGTTCCCAGACACTCAAACTACTTTGGCTACAGGCAGTGACAAAGCTGTTTTCAGTGTCTTTACTTACATGTGAGGGATGGGTACACCTTCTGGGACCATGCTGAAAACCTGAGAAGCCCTCAGATGTCCTCTTCTTCAGTGTATCTGACTGTGCCAAGTCTGTGCTGGCAGAAGGGTGTATCTGACCACACTGGGGAGTCTGCCCTCTTGCTATTCCTTCATAACCCACTATGCTGTGTGGCCCTATCTAGGAAACACAGTGATTCAGCAGACCGGATTCACCGACAAGATCACCTTCTCCATCTCACTGCGATGGAGAATAATGCRTACTGCAAATGCAAATACATGCCTGGCTGTCATGAAGCAAAGAGAAGTACAACAGTACACCTCTCTCACTGAGTGTATGAGACTTTGAAAAATTGTGCCTTGTGCTAAGCCAAGAACTACAGTCCTTAGTGAATGAGAAAACATGGAGAAGAAATTTCGCTCTCCATACTTAAAATTGGACTAGATGATTCTCTAGGTTACAAGAAGTGGACACAGAGATAAAAGAATGGTAACTGGATCCTCTTTGCTTTGTGTTTTAATAGTGTTTAGCATTGTTACTATAACAGTGTTGGTAGAGCAGAGAAGCCAAAATCAGGAACCCCTGCCACAGAATTGTCAGTGCTTTACACACCAGGAGGCCTCAGCCCTCAAGTACACAATGAATATAAGAAACAAGAACAGACAACAAACAGACAGGGAGACTTTAACAGAAAATGGTAGGTTATGGAGAGATCTATCTTATCCACGGATCTATCTTATCCATGACATTTAGAAGACATTTATCACCTTGTTTTCTAAACCCCAAACAAAATTATAGAATGTAGAAGAGTTCAGAGTAACCACATATTTCTCTCTCTGCTCCTCTGGAATGACAGTGATAGGTGAATTGAGTCTTAAGTAAATGATGGATAGAGGCCTGTCCTTCCTTTTCCGGAAATTGGAGTCATTACTGAGACAGACAGCTGGGTAGAGGAAGAGTGGTTTGTGACATAAATTTAACTACAAGAACACAGACCTTCTGTAAGGTGCCAGCTGTTTTGGAGATCTAATCAGCCACTTTTAAGTATAGGAGTTGCTTGATCCAAAATAGGATTTGTAATTCTCTAGTGGAAGCCCATTCAGCTCCCACACGGAATGCCTTGTCCTAGGGGTAGGAGGAAGATAGCTATCTATCACTATGACATTCACTCACTAGGATACATTCTTTTATTAAGTTAGAGGCTCTATTTTTGTTTCCTGTACTTAGATTACATATTTTGTTCGCTGGGAGTTACAGTCTTTGAAAATGCATTCCAAATTCTGCTTGATTTAATCAGCGTAATTTTCCTTTTCCTAAGAGATTGGCCTTTCCCTCCAGAAATGCCTTCATGCACCAGAACACTTCAACCACAGCAAAAGCAAGGAGGACACAGTGGTGTCACAGCAGCCCTTCCACAATCCTGCTGCTCCTTGCTCCTTTGCCAGAAGCTTCTCCTCTCCCACAATAAGCAAGGTCCACGTAAATTCAGCGAACCCTACAAGATGCCCTGTCACTTCTTACGGCCACCTCACCGCCTCTGTACATAGAGATTTCCTTATAAGCCCCGTGTCAATAACTGGTCAGCTCCTGTCTCTGCAGTGAACAGCTGCAACCTTGAAGTAGCAACGTTATTCACCCAGACTGATGGAAAATTCATACTGTCACAAAACTCTCCCTTACTTCCTTTTATCATCTCCAAAATCTCACAGAGACCTGACCTCCAAAGATTGCAGCACAGCTGCTTTTCACAGGCTGCAAGGAATGGTAAGAGTTTGTCCCAGACCTGCCCCCGCACCCTAACTTTCCTCTTCTACCTTCAGGCAGAATCAAATAAATTTGGCTTTTTTCCAAGAGTAGAAACAAAGGAGAGAATATTGCCTTTAATCACCATGTCTTGATTTCCCCATCAGAGAAGAAAAAATAATAATACACATTTGCCTACCTCTCGGGGTGTTGTGAGAGATTAATTAGTTAATGTTTGTAAAGTGTTTTGCAATTGCTTAGAATGTTACAATGAAAAGTGTGAGCAGAATATGAAAAAGAGATTGCATTGACAGCCAACGTGATGCTGTGCTGAAGTCTTACAGTAAGAGCCATTTTAAAAATAGCAGCGCTGTATTCTGAAATCACTCTTAACACTGCTGAAAATATTGCATTGAGGAGAGTGGGGGAATGCCATCAGCCGTGGGAAGTGCGATGCACATTGGCCTAAAGCTCTTCCTTTGTTCTCAACAAAAATAATTATGGAGAGGCAAGCAGTGCCTGCCTGACATGACTTTTGAGACCTAACAGCTATCAGGAAACCCATTATACTCTGCTATTACAAACTATGCACTTAAGTCTACAACTAGCTAGAAGTAAGCTTGTGGGACTATGCAAAGCACATTAAAAGAAGCACTATCAGCAGCTCAGGTCTTAAAAAATCATGACTCAAATCCAAATTACGATGAAATTTGTTTTAAAAATCTCTATGCTTTATAAAATTTTATAAGATCTCAACATAAGAGCTAATAGCTTTGAGACGTATCCTCTGATCTTGGCTTCCTACACATGGTAATTCTGGGCTCTGGTCTGTCTGCTTCCCACAACATGCAGAAAGGGGCAGATTGAGGGACGAACACCTGTGACAACACAAACTCATCACTTGCGGAATCACCTCTACGCAGTCACCTACTGCTAAGGTGTAAAGGCTCCATAGGTTGGTATTGGCTTGCTGAACTAGGCACGGCTTCAATCTGTCCTCACATTATTGAGTTACTAGGTAGCAATGCTGTGGCTTAATTGCTTTCTTGCTACATGACTAGTAATGTTTACAGCACTCAGAAATGGACTGAGGAGTTGAGATACCCAATCAGTTTGAAAGAGCTCAGTCTATTCCATAATTATGTTTTTAAATACCTGTAGTCACATCTGGGCAGCAAAGCAGGATATGGATTCTCCCGCCCCCCTTCTTCCTCTTTCCCATGTGAAAGGTGTGACTGTATGATGTAGTGTCCTAGGGGTAAGGTCAGGTTCCCTTAGATCTGATAAAAAATTGTATAGTAATAGCTGATTGGCATTCAAAAGAAACCTTCTTGTTTTAACTTGTGGCTTATTATCAGAAGTAGAAACAAGACTTACTTCTGCTCAGGGAGAAGCCAACTGAAGGACAATTTGCAAGGAACAAATTCCAGACAACTGTTTCTCTCTGCATAAAACGAAACCTAGCTTTTAACATAGCTTCAAGGTATGTCTGGTATGGGAGGCTTTGATGCTTGCAAGGTGGTATGAGTTTGAAACCCGGGAAGTCTCAAGATCTATCTTTACTTCTACTACAGACTTAGTTTGTCACTTTTTATTAGTTTCTAGGGAAGAATTGAAGAGTTTAACATTACTTAAAATAATTTCCAAGAAATCTTACCTTTGGCAAGCATCTATACGGAGATAATAACCTTTACTCCCTAACTTTACAAGGGTATTTTGGAAGCTATTATGACTGTAGCACTTTGACCATGCAAATACTACGTTGTCATAATTCTCTCTCCTTTGCTCTATTATGTCTATTAGCCTGAAACAGGACTTTGAGATTTATAGGTCTCTCAGTCACCTTTCTTTTCTGGATGTCAAAGGTATCAGGAAATCATGCTCATCTGTGATAAAAGCTCATGGGTCAATATTAAATACTGCTGAGGCCTTAGCTCCCTTTTAGAATCTGCTATTACATCACTAGAAAGTCTCCCAGCTAGAAGTCATGGCCTAAGGATACGTAATTTGTGGCGTGCTTTGTATGTACAAACTGCACTCAGAATTGCTTCTTTGGAAAGGTCAGCCCTCTGCCATAGGTAAGTTTCTTTATTTCAGGATCAGTATTATCAACAAACCATTCTTAGCTCCTTCAGGGACGTATATTTACTGCAAATAAATATGCTTCAAGTTCTTTAGGGCTGTAATTCACATTTTATTACTTGGCATAARAATGCTGTTTTGAACACTGATATCTTAACAAAATCAAAGTTTAGAGCTACTTTGTGATGACAAATTATCCCTGATGCAAGTACAGAACTCCCATTCAGCCATTCAGATACCACTATGTCAGATAYCAGAATTCTGATATATATATTATTCCCTCAATTAAAAGATTGCTTGGGGGTATTTTTAAATGTCTCATCCCTTTCTCAGTATCTGAAACCTTTTGAAGACTGAGCAGAGGTTCTGTTGCCTTGCTTTGTCATTTTAAAGGGCTGAATTGTCATTTTTTTATTATTTTTTAAGAAAGGGGAAAAAAAGGTGCAGTGTTCTCTTTTCCATTTGCTAAATACATAAATGAGATGATCAGTTGCAGGAGACTGCGAGGACTGGGAGATAAATCACAGTGAAAATTCAGTAACTGCATTTGTCTCTCTTAAACTAGCCTTGTAATAGTTTCAAAAGGCATTATTTACAGAGCATCATGTATAATAGGAGTTTAACAGGCAAGGAAGACAAGGTTTCAGCCCCAAAGCAGCAACAATACTCAATATTCTGTTACTGGACTGCTGAAGATTGCTTGCACAGTTCTTACATCCCAAATTCCCACTGCTGCCTGCACATCCCCACCCTCGCGTCACTCGGACTCTGCGTTGGCACAYGACAAACTGCATCAGGGAACTCTAATCCGACTGAAAAAGTAACGCTTAAAAAAAGAGATACTGTTATTTTTTCAGCCAGGTAGGTTCCCTGGCTAGCTTCCTCACACAGCAGCACAAATGCTGCGTGCACAAAGGCGACGGCGCGAAGAACACAGCAATGTCACAGCGCTGCTTAAACCACCAGCAACGCTGACAGGCTGGTTACTGAACTAGACCTCTGGTGCCTTCACCCCTGAAGACTCGAGGGCAGGCTTCCCTTTAGACATGGTGAGTCACCCCCTTCACTAAAAGGCTTATTCACAGCAAAWAAAGCCTAAGGATGTCCCTGGTTCTTGTGATTTTTGTGGGAGCCTGGAGCCATGATTCCTTAGCCTGTTGGGTGGGTTTTTTTCCCCTCARATCTGATTTATTACTAGAGGTTTGAGGTGGATGATATGTTATCGTGTACAGGATTAAAGACCCAGTCAGAAGGCTGATCAAAGTGCAAAGAGCCTACTACGACTGGATTTCTGAACACGGATGTCGTATCATGGGTCTGATAGGACTGCATAGGACAGAGGAAGAAGGCTGGAAAGGACTTGACAGTTAGGTGACAAAAAGGGGCTATTTAGCCTATGCTAGGCCACATGGATGGCTTTGGTTTAGATCTTTTTTACTAACTATTTCMCCTGCTGTTCATTAAGGGAACAGCGTGTCTCACAAGAAGAGGAGCAAAGTGCAGATCAGGGTTAGGGGTTTAAGAGGAGCAATGTGTAAACAGCTTTGGAAGGGATGGTAAAGGGGGAAAGAGGAAAGCACAAAAGTAGCACAGGAAGCAGAACAAGATGGAAGAAGTGGCATCAAGGAAAYAGGTATAACCTAAGGGCTCATTTACATCATACAATGAAAACTAACTATGTTGCAGTAAACACTAATCAGCAATCCATCTCCTTACTACACCTACCTACTTAGTAGGTTGATACAGTGTGCTGTGTAGGGGTAGCCTGAATTGTATAAGGCCTGGCAAAGAAAAATGAATAGCTCCTGTAAGATGCAGGAGGTGAGGGGAGGCCACAGGAAGGCATTCAAATCTGGTGAGAAGATAACTGCTGAGTGAGCAGATGAGATTGATTTTTATGGCTGGTTTAAGCTAGGTTAAGGGAACAGGAGAGTGTTCGGGAGGCTCAAGAGAAATACTTTTTCCTGCATTTTTTCATGTGTGCGGCATCCAGGGATCACAGCTAGATACTCACATGTTCTGACTGATGAAACTTTTTAATTAAACAGAGGGTTGCTCCAGCACAACGCTGCGCCAGCTTTAGTTTCAATCATCAAAGCTTCTTCTGTTCCTGTGCTGCAGCAAATGCCCTTGCAGCTTCTTAGGGCTCAGAGAAGTGTCAATGCAGTTCTAAGGCAAAGCAAGTGACTCCTGAGGCTTCTACCCTGCATGGGATCAAAGCTGTGTCAAAAGCCCTGTACTCATGGGAAATCCTCTTCAATAATTAACATTTATGTAACAGCTCTTTTACTGGCCAAACACATGTTTACATTCCTCTGCTGTGTTTTTTTTAAGAGACAGCACTGACCAGGGTTTTTTTGCAGAGCCTTGGAATCAGGTCTGTGTTTTCAGCTATGCTCCCATCTACTCACGAGACCTTTAGCAAATCCCTAAGGGCAGAAACGCTCCCACACATCCCTTTGCCTGCCAAAGAACCTGGATGCATTCCACTTTCGCTGACTGTGTATCAGARAGAAGTGGTAGAAAGCATGTCTAGTGACTGAGCCATCCCATCTCCTCACACCAATGAGATACGGGGTTGGGATAGAAAAGACATCTGAGGATCTGTGAGGAAGGGTGCCTAACAAATGTCTCCCACCTAAGGAGGTCACGGCTCTGTGGATTGAGCTGAAAAATGAATCAATAGCTCTGACTTGAGAAAAGGGAAGTTTTGAGGGCCTTTCTTGTCTTTGTGTCTCTCGTCTTGTTTCTTGTCTGTAACATAGTCTATCATAGTTGTCATTAACTGAGACCATCAGATGCATCTTAAAAACAGTGTGATGTGTACAGTCATCAAAGTCTTAAAAGATGGAAGCTGGTACAAGACCAACTGGCCTTTAGGCAATTCTTCCTGATCGCAAGTTCACCTTCAATCTGGCCTACAGGCCCCAGGAACTATTTAAATGATTTAATTTCTGCTAGGATCACAATCTCACTCAAAACTTCTATGACCCCATGGAGTGTCAGAAACCACTGCCTAAGACTGCTCATGCTCTATTTCTAAAGGAGAATATCTTTTACAGGCAAACCATTTGTGCAGGGGGAAGGCATTCCTATGAAATGATGAGCTGTTCTTTCCAGGAAATGAAATGATCTGCTTTACAGAAACATTGAAACATACATTCTGTGATGCATTTTGGAAAAGTTCTTCAGGTAACTGTTTCCTCTAAAGTAGTAAAATGTCACGTTTCTGAATGAGGCAATCTGCATAATGGAGTTCTTGAAAAGAATGGCAAGCATTTCTAAAGATAGAAAAGGCTAGTAAATTGTAAATTCCCTAGCTGGCTGTCAGCATATCACACTTTTATAGAATGCACACCTGTGGAAATGAGATCTTTTTTTTCTGTTGCTGAAAGTATGGCCTTGACAGTCTAAATAATATAGTCGACTGAGGACACATAGAAGCTAACTCTTKCATGAGCAATTGTTGAGCAGGCATCATCACACCACTTAACTGCATGCTTCAGAATGGAAACACCTTTTCTAAGGAAAGAGAGTGAGCTGTTTCGTTTCCGTTTCTTTTTTACTTTTACAGAGACTGCTTGCAAAAAGCTTCTGTGCTCTGTCTACTCAAAAAAAAGAACATGTCTAGGCAGGGTTTTCTGCACTCTTCCATCACTGAGCATGCTCCTAAAGGAGGAGTTTAGTTGCTCCTAAACTGAGTTGGGCTGTCTAGGAAAAAGTGAATACGGAGAGTAGCTGCCATATGCACTAATTTTTTGCATGTCCTTTATAACCTCACTGGCAGAAATTCAAATTGCAATTTAAAGCAGTAAACCTTTGCGGGGAGAGTAGCAATGTCCTTCCTAAAGGTGAACCTCCTTGGATTCAGTTGTTACTACTTTGCAAAGAATCAGTTTTACCTTTTGTACAGCACTGGGTTGAAGCCCATATCTGATTTCATCAGAGACTTTCTTATGGGATTTTCAAAAGTGTCTTTCATAAGATTCTCATGGCTCTTGAGAGTATCTCTGCTTAAGGATGTGGTTTTGAGAATGACAGCAATTGCAAAGGCTTATTCTCTCTCAGAATTCTGTCCAACTTGCAGAAGAAAGTATCCACTTAGCAAGTCAGTCTGCAGTCCCATCATACACAGGCARGGACTACATCTAGACTAAAGGAAATCAACATTTGTATGATGTTTATTCAGTTGGTTGCTATTTAATAAACAATTTTCCCCAAAGTTAGACCTCTAATTTTGTTAGACTCACCTGAYACAACTGGGCACAAAGAAATTAAGAAAAAGGTGGCTTTTAACCTCCTAACATTTGAAAATGCTCACTCAAGTTGAAATGCTTTGCAATTTCAATTTGCAACAAAAGACTGAATTCCCAAGTCAACAGACCTATTTGTAGGGGGTGGTGTTACTCTGTGTCAAAAGACTGCCAGGATTTGGCAAAATGAGTTTACTGATTTTAAAATATAAGCAGTTTTTCTCAGAATTTTCATTTTAATGTCAGCAATAATCAAATTCCTTACTTTTTTTGTTTTTCGGTAGTCCACAACTTTAAAACTGTGCTTCTCTGTTCCGTTAAAATATGTGGACTAATCTCTGGTAAACCAACATATTTCATTTAGTTGAGTATGTTTTAATAATATTTTTGGTTAGCATAGTTAGTTCATGTGCCAAGTATTACATTTTTCATTCCCCACAAAATCAGGACAAACTGTACGTCTCCTGCTGTGTCCGAAGCCGATTTGGCTAACTTTCAGTTATGCTAATTAAAGAATACAGCAGTCCTATTTTTATCTGATTTAAAAATACTACACATACACAGCTGGCAACTTTACTAATTTTGATGCAAAATTAATTTATTGTGCAAGAAGTTCAGTGTTTTTTTTATGACATTCATTTTCACATCCATGCAGACCCACACTCAGATACATACCATAATGCTGAGATGCCAGACAATTACAAAGATCTGTCAGCTCCCATTTCAGAATTAAGCCTTGAAAATACAAATTTGGACAGATTTCAGTAAACAGAACAAAATGAAACAGAGGAGAGAAAACAGAAAGAGAATAGCAAGTTTTTAAAAAACTTTACTGAACAGAACTTAACATGATACCAAAGAATTCTGTTTTGGAAGGAGTGTTTATAATGTTTCCAAATGCTTTAACTGTTTTAAAATATGTTTACCAAGTACATTTTATTAGCATTTAGCACCCCCACCATCACTTTAAAAAAACTGTGGACCTAAAAAAATGATTGTTATAATGTAGCAAGAGCAAAACATTATGTTAATTTGAAAATATAAGTATTAAGATAAACAAAGCACTGAATTTACAGTGCTTACTCCTCACCTGCACAATTTCTTTCTRTGCTGCACTGACTGTACTCTTAGCTTACAGAGACAAAACCTACTCTGTTTGTAGTTAGTGGGTATTTTGCCACAGATTCAATAGGAACAGAATATCACATCTGAAAGTGTACTGTATGTGATGAAATATGGCCCTGCAAAGTATTTGATTTGTGGTTTTACCTGCCTGTGCTACTCTGTTTTCTTTACAGCTGCTCTTATTTAAATGTTCCTTTAAGCATCCAATCTTTCAGGTCAACAAGCTGTTGCACAAACTACTGATCTTCTCCCATTTCCCGCCACCGAATTGTGTACTCCAAATCAGTTCAATGCATCTGATACTCATTTTTGCCTTTTTCTTCTGCTATTTTTTGGGTTGTGAGAGCTAAAATATACAGGTGCACAGAATGTTCATCAGTGTCCTGTTATTGTGCTTATTCCTAGGTTTCAGTTGCTGTTATGATACACAAGGTCTTTAGCAATGAAGAGGCCTAGCAGAATGTTAAAAGTGAATATCAGCATATGCAGGGTTAGTGTTTTACTTGAGAATATACCAGTGCAWTTTGAAAGACTATAATCCTTTCTTTTGGATCATTACTCCTTTTTTATTCCTACAGAAGCAAGCACTGCTAACATGCCTGGCTTTCCAATGAAAAGGGACACTGTAAAAAGACAAGGGAGAGCTCAACTGATTACTGGAACACATATAAAAAGTGGCCAAAAGGAAGGAGTTGACTAGGTGGGCACATGAATAATGAGATACAGATCCCCTACTATTCTTTGTTCTTGGGTTCAGATAAAAATGACCATTTTCTGGTGATGTTGTTATCTATGGAAACTGAATTTGTTGGCCTCTGGCCAGTTTTCAGTGGAAAGGTTTGCATCACAAAACTTCCAACAGAGTAAGCATCTTTTTCACAAGTCATAAAAGTTTGTTTCCAGATTCACTTGTAATCCTAAACTGATATGGATTTACCAGGAGACTAGCAAGGGTGTTTCAGCCTTAGCCCCTCTCCTATTCCTCTGCTGCGGTGCTGGGAACTCACTTGTTCTCAGTGTATCACCTCATCTTCTCTCTGATACCTCAACCTCATCTGCAAACGCTGGGGAGCCAGAGAGAAAGCACTACACTAGGTTGAACKGGAAGTACGTATTCTTCTGCCTTTKGCCTTCCAGTGTGGCATCACACTTGGCCCAAGTGCTGACAAAAAGGTGGCTGCTCATGTTGTGATTATATGGCATGTCCCTGCCATTCACATCTGGCCTACATATGTCCCAGGCCTCAGTGAAGGGAACCAGRAGAGCCTATAATCCAGTTACTAGACAGAGGTCATGGTTGAAGCACATTATCAAGACAACCCTGCACCACTGCTGCTCAGAAAATATTCCTCCTTGGGCTCTAAGAAATAACAGTAAGAAACAGGATGAAAGAGACAGTGAGAGTAATCACCTCTATATATTACTAATAATTCTTTACTTCTCAGATAATTAAAAACAAAGAAATTTTAAATATCTAGTTCATTTCTTTTTTATGCATTTCCTCCATTTCACTGAATGGAAGGAAAGCACTTTTATTTATATACTTGTGTATATTGAATGATCTAGGGCAAATCCTCTCTTAAGATTCAGAATACGTTATTCACCATCAAAATGTTGGGAAGCATTTAGTTAATGCCCCTTTCAGTGCAGCAGTTTGATTTAATCAGCATGAAGTCTGCCCACACGTAATGCAGTCTCTGACCCCAGAAGCACACAGCCAAACACTGATAGCCTGACTCATTCCAGTCGCAAGATTCAGATCTCACATAAAGACCGGGGAGTGGAACATACATATACAAGGCTTGAAACCAACTCATTGGCATAAATGGATTTATTCATTTGAGGAAGAGAAGCAGGATTTACTTTTGCTGTACAGGCCTAGCCCTGAGAATACTTTCACACATAGGTTTTCTTCTGGGTGAGAAGCCCCATTCATGTCAGCATTGGCAGGGCTGGACCCAGCTATTTACTCTGTATGGTTGGCATTGCCAGCATCAACATTTTTGTTTCAGCTCCACATCAGAATTCATGTGGGTGTAAAGCTTTCCCAGACACAGAACCCAAGCACATGAGCCTCTACATTAATGGGGGATTCTATTAAGCTCTGCTGCACATATGTGCATGCAAGTGTGTGAGTATAAGTACTAATTATAGCTTGGCAGCAGGCTGAAGTGGCTGTTTCATTCATACSCTGCATTTTCATTTGCGTATAACTTTCCTTAAAAATATTCCCGTAGGGCTGAGGTGCATTATGTTTGCACTTGGCTCAAAGGTGACTGAAGAAAATGATAGCAGTTGCTTCCAAGTTGCATATGCTTAAAAGGAATGGAGTTCCTCCTGCACTCACTCCGCTGACTCGGTTCTTGTGAGCTGGCAGGGGAGGGAAATGAATGACAGTGTCCTCTCAGAAGTGCCCAGAGAAGGATTCTTATCAAACGTTATCTCCTGCCAAGTCCCATGAACACTGCCAGTCTGGTATGACAATGAGAAGAGTATTTGGCAGCAAAGCCCTAGGTTTTCTGGATAAGACTAGAGAGAAAAGATGGAGATGGTGTCACTAGCTGGCACTGCATTACTTGTTTTTCCTGTGTCAAAGATGATCTTCCATAAATTTTGAGGAGGTACACATTACTTTGATAAAGCTGTGTTGTAAGAGTTGATTTTTCCTTGTGGTATCTGAGTGAGTTAATGTGAGAGTACCCACTGCTGACAGATGCTGTCTTTCTTTCTTTTTTTTTTTTTTTAAGAGGTTTTAGGAAAGAGCAGCAAGAGTGCATTAGGGATGCTTGCTGATGGGTGATGCACTGCACATACAGGCCACAGCACACCTCTCACTCTTCAAAGGTGTCAGTGTTTGACACAGCCACTAGAAAGTGGGAACAAAAGGTAGGTCAGCTTGTTTCCTTTCTGTCTCGCACTCCAAAAGGCATTTGTTATGTGCATTTGTTTTACAGGTAGCAATCCTGGTTCTGAAGGCGTTTGTGTGCAGCATTAATGATGCAATCCCTTTTGCATGAGTTTCATGTCAGGGTAAGGAGAGAAAGGTGTTGTAACACACAACAGAATTCAGAAGCATCATGTTTGGTTTTCACCTCTACTTAGATCTTCTCATATGGCACAGGAGCTCCCACCCAAACACCCTACTTCTGAGTGAATGCAGTAAAACAAGTTCAGATCACTCCCCTTCTCACTTTTCACCTCCCTATCCACTTCTCTCATGTCAAAATTATGTTAGCTCTTGGGCAATTGCTTTCTCCTTTGACAAAGTCATCTTCTTTTTGGAGAAGAGTAGAGCAATTCCACTACAAGTTAACTGCAGATGCATGAACAGGTGGAACAAGCTGCAGAGCTCAGAGTAGCATGTATGATGAAGAACGTTGGTATTGATCTTGCATAAAAGCACAAAAGGGGAAAGATGAGAGGAGCAAAGGAAACGTCAAGCTGGCACCACTTCCAGAAAGAGGGGAGAGAAGTAAAAAGGAGAAATCTGATTCAGTATGAACTTGAGCATGTTGGTTTTGTAAGGACAAGAGGTGTGAACTAGATGTGATGACTGTGGGGACCTAGCGGAAAAAAAAAGTAGGAGTTAGTATGTGATTTCAGCCGGAGCACTTTGGACAGGCTCAGGGGGTGCTTAGGTAAAAAAATGAAGTATTTGAAGCAAGAATGAATTGAGCATGGAATAATGATCACTAGGACTGAAAGGAAGGAGCTGACTACTGAAAATCTGAGGAATCAGAAACACAATTTCATACAAATTGGCTACAAGAGAAATAGAAAGAAGAGCTTAGTGGGCTACTATGTTATGTGTGGGGAAGAAAAAGGTAAGAGGCGTAAACAAGCATATTAAGAGGGGTGAAAATGGGTATCAACTAAAAAAAAAATAGCCTAACGCTGTTGCGCATTGTGGCTATTTTGCACTATTCCCAAGCTCCTATTTCTGCCTCCTCCTCTCCCCAGCTGTAATCTGGTCACTGTCCATACCTCTGTTGGCTACCTATGTTGGCAGCATGATTAAGTAACGAGAACCACATGCCTGGGCTACTCCACGATGTCACTAGGAAGTGTCACTTTGACTGTAATCTTTCTATGTCTCAGTTTCTTAGAAATATGCTTATCTTCTTCCTAGAAGTGTTACAAGGGTAAGTTAATTATTGAYTATAAAATACTTTGATGAAGTTGTTATGGCAATGCAAATTATAGTGGATTCTTATTATATTCAAGCTGGAGTATTGTCTTTCATAGAGATGTAAAATTACACCAATCTTTGCAGATGCTGTAATTAAATGGGCACTACTRTAACAGGCCGAATTAGGCTACTCAAAAGTGCATCAGTAGCCTAAAACTGTAATATTAATAACCCACCTCCATTACAAAAGGCCCAATGCAATCAGGGAGTGGTCTGTGTTCTGTCTTGCAGTTCTACGCTATTCTGAGGTATGTTATAACTAAACCGTATGGTCCTAAGAGGCCATGGATACACGCATATGTCATGTCTGTACCTGGCTACATTTGGGAAGCCAAAGAGCAAATATTTTGCTATCTGTTTCCAACAGCCTATCCTTTCTTCTATCTTTTCTCCTGTATCTTTTCTCTCTGACTCAAACAGATGCAGAACCCGTGAGGCTGACAGCAAATTCACTTTTCTTTAAAATATGGTCAAAATATTATCCATTATATTATACCATCCATATATATTTTATATATATATATATATATAAAATATCCATTAACAGCAAGTTAATTGATGCTTGTCATTCAAATGGATCACAGGTAACGACTTGACTATAGCATGCTTCCAAACCATTTTTAGGGCATTGTTTCCTGATCTTATTCAGATGGTTTCACTGCCTCTGGCTTTCTTCCTGCTTGCCTCTTTGCCTCATCACTGCACCTCCTGCCATCTTTCTCAGTAATTCCTCCCCTGTTCTGTTGGTCCAGCCTTATTTTTTCAATTGTTTTGCCTCTTTGACATTGTTTCTCAGTGCTGTACACTTCCCAGTTCATGGCTACTCTCTCTTTTTTTGTTGTTGTTTCCAGATATGCCTCAGAAGCCTTGGTAATGAGTTTGCTACAGTTCATTACCAAGTGCGCCATTCCATGCCTCACAAGTTGTGTGCCCCAGAATAGTTGATTTCTCACAGGTCTGACATTCAGCCAAAACACCTGTTTTAAATCTGAAGCTAGACCCAATTAATAACGCCTCTGAAATCATAGCTTTCCTAATAGTTTGCTGAGTGTTTGCAAAACACATGAAGGAAGGCATGAAAGCCAGAAGCACTGTGGGAACCAAAGCACATAGCAAGATTCTGGGMATTACAGTCTCGCAGATACCACACAGCATAGAAATGACAACGTTGCAGGAAAATGATATACATAATAACTTAAGAGGTCAAGTTGAGACAAGACTTTCAGCACTGTACAGTACACACACACACAGGGAGAAACAGCCCTGTCAGCCTGCCTGTCCCTCCAGGACAGCTAAGATGCCAAAGAAACACTGACACTTCGGGGAACTCGTGAATGCTAGATATGGCATTCTCACAGGAGGTGGATCCAGACTCTGGAAGAAATCTTCACAAGAGAAAAGAATGTTGTTTAGGTTTGCTACTTTGCTAAATATAGGACTCATATCAGCATTAGTTCTTCTTCAAATATGTACTTTCTGCTTTCATTCTCAAGCACACCCAGACACACAAACAAAAACAAACGAGTTATAAAGTAATCAAACTTGTTTTCTTCAGGTGGGAAAGGAAAAGAGATTAATATTTTGATTTCAATTTCCAAATCTTTGGGAGGCACTCAGATATTATCTATCACAATGCTCCAAGCTCCTCATCACAATGATATCAAGTGCCTCCCAAGCAATTAAAAAGTAACAAACAAAGTAACAAAGAGCTCTCCCATGATGTCTCTCTCTCATTTCTGTTATGAACAAAAATAATGGGTAGAATTTTTAACTGAGTAGGATTAAACTGTGAGGTTTCTATGCATATGAAGAGCTAAAGAGAGAAATTAAGGCTAAATTCATTTTTGGTTTTGGACCCTGAAGACTTAGGTCACTTCTTTCCCCTAACGAATGACATGTATTGTCTAAATCTGCTCTCAGTAACTCCTACAGTCACAAGTTTCCTCTGTTTGGATAGTTTCAGTGTTCCAAGAGAAAGCAGTGGGCATAATTAAAGATGAAGAGGCAGATCCTAGATTACTTTGGCCAATTCCATGGAACTTTTCCAAAAAGAAAGCAGGAGTCCTTGAAGTGAGGTCGAAATTCTGATCCTAGTTGAAATTAGCACCAAAACTACTATCAGTTTGAAATTTTAACCTCTGATTTATTGTATAATTCGGAAACAATACAAAACGATGATGATGTATTCACAGTTAAATGTTCTGCTATATCAACAGCCTTTAGCAGTCTCTTGGTGTTTAGAGTAAAGCTGTCTGATACAACAGCCTTCTCAAGTGTGTATCTTGCATACCATAGTGATTTATCTCCCCAGTATGGATATTTGGGGATCTAGAAACAGTTCAGAAGGAGCCAAAAAATACAAACATGGCAGTATCTTCAAAGAGCCTGGCATTACAGAGGCAACGTGTTCTACAAGTGCAGCCTTCCCTCTACATACACAGCAGCAGCATTGCTTGGGTTCAGCTTCACCTAGACGTCCTTCGCCTGACACTGATTTTCATCATGCATTATAAAAAGAGATAATCCTACTTATATGCGCTGTCAAAGAGAAGGAGCTGGGTATCATCTGTATACTGCTTCTATTTAAGATGCCTAATAAATATTTCAGTGGCTTCATGGATGAGGGACGATTCCATGAGGAACTTTACTGGGGGCACTTCTGGGAGAGGAGAAACACTTGTCTGCTGGAATCCTTTGGTTTTGCTGGACTGTTCACAGCTGTTTGGAAAAAGGGTAGCAGTACCTTGAAACAAGTAACGGAAGTTGTAGGTTGTTGGGTGGCTGCGGCTGCACTTTAGCAATGTGCAGTAGGAGGCAACTACTCAACCTCACTGTCAACCATCGTGTTTCAGTCATACAGGTACCAGGACTACAAAAGACACGTTAAGTAGCAGTTGCTTTTCATGAACAAAAACATTAAATAACTTGTCCAAAATCTGAACAAGTCAAGGACCCAGACCAAATAGCCCTGAGAAGCATTAGCGGAGTAGCTGAATAAGAAAATGGTGGGAGGTCGTTTGTGAAAGGTCTTGGGAAAAAAAAAATTATGCTTGCCTTATGTTTGAAAAAAAAAATTGGCAAGCTTTCAAATAAAAAGCAAGCACTGAGGAGAAGCACAATCACAGCAACCACATAGCCTGAAACTCCTCCTAGCCTTTGAACAGACTTTTTTCTTTACATATTCATTGTGTAAGCTGGCATTAAGAGTTCGCACAAAACTTTCCAAGTTGAGAAACAGAAGAACTTCCTTTGGAATGGAAACCTCTCACTTCTTGCAGAAACTTTTAACAGCCTTTTTAATATTTTACTCCACCCCACGGACACCCACACAAACCCATCGATATCTGCACTGACCAAATCTGTTTGGGGGTAACGGGAAAGGACAGTGTCGCCTACAGGCGTCACCCGGCTTCGGGATGTCTTTGCCGATCGACCTCCCGCCGTCGAGGGCGAGGCCAGCCACAGCCCGCCACACCCGCGGGCCGACAGTCAGCGCCGAGCC